>NC_135551.1:2037500-2382500 GCF_964340395.1 Glandiceps talaboti
GGTACCCTCGTCTACTGCTCTGTAATATTGATGATACCCTGGTCTACTGCTCTGTAATATTGATGATACCCTTGTCTACTGCTCTGTAATATTGATGATACCCTGGTCTACTGCTCTGTAATATTGATGATACCCTGGTCTACTGCTCTGTAATATTGATGATACCCTTGTCTACTGCTCTGTAATATTGATGATACCCTGGTCTACTGCTCTGTAATATTGATGATACCCTGGTCTACTGCTCTGTAATATTGATGATACCCTCGTCTACTGCTCTGTAGTACTGATGGTACCCTCGTCTACTGCTCTGTAGTATTGATGATACCCTGGTCTACTGCTCTGTAGTATTGATGATACCCTCGTCTACTGCTCTGTAGTACTGATGATACCCTCGTCTACTGCTCTGTAATATTGATGATACCCTCGTCTACTGCTCTGTAATATTGATGATACCCTGGTCTACTGCTCTGTAGTATTGATGATACCCTCGTCTACTGCTCTGTAATATTGATGATACCCTCGTCTACTGCTCTGTAGTACTGATGGTACCCTGGTCTACTGCTCTGTAATATTGATGATACCCTCGTCTACTGCTCTGTAATATTGATGATACCCTCGTCTACTGCTCTGTAATATTGATGATACCCTGGTTTACTGCTCTGTAGTATTCATGATACCCTCGTCTACTGCTCTGTAGTATTGATGATACCCTGGTCTACTGCTCTGTAATATTGATGATACCCTGGTCTACTGCTCTGTAGTATTGATGATACCCTCGTGTACTGCTCTGTAATATTGATGATACCCTCGTCTACTGCTCTGTAATATTGATGATGCCCTGGTCTACTGCTCTGTAATATTGATGATACCCTCGTCTACTGCTCTGTAGTACTGATGATACCCTCGTCTACTGCTCTGTAATATTGATGATACACTCGTCTACTGCTCTGTAATATTGATGATACCCTCGTCTACTGCTCTGTAATACTGATGATACCCTCGTCTACTGCTCTGTAATATTGATGATACCCTCGTCTACTGCTCTGTAGTATTGATGATACCCTCGTCTACTGCTCTGTAGTATTGATGATACCCTCGTCTACTGCTCTGTAATACTGATGATACCCTCGTCTACTGCTCTGTAATATTGATGATACCCTCGTCTACTGCTCTGTAATATTGATGATACCCTCGTCTACTGCTCTGTAATATTGATGATACCCTCGTCTACTGCTCTGTAGTATTGATGATACCCTGGTCTACTGCTCTGTAATATTGATGATACCCTGGTCTACTGCTCTGTAATATTGATGATACCCTGGTCTACTGCTCTGTAATATTGATGATACCCTCGTCTACTGCTCTGTAGTATTGATGATACCCTCGTCTACTGCTCTGTAATATTGATGATACCCTCGTCTACTGCTCTGTAATATTGATGATACCCTGGTCTACTGCTCTGTAGTACTGATGGTACCCTCGTCTACTGCTCTGTAATATTGATGATACCCTCGTCTACTGCTCTGTAATATTGATGGTACCCTCGTCTACTGCTCTGTAATATTGATGATACCCTGGTCTACTGCTCTGTAATATTGATGATACCCTTGTCTACTGCTCTGTAATATTGATGATACCCTGGTCTACTGCTCTGTAATATTGATGATACCCTGGTCTACTGCTCTGTAATATTGATGATACCCTTGTCTACTGCTCTGTAATATTGATGATACCCTGGTCTACTGCTCTGTAATATTGATGATACCCTGGTCTACTGCTCTGTAATATTGATGATACCCTCGTCTACTGCTCTGTAGTACTGATGGTACCCTCGTCTACTGCTCTGTAGTATTGATGATACCCTGGTCTACTGCTCTGTAGTATTGATGATACCCTCGTCTACTGCTCTGTAGTACTGATGATACCCTCGTCTACTGCTCTGTAATATTGATGATACCCTCGTCTACTGCTCTGTAATATTGATGATACCCTGGTCTACTGCTCTGTAGTATTGATGATACCCTCGTCTACTGCTCTGTAATATTGATGATACCCTCGTCTACTGCTCTGTAATATTGATGATACCCTCGTCTACTGCTCTGTAGTACTGATGGTACCCTGGTCTACTGCTCTGTAATATTGATGATACCCTCGTCTACTGCTCTGTAATATTGATGATACCCTCGTCTACTGCTCTGTAATATTGATGATACCCTGGTCTACTGCTCTGTAATATTGATGATACCCTTGTCTACTGCTCTGTAATATTGATGATACCCTGGTCTACTGCTCTGTAATATTGATGATACCCTGGTCTACTGCTCTGTAATATTGATGATACCCTGGTCTACTGCTCTGTAATATTGATGATACCCTTGTCTACTGCTCTGTAATATTGATGATACCCTGGTCTACTGCTCTGTAATATTGATGATACCCTGGTCTACTGCTCTGTAATATTGATGATACCCTCGTCTACTGCTCTGTAGTACTGATGGTACCCTGGTCTACTGCTCTGTAATATTGATGATACCCTGGTCTACTGCTCTGTAGTACTGATGATACCCTCGTCTACTGCTCTGTAATATTGATGATACCCTCGTCTACTGCTCTGTAATATTGATGATACCCTGGTCTACTGCTCTGTAGTATTGATGATACCCTGGTCTACTGCTCTGTAATATTGATGATACCCTCGTCTACTGCTCTGTAATATTGATGATACCCTCGTCTACTGCTCTGTAATATTGATGATACCCTGGTCTACTGCTCTGTAATATTGATGATACCCTCGTCTACTGCTCTGTAATATTGATGATACCCTGGTCTACTGCTCTGTAGTATTGATGATACCCTCGTCTACTGCTCTGTAATATTGATGATACCCTCGTCTACTGCTCTGTAATATTGATGATACCCTCGTCTACTGCTCTGTAATATTGATGATACCCTCGTCTACTGCTCTGTAATATTGATGATACCCTGGTCTACTGCTCTGTAGTATTGATGATACCCTGGTCTACTGCTCTGTAATATTGATGATACCCTCGTCTACTGCTCTGTAATATTGATGATACCCTCATCTACTGCTCTGTAATATTGATGATACCCTCGTCTACTGCTCTGTAATATTGATGATACCCTGGTCTACTGCTCTGTAGTATTGATGATACCCTGGTCTACTGCTCTGTAGTATTGATGATACCCTGGTCTACTGCTCTGTAGTATTGATGATACCCTCGTCTACTGCTCTGTAATATTGATGATACCCTGGTCTACTGCTCTGTAATATTGATGATACCCTCGTCTACTGCTCGAGCATCATCAATACTACAGTCATGACCACCATCCCATACTATTCCCTTCGCGATCAATCAACATATTAATATATTGCCCTTTCTATCATGTGTTATTACAATGTCAGCTGACATCAATCGTTCAAGCGCGAGCGCACTATTAAAGGGTCTTGGTAACAGTTAAAGCATTACAAACAGACCGAATCTATTCGTATACTGTGGGGGGGGTGGAGTCTGTCATATTATAAACTTATTCTGCTATTAAAATGCTTCTTTTTTTTTTAAGACGAGAAAGTGTACATATACATGTATATAATATTGCCGTTTATTTTTTTTTACAAATCAAATTGTATTTCTGGTTTTATACAATTAAGCTTATCCATAATCCCGAATATGTGTAAGCTTATGAAATGTATTTTTTTTAAATACAGCGTTCAAATATCGTTACCATTCATATTTTTATTCCGATTACTTTGCTAAGTGTCAGAATATGACGTTAAGTTTGGAGGTTTCTAGAGTCATGTTTAAAATTGGCATCGTTAGTGGAAACATAAAGGTAGCTTCAAACACTCAGCAATAACTCGACAGTTTGCAATTATTGTATCCTTTCATCATAATAGATCTAGATGTTCCGATAACTGACATTTGAAATATCCTCTTAAAAGGTATCCGAGACATGTATTATTAAATTGCTTCCGGGGAAAGGCATCATTGCACTGAAGAAGAGAACTGCAATACGCTTTTTTCAATAATTGCAATTTGTTTTATCATCAATACACTTCTACAGTTAACCTCTAGCTCTTTTTTTCCCTTTTCCCCTTTTTTGCTTTTCCCCTTTTCAACATAATGGCGCGCAAACGCTTGCTTTTGAGTACCGACACGCCACAAAGAGGATATGGGCGGAGCATTGTCTCAATAAGCTTTACTAGTATTTAGTAATGATCCACACCCATTCCCTGCCAAACGGTGTGCAACGACTTTCTACAACATTCACGTTTAGGGAACAAGCAAAATTTACAGGAGGGACTGATGAGAAAATGGGGATCATATATATAAAGACGGCAAACTGGAGAGAACAGTGTTCAATGTATCATTATTTGCAGAGTGTAATAGTTGCAATCTAAGAAATTAGGAGTTAAGCCATAACTCAAGAGTTTCACTCTTTTTAATTATTATGGGTTAAAATGTCGAGAATATATAATAATGAGAGTAAAATTGGGATATCGGACATAATTTCAATATTCAAGTACTCCATGGCGTTTAATAATGTGTATGGTGTTAAGATATACGCCTCTTAATGGCCTTCTACATGACATTAGGCAAAATATACGCCTCTTAATGGCCTTCTACATGTCATTAGGCAAAATATACGCCTCTTAATGGCCTTCTACATGTCATTAGGCAAAATATACGCCTCTTAATGGCCTTCTACATGGCATTAGGCAAAATATACGCCTCTTAATGGCCTTCTACATGTCATTAGGCAAAATATACGCCTCTTAATGGCCTTCTACATGTCATTAGGCAAAATATACGCCTCTTAATGGCCTTCTACATGTCATTAGGCACAATATACGCCTCTTAATGGCCTTCTACATGTCATTAGGCAAAATATACGCCTCTTAATGGCCTTCTACATGTCATTAGGCAAAATATACGCCTCTTAATGGCCTTCTACATGTCATTAGGCAAAATATACGCCTCTTAATGGCCTTCTACATGGCATTAGGCAAAATATACGCCTCTTAATGGCCTTCTACATGTCATTAGGCAAAATATACGCCTCTTAATGGCCTTCTACATGGCATTAGGCAAAATATACGCCTCTTAATGGCCTTCTACATGTCATTAGGCACAATATACGCCTCTTAATGGCCTTCTACATGTCATTAGGCAAAATATACGCCTCTTAATGGCCTTCTACATGGCATTAGGCAAAATATACGCATCTTAATGGCCTTCTACATGTCATTAGGCAAAATATACGCCTCTTAATGGCCTTCTACATGTCATTAGGCAAAATATACGCCTCTTAATGGCCTTCTACATGGCATTAGGCAAAATATACGCCTCTTAATGGCCTTCTACGTGGCATTAGGCAAAATATACGCCTCTTAATGGCCTTCTACATGGCATTAGGCACAATATACGCCTCTTAATGGCCTTCTACATGTCATTAGGCAAAATATACGCCTCTTAATGGCCTTCTACATGGCATTAGGCAAAATATACGCCTCTTAATGGCCTTCTACATGGCATTAGGCAAAATATACGCCTCTTAATGGCCTTCTACATGGCATTAGGCAAAATATACGCCTCTTAATGGCCTTCTACATGGCATTAGGCACAATATACGCCTCTTAATGGCCTTCTACATGTCATTAGGCACAATATACGCCTCTTAATGGCCTTCTACATGTCATTAGGCAAAATATACGCCTCTTAATGGCCTTCTACATGTCATTAGGCAAAATATACGCCTCTTAATGGCCTTCTACATGTCATTAGGCAAAATATACGCCTCTTAATGGCCTTCTACATGGCATTAGGCAAAATATAAGCCTCTTAATGGCCTTCTACATGTCATTAGGCAAAATATACGCCTCTTAATGGCCTTCTACATGTCATTAGGCAAAATATACGCCTCTTAATGGCCTTCTACATGTCATTAGGCAAAATATACGCCTCTTAATGGCCTTCTACATGGCATTAGGCAAAATATACGCCTCTTAATGGCCTTCTACATGTCATTAGGCACAATATACGCCTCTTAATGGCCTTCTACATGTCATTAGGCAAAATATACGCCTCTTAATGGCCTTCTACATGTCATTAGGCAAAATATACGCCTCTTAATGGCCTTCTACATGTCATTAGGCAAAATATACGCCTCTTAATGGCCTTCTACATGTCATTAGGCAAAATATACGCCTCTTAATGGCCTTCTACATGTCATTAGGCAAAATATACGCCTCTTAATGTCCTTCTACATGTCATTAGGCAAAATATATGCCTCTTAATGGCCTTCTACATGGCATTAGGCAAAATATACGCCTCTTAATGGCCTTCTACATGGCATTAGGCAAAATATACGCCTCTTAATGGCCTTCTACATGGCATTAGGCAAAATATACGCCTCTTAATGGCCTTCTACATGTCATTAGGCAAAATATATGCCTCTTAATGGCCTTCTACATGGCATTAGGCACAATATACGCCTCTTAATGGCCTTCTACATGGCATTAGGCAAAATATACGCCTCTTAATGGCCTTCTACATGGCATTAGGCAAAATATACGCCTCTTAATGGCCTTCTACATGGCATTAGGCACAATATACGCCTCTTAATGGCCTTCTACATGGCATTAGGCAAAATATACGCCTCTTAATGGCCTTCTACATGGCATTAGGCACAATATACGCCTCTTAATGGCCTTCTACATGTCATTAGGCAAAATATACGCCTCTTAATGGCCTTCTACATGGCATTAGGCAAAATTTAAAAAACAAATGTTTGTTTCCGATCACAAAGGCAAAGGCATGAAGATGTACATGGAAATAAAAGTATATTGCTACAGTTACTATTTTACCTTTTTGCAAAATGTTTAGGGTCAGCGGTTTAAACGATGATCGGTCGAAGTTACAGAAACACATTTAAACTATTATTTAATTAGGCCTTATTTTCAGAAAAGTGCTCACCACTGATGAGAGTCAAACACTCCCTCCCACACCCACCTCAAGAGCAATAGGTAGGGCAACATTATCCACATATTAGGGCAAGAAATGGCAAGACAACTAGTATATTAATTGAGGTGAAAGCTTCATGAGACAGTTGCTTTCTCAGGACATAATCACGCTATAACAGTGCAATTTTGGGTTGTTTATTTCTGTCTATGATTTAATTGGGAAGTGTTAGACAATTTTTATGAAGATAGCACACTCGAGGAAACATACTACTATCAATCCAACAATATACACCAATGACAACTGTCAATCAAACGTGTCAGATGAATTGATTGCTTTGTTGAATGAAAAAAGAATTTCATTTACACTGCCCCGCCCCTGTATTAAATGTGCTACTTCCGGTCAAGAATGTCCTTCTCACTTCGTAATAAAGGAAATGAATACTAGGAGTAGTAGAAACCAGCAAACCAGCAAGAGTATGTCTGGCAGGGTATGTCTGGCAGGGTATGCCTGGCAGGGTATGTCTGGCAGGGTATGTCTGGCAGGGTATGCCTGGCAGGGTATGTCTGGCAGGGTATGTCTGGCAGGGTATGTCTGGCAGGGTATTTTTACTTTGGTACAATGTAAACGTGTAATTATTTTGTGTTCTGAGAGAACGTCAAATGAATATTAATGCTAGTGCCTTTAATATGAAGCAAAAACCTTCCATTACACCTTTTTTTGTCACTTTTTTATTTCGACAAAACAGAAAGGATTTTAATGATGGCTGTAAATAGCGACGGATTATACATACATACATACATACATACATACATACATACATACATGCATACATACATACATACATACATACATACATACATGGAAATGCATAAGGAACTTGTGAGACAGTCCGAATAAATAGATGTTAAATCAGACGTTTCGAATAAAAATTCTTTCTCAAGGTTTTACAGGTAAGACATATTAGGTAAACATCTGAATATATCTGAATGTTATGGAACAGAACCACAGCCGCGCGTGATAAACTGTTGTACGTGTGAAAAGTTCTAATATTCGCACGTACCAAATAGAACCCAATAGAACACGGCTGAAATATAAAATAAGCGTTATTAGACCGGAAATGACGTGAATAATCTATTAATTCCAAGGGGTTCTAGCGTTCCGAGACGGAAAATGATTTCCTCTTCCTTTAACCTCAATTGTTTCTCATCACCAGAAACCTTACAAATTCCTGTAATAGACATATCTGATACACTGTGATCGTTGGTAATAAAATGCATAGATACGGGATAGTTACGATTCTTTTGTCTGGTAAGACGGAGATGTTCCACGAAACGATCACCAAGACGACGTACAGTTGAACCTATATATAAAAACCCATATTTCTGACATGTAATGCAATACACTACGTTAGTACTAATACAAGTAAATCTACTTGTAACAGGCACACTGTTCTTGGGGCCAAAAACATGATTAGTATTTATAACGAAACGACATGTACCACACCGAGTACGATCGCATGGAAATGAACCACCACCACCACCACCACCACCACCACCACCACCACCCCCACCACCACCACAGTATAATCATGTGAAGACAATGTTCATTATACGCCACATGGTTGTCAGTGGTTATTTGATGATATGGTCTGATATTATGATACCTAACCCTAACCCGAGGCCAGCATTTAAGGCAACATTGGGCTGTTCATTACCATGGTTACAAGGACGCTATACTAAAAGTGAAACATGTTGTGAGTATCTCATATACATAGTTTATAGCAATGCAAAGTACAGTGTCAACAATCAAAACAATATTAATTTTTGTGGGGTCACTAAGTGTGCACCTACTGGCTGTATTACATGGACTTTGCATACAACTATATAATTAGTCAAAGTAAAATGTGACCCTCTCCCAAGCCCATTCTCTGAAATATGTCCCTCCTCGAGAACCGTTTTGTAAAATGTGACCCCCTAATTCCCCCACCCCCAAGTAATTACTGAAGGCTCCCTAACTAGAATTAAACCATATATGAATCACACCGAGGCCACGGTGACCACTTTAATAAGGCTGGAGTCAGAATTTACGACAGGGGGGAGCCTGGGGGAGAAAGTGGGGGGGGGGGGCATGAAAAAAAATCGAGGGTTCAAAGGGGAGGGGCATGAAAATTCTGATGGTCTGAAAGGGGGGGGGGACACAAATATATTTTGCTCATGAATTGAATCAAATTAAGCCTCAGGAGCGGTCGTTTGCCGAGTAAATTAAAAAAATTCTCACGGCTTCGTCGCAATGACTTCTAAAACCTACATTCAGTAATGAGTTTGGTGACAGCCTTATGAATGTATTTGTGTATGCATTCCTTTTACTGTCTGTCTGTCTATCTGTCTGTCTGTCTGTCTGTCTGTCTGTCTGTCTGTCTGTCTCTCTCTCTCTCTCTCTCTCTCTCTCTCTCAAGTAGAAAGTGAGAAATTGGGGAAAACATGCACAGTGGAGGTAACTTAGAGATACAAATTCATTAAATCATTTGAAAGTGTGTCTCTATTGGCTATGTTTGTGTGCAAATCAACATGTTCAGTTCAATGGAGGCACAGATTTTAGAGTCAGAGCATCCAGTAAATTTCAAGGTATTTCATTTCTTATGTGTTTATGGTTTATTGTATGCACATACATTTGTTGTATGGAAATTTAAGTACAGCAGGGTGGTTCATGATTTCGTTCAGTTGTTGAAAATAAGGTGACCCCCTTTATTCACTTTGTAAAAATGATGACCCCTCCCCCCCCCCGTATGTATGTATGTATGTATGTATGTATGTATGTATGTATGTATGTACCTTAAACAGCTTGGCGTCGTGAAACCAGTCTTAGAGATATGGTGGTCCATAAAGAGCAACGTGGATTGTCTTCACATGATTATACTGTGGTGGTGGTGGTGGTGGTGGTGGTGGTGGTGGTGGTGGTGGTGGTGGTGGTGGTGGTGGTGGTGGTAGTAGTAGCGGTTGGGGAAATAGCCAATGCCTTTAGTTCTTTTAATGTGGTGGCAGCAGTAGGATTAGTTTCTTACAACAACTAATTCTGGGACCATTGTCCTTTTCCATGTCTGACAACATTTAAACCATGTTTTTTTTAGATATTTAAACGGGGAGGGTCATATTTTAGAGAAAGGAAATTAAGGGGGTCACTTTTTAGCACGACGGAATCAGGGGAGGGTCACATTTTACTCAATAGCCTGGGACAGATTTCCCCAGCCCCCTATAATTACTGAGGGCTCCCTTAGCGATTGACTTTTATTTAAATCTCATTTCTTCTTCTTCGTTCAATGTACTTAATTCTTTATTCATATCATTATTGATTGATTTATGTTATACATTGATCAAACTACAGACATCATATCGTTTTAATGAATGATAAATTTATGTGGATGTCAGACGCTATGAATGTTATTGATGAAAGCCAAGTATCAAACATCCATGAATTAGGTGATTTCCAGACATATGGAAAGATGGGCTTATTTAGTAAAATGTAATTGATGTTAAATAATGTCGATTTCACAAGAGTGGACGATGAAATTGCGAATCTCGTTGGCGGAGTTCATTACGTCAGTTACGGGTGATCGACACAGGGTGTTGACGTCAGAGGCATATACTGCAGCAGACAAGGCGTTCAACATTCCTTCATAACAACCGTCATTCTCCAGTCTTGTCACGACACCGACTTGTCTCAAACAGTCTATTTACTATACAACATTCGTTTCATACTAAAAGACAAATGAACAGACATCTATAAACATCCTCTGCTCCGGATTCCGCATGAAACAGCAGATGCGCAAATAGTGTTGCGCACAATAGAGCAGGAAATCCTGACTAGGGTTAGATGCGAAGGTGGCTACGGTTGATTTTTCTGTCAGCCCACTTGTTTGGTGATTTTGAAATATGTAGATGCTGACACGATGTAGGGGCGATTCACCTACACAACCTAATTAGCTATTGCCTTGTAAATGACGATTAGAAATCACCGCTAGTGGCCTATGTGTTAAGATGGGTAAGCTTCTATCTAGGATCCTATGCTGTATTGGGGCGCCGCATCCTTTTAGAGATTCTACGGTAAGAAAACCCTTTATCTCATCCTGCATATTCCAATCTACCGTGCCTTACCCTATCAAATGTGGCAGCGATTTTACTCATACAAAATATCCATTCATTCACCGTGTTAATTACAGTCGCTTCAATGTACGCCTCGATACAACATATCTAATTGATATTCTGTTTGCTAGAGAGCGTACTGGTGGCTATTAGTACAACAAGCCTTGGCAATTAAGCTGCCTTGACAAATGACTTATCTAGTGTTGCTACGATATGATGTCAGGTTTTCAGACAGCCAACGATTTAAAAGAGGAATATTGTGATCTACATTATGTGTTTGAAATGTACGATTGAACGTACGCTGTCTTATTTTATGCCTGTGCCACATTCAGCCTAAAAATGTGTTATCGTAATCTCGCCTCATTTCGTATACGTGTATCAAACATGAAACATCGCAAGAATAATGTGCTATAGTTGTAGATGTGTTAATGTTGTGTTCACTGTCGAGGTAAGATAGAATACAGTTCGTGTCAATATCATCGTTGATTAATAAGAACAGCAAGGGAAATCAGATATTCTGTTTATGTCCAGTGCATATATTTGTCTGTTTCATATTGTGTTCCGTCCCAGAGGACACTGTCACGTGATTATTGCTTATTAATCCATGCGGAGAGTGAGAGTTCAACTAATGAAGTTATACATATGTTGTTAGGCATTTTGACAAATTGCATTTTTTTACCACTATTTACGTTAAGAAAGTCAGAATGTGGTAATGTAATATATCACGCACGCTCAGCGCATTGTACAGTGACCCTACATGCCCGACAGAGGGCGTTGCGACAGACGATGATTTCTTGATCCGTGATAAGTAATTTCTATTAGTTGACAGGTGACGTAGTGAAATGAAGTGTACGGTAATAAAGGAATAAGTATAACACGACACTGGACATTACACTTCAGACATCTAACGCTATCACGTGACATGTACATAGGTTGATAACAGCAATGATGGCCTTCAACTACAGTAACCTTCAATCAAATAGTGCATTTATCACTTCTTACCGAGTAAATAAACAACATCTCAAGTGATAATTTCACGAATGACGATGTATGTTAATAAGCTTCAGACAAACTGTGACGTCTTGCAAGGAAATTATGTTCAATGCCTCTAAAATATTGAATTAGGCCTTGATACTTATATTTCAAATCTTATGTCGTACGCTGGGGTCAGAATTTACGGTGGGGGAGAAATTGGGGGGGGGGGGACAATGAAAAAAATTGAGGGTTCAAAGGGGGTACCATGGAAATTCTGATGGTCTGAAAGGGGGGGTGTGTGAAATATTTCGCTCATGATTTGAACCGAATTAAATCTCAGGGGCGGTCATTTACCGAGTAAATTAAAATACTTCTCGCGTCTTCGCCACAATACCTTCTAAAACCTATATTCAGTGATGAGGTGGGTGACAAACATGCGAATGCATTTGTGTATGCCTTCCTCTGTTTGTCTGTCTGGCTGCCCGTCTGTCTCTCCGTCTCTCTATAGTCTGTCATTCTGTCTCTAGTCTCTCTCTGTCTCTAGTCTCTCTCTCTCTCTTTCTCTGTGGAGACTTTTTGAACATTCAAGGAGCAGTCGTTTACCTTGTACTTTGCAAAATTGTATACCTCATTTTACTGCCATATATTTAATTATGAGGCAGTCAATAGCCAAGCGAATGTGTGTGTCTGCCAAAATATCTCTGTATAAGTTAAAGTGTAGGTAATATAGCCTTCAGTCAAATTGGGGTACTGAAGACAATTTTCAAGTACTCTATATATTTCAATAATATGTATGGTTTGAAATTTTATGCCATTAATGGTCTCTTACATGTCCTTATTTTTAAGAAAAGTGCTTACTGTGGGAAAGGGACACCCCTCCCTCCCCCTCCCCACTACTTATCATGGGGATGCTGTTTCTGCCCAGAATCACAAAGAGAAAACCCTGCTAGCTAAGTATCTCCAAGTATAGGTTACAACCCAATGAGAGACCCTTTTTCGCAAAACCCACATATATTTGTAAAAAGAAATCTCTCATTGTTATATATGGACGATGAAGTTGATTTCCACTGTTAGTTTAATGTAGTGTACCATATTGTACACATCTCTGAAGTGGAGCGGGGGGGGGGTACTGTATAATTACACATTAAAACGTGTAGCCGGCGGAAGTGGGGGGGGGGGGCTACGAAAATTCTTGGGTTCATTTCAGGGGGGGGGGGCATGAATTTTTTTGAGAGCGCGAAGGGGACGCTGTGAAAAAAATGTAATCAAAATAATTTCTACCCAGCCACCCCCCCCCCCACCCCTCCCCCGCCGCAAATTCTGACCCCAGCCTTATGTCAGCTATGTCGTACTAATCTCATGTCTGGAAAGTGGGTTGACGAATTTACATTTGGTGATTTTTATTCCTAAATCAGATTATACAATAAACACCGAATGCGTAGACGAGGACAATTTATCCTAAAGTAACCCCGAGGATGGATCACGTGATTATATGACGAAAGAATCACAAGAAATTCAATATATATATGGTACAGAGCAAACCCGTCAACACCCTATCATGCCAGCCAGGAAAAACAGAGGTTAAAACCTTAACATACAAATTTGGAAAAAATCTCTGAAACCTGTAGTCCGTTTGCTTATGCATGATCGGGTTCAAGGTGTGGTGTTGGACCTCACCACAGTACCATGAAAACGCAAATTAAAACAAATTAACAATACGAAAGATATATATATAGACTATGGCGATGGGAACGACCCCAATGTGATACATAATGGTATGTTACATTACTTGTAACTAAAAACACACAGAAATGTGTCACTGCCAGAAAACGTCAGAACATGCGTGGAAAACGTGCACACTATTAAACCTAGTGCAAAAACAGAAAAAGTTGGTAAATAGAAAATAAAAAATTGATGTACAAGGACCGTGAACTGTGCAGCTCGTAGGTCTGTCTAGAAGTGTTCACTCAATACAAGCACAAGCACATGGTATCCACCACCCTCATAAATCACAACTGATGGGACTGTCTGCCTTTCCCTGTCCAATAAGAAAACATCGCAACATGCGCCCCGCCTGGAAAACTGTGAAAACACGTGACATCAAGACAGTGATTTCGATACTATACTGAAGAAACGTGCGAAATCATATATATATATCCGTAACATATTAGGTACTAACACACGAAAGGCCCGTGGATATCATTTAAACTACTTATGTATAACTTGTACCAGTATATATCGGTTTGTCTACAGTTATCTATGTAAGGGAGCCTTCAGTAATTACAAGGGGAAAGGTCGAGGGAATGGAGCTCACTTTTTAAAAATCGGTCCCAGGGGAGCATATTTTAGAAAATGAAAATTAGGAGAGTTTCACATTTTACTTTTACTCCTTTTTTATGTAAATGTTCATTCTTTTGTGATTTTGACATGATGTCACCATTGCAACCGATTCCAAATCCTACTACTACCATATCCCACCACTGCCACCATTGTAAAGTAATATCATAACATATCAGTGAAATGCACTGAATTAATTGTTAGTTGTGATGTGAGGAGAGAAGCGGATCTAACAGTAGTAAAGGGAGACGGCGTGGCAAGATATTGGAGATAATGTGGTGGAGTCGAGATGTTTACCTCGATCGTCAGTTGTGTCTGTGGGAGTTCTGGCCTTCAGCTCAGTCAATTAGATCCAAACACAAATTACTCACTGTGGTGGTAAGAGTAGGAAAGGACAAATGCCTATCAATGTGGTATTTTAACTATATAAACATTCTCTGTCTATAGTGGGACTCGAACCCAGGACCTCCTGACTACTAGTGGTGGTACATGTTAGAAACTAATTAAGAAATATAATGAAATACGATTGATTGAAATATGTCAACCTTTACGAAATGAAAACATCTCAATATTAAACATATTAACAAAAATCTTGTAAGACTGTAGGTAGGCTGCTGTAAAATCGACAGTACAGATATAATTATTTTCATTAAGCACATTGCCAAACAGAACCAAAGGAAATGGCTGAGTTGAATGCCATATCTAAACCAGTTGAATGCCATATCTAAACCAGTTGAATGCCATATCTAAACCAGTATAATGCCATATCTGACATCTTTTAATAACCAATACAATACCGCATCTGACATCCTATTATAACCAATACACTGCCATATCTGACATCTTGTAATAACCAGTACAATGCCATATCTGACATACTATTATAACCAATACAATGCAATATCTGACATACTATTATAACCAATACACTGCCATATCTGACATCTTGTAATAACCAGTACAATGCAATGTCTTACATACTATTATAACCAATGCAATGCAATGTCTTACATACTATTATAACCAATACAACGCCATATCTGACATACTATTATAACCAATACAATGCAATATCTGACATACTATTATAACCAATACAATGCAATGTCTTACATACTATAATAACCAATACAATGCAATGTCTTACATACTATAATAACCAGTACAATGCCATATCTTACATACTATTATAACCAATACAATGCAATATCTGACATACTATAATAACCAGTACAATGCCATATCTGACATACTATTATAACCAATACAATGCAATGTCTTACATACTATAATAACCAGTACAATGCCATATCTGACATACTATTATAACCAATGCAATGCAATGTCTTACATACTATTATAACCAGTACAATGCCATATCTGACATACTATTATAACCAATACAATGCAATATCTGACATACTATTATAACCAATACAATGCAATGTCTTACATACTATAATAACCAATACAATGCAATGTCTTACATACTATAATAACCAGTACAATGCCATATCTTACATACTATTATAACCAATACAATGCAATATCTGACATACTATAATAACCAGTACAATGCCATATCTGACATACTATTATAACCAATACAATGCAATGTCTTACATACTATAATAACCAGTACAATGCCATATCTGACATACTATTATAACCAATGCAATGCAATGTCTTACATACTATTATAACCAGTACAATGCCATATCTGACATACTATTATAACCAATACAATGCAATATCTGACATACTATAATAACCAGTACAATGCCATATCTGACATACTATTATAACCAATACAATGCAATATCTGACATACTATAATAACCAGTACAATGCCATATCTGACATACTATTATAACCAATACAATGCAATGTCTTACATACTATAATAACCAGTACAATGCCATATCTGACATACTATTATAACCAATGCAATGCAATGTCTTACATACTATTATAACCAGTACAATGCCATATCTGACATACTATTATAACCAATACAATGCAATGTCTTACATACTATAATAACCAGTACAATGCCATATCTGACATACTATTATAACCAATGCAATGCAATGTCTTACATACTATTATAACCAGTACAATGCCATATCTGACATACTATTATAACCAATACAATGCAATGTCTTACATACTATAATAACCAGTACAATGCCATATCTGACAACTTATAATAACCAGTACAATTCCATATCTTACATACTATAATAACCAGTACAATGCCATATCTGACATGCTATTATAACCAATGCAATGCAATGTCTTACATACTATAATAACCAGTACAATGCCATATCTGACATACTATTATAACCAATGCAATGCAATGTCTTACATACTATAATAACCAGTACAATGCCATATCTGACATACTATTATAACCAATGCAATGCAATGTCTTACATACTATAATAACCAGTACAATGCCATATCTGACATACTATTATAACCAGTACAATGCAATGTCTTACATACTATAATAACCAGTACAATGCCATATCTGACAACTTATAATAACCAGTACAATGCAATGTCTTACATACTATAATAACCAGTACAATGCCATATCTGACATACTATTATAACCAATACAATGCAATGTCTTACATACTATAATAACCAGTACAATGCCATATCTGACATACTATTATAACCAATACAATGCAATGTCTTACATACTATAATAACCAGTACAATGCCATATCTGACATACTATAATAACCAATACAATGCAATGTCTTACATACTATAATAACCAGTACAATGCCATATCTGACAACTTATAATAACCAGTACAATGCAATGTCTTACATACTATAATAACCAGTACAATGCCATATCTGACATACTATTATAACCAATACAATGCAATGTCTTACATACTATAATAACCAGTACAATGCCATATCTGACAACTTATAATAACCAGTACAATGCAATGTCTTACATACTATAATAAACAGTACAATGCAATGTCTTACATACTATTATAACCAATGCAATGCAATGTCTTACATACTATAATAACCAATACAATGCAATGTCTTACATACTATAATAACCAGTACAATGCAATGTCTTACATACTATAATAACCAATGCAATGCAATGTCTTACATACTATTATAACCAATGCAATGCAATGTCTTACATACTATAATAACCAATGCAATGCAATGTCTTACATACTATAATAACCAGTACAATTCCATATCTTACATACTATAATAACCAATACAATGCCATATCTGACATACTATAATAACCAATACAATGCAATGTCTTACATACTATTATAACCAGTACAATGCCATATCTGACAACTTATAATAACCAATACAATGCCATATCTGACATACTATAATAACCAATACAATGCCATATCTGACATACTATTATAACCAATACAATGCCATATCTGACATACTATAATAACCAATGCAATGCAATGTCTTACATACTATTATAACCAGTACAATGCCATATCTGACATACTATAATAACCAATACAATGCCATATCTGACATACTATAATAACCAATACAATGCAATGTCTTACATACTATTATAACCAGTACAATGCCATATCTGACAACTTATAATAACCAGTACAATGCAATGTCTTACATACTATAATAACCAGTACAATGCCATATCTGACATACTATTATAACCAATACAATGCAATGTCTTACATACTATTATAACCAGTACAATGCCATATCTGACATACTATTATAACCAATACAATGCAATGTCTTACATACTATAATAAACAGTACAATGCCATATCTGACAACTTATAATAACCAGTACAATGCAATGTCTTACATACTATAATAACCAGTACAATGCCATATCTGACATACTATTATAACCAATACAATGCAATGTCTTACATACTATTATAACCAGTACAATGCCATATCTGACATACTATTATAACCAATACAATGCAATGTCTTACATACTATAATAACCAGTACAATGCCATATCTGACATACTATTATAACCAATACAATGCAATGTCTTACATACTATAATAACCAGTACAATGCCATATCTGACATACTATTATAACCAGTACAATTCCATATCTGACATACTATTATAACCAATGCAATGCAATGTCTTACATACTATAATAACCAGTACAATGCCATATCTGACATACTATTATAACCAATACAATGCAATGTCTTACATACTATTATAACCAGTACAATGCCATATCTGACATACTATTATAACCAATACAATGCCATATCTGACATACTATAATAACCAATACAATGCCATATCTGACAACTTATAATAACCAGTACAATGCCATATCTGACATACTATTATAACCAATACAATGCAATGTCTTACATACTATAATAACCAATACAATGCCATATCTGACATACTATTATAACCAATACAATGCAATGTCTTACATACTATAATAACCAGTACAATGCCATATCTGACAACTTATAATAACCAATACAATGCCATATCTGACAACTTATAATAACCAGTACAATGCCATATCTGACATCCTGTAATAACCAATACCATGCCATATCTGACAACTTATAATAACCAGTACAATGCCATATCTGACAACTTATAATAACCAATACCATGCCATATCTGACAACTTATAATAACCAATACAATGCCATATCTGACAACTTATAATAACCAGTACAATGCCATATCTGATATCTTGTAATAACCAGTACAATATTGTATCCTATTAATTTACGATGATTGCACTAAATGTGACTATTGGTTATTTGAAAATTATCAATAAAAAGTGCTAAAATCAAGTTTCGTAGTGACCATGATTTACTTCTAAAATTACTAGTTCTTTGTGTGTTATAAAATTACTTATGTTTGGTATTCACGTGACTTGTGTTTAGTATTCACGTGACTTGTGTTTAGTATTCATGTGTCTTGTGTTTGGTATTCACGTGACTTGTGTTTGGTATTCACGAGTGTGATTGACAGTTGTAATTGCAATTCATATACAATTTAATTGATGGTCTTATCCATGATTGCTAGTCCTTATTACAAACCGTCAAATATTTTCAAAGGAATAAATTGTCTAGACTCATAGTTCGATAGCCTCGTACTTCTAGTTATCAGCTTCCCACATCGTTTGGAAAACACCCGGGAATTCTTACCGAATTACTTGGCCTGAAGGGAAGTTCATATATTTCAAAAACAGTAGCAGTTAATTTGAAAGTACCTCATTAAACACAGAATGAGTACATCGGCATCTCACATGATATTTCAATTCCTTGAAAACAAGAAAACGAAACGGATTTGAAGACATAATTCATGGATTAGGCAGAGTAAAAGTCATAATGCAGAATGAATGATAAAGTGAGAGAAAATGAAGTCAGACATAACATTAACATTAATCTGAAAACAGACGTGAAGCATACTAGCCAATGCCCTGGATATCTTTACTTCAAGGCAATTTCTATATCCAAACTTATATTGCATAAAAGCTATTATTTTCTGAAACGTTTTTTACACACCTTTAGGTAGATAAAAATAACACCAACGTGAGTATTTTACAGAAAAATTCTCTATCATTTTAATGAATCAGGTTCAAACTTTAAATTTGGTTTGAAATGTGCACATATTAGGAAAATAATTTTAACAAAATAAAATGAAAAGTATGATTGTGTATTTCTTTCACTTGGGGGAAACTGAAATATGTCATGTACTGACTGAGGTTAAAGGTCATGAAACTGAAATATGACGTGTACTGACTGAGGTTAAAGGTCATGAAACTGAAATATGTCATGTACTGACTGAGGTTAAAGGTCGTGAAACTGAAATATGTCGTGTACTGACTGAGGTTAAAGGTCATGAAACTGAAATATGTCATGTACTGACTGAGGTTAAAGGTCATGAAACTGAAATATGTCGTGTACTGACTGAGGTTACAGGTCATGAAACTGAAATATGTCGTCTACTGACTGATTTTAACTAATGTTTTTAAAAGTATATCAAAATAAGAAAAATGTCTATAAAAATCCTTAACTTATTTTTTGCGGGAAGGTACAATCACAGGAAATGATTGAAATCATCTATTTAACCTGATACCACTATAGGTCTGACATTTTAACGTACATGATTCAAAATAATAGAACAAATTACACAAACTATTACAAACATACACTGATGAACTTTCAACTTTCTTTCTAAAGGTACGATTTAACTGTGTCTACTGAAACCTTCAAATTCGTACTGCATCGGTTATAATTTGTGAATTTATCGGAGTGTGGCTAAAGGTACTGCGTGCTGATTGCTATCATGACGACAATGACGTAGACAGACAAACCTACGGAGTATATCACATTCTGTTCACGTGTTTAAACTCTCGTAAATGTTATATTTTATACTCTCACGTCCACGCGAGACTACGTTCGTGACATTTCTTGTTTACCTTACATTATATTATATTGCATATTGTAACTATTTGTCTATATTCCTCGAAAATCTCGTATATTAAACGCGATAAACCTTTGGTTTAATTATTTGTCTGGCATTTACATGACAATGTACTCAGCGTACTTAGTTGAAGTTGATATAAATTACATACTTTATATATAGCTTAGTACAGAACACAGACTAATGATTGACTACCAAAGTCATCCTTCACAAATCTCGCTTTATCTTTTAAAAAATGTATATTTGGAATAGAATCTCGCCGAAATACTTAATTTGTATGGTAAATTTGGGGGAAAACTAAGATTGTATAGATTGTAAATACAATTATTTTAAAAATTATCAAAACACATTAAAATAATGTATATTAGGTACGTGCAAATATGTCTTGGCATTTTAAACGGTAATACGATGTACTATAATGTGAATGTTGTTTTGTGCATTGCACAACACAACATAATAGAACATGATGACACAACACGATACGACACAACACAACACAACACAACACAACACAACACAACACAACACTATGTAACACAACAAACATATCTGTTCAAGATATCAGCGCCTGTAACGTATACATACTTCAAGTTTGACATGGTAATGCCGACATAATTAATTCTGGGTACGTTTAAAAATACCAGTATGGTAAATTTTACTTCAAATTGGCACGTGTGTGAGATTTGAAGTCGATATACAAAGTTTCATGTCTATCATACATTTAAAGTTGTGGTAATATAGAGATTTGACTCCTCCCTTACGGAAATGGTCTATAGTATTCTTATAGGATTCCTATAAGACCTATAATATTCCTTTCGGATTTCTATAGGACTGATCGTTCCTATAGGACTGTCCTAAAAGTTTGTAAAGTATTCCTTTAAGAAAGGGGACAAAATCCTATAAGATCTTATAGGAATAATCTTTTAGGAATACTATAGACCATTTCCGTAAGGGCTGTAATATCTTCTGACACGATATTTAATATAGGGTAACAATGTAATGTAATCTCTGTAGGAAGACAGATTTCAAATATTGCGGTATGGTAAATATATATTGTAAACCCATCGTGTTGTCCCTCAACAACTCTATACACAGCAGGGTAAACCCATCGTGTTGTCCCTTAACAACTCTATACACTGCAGGGTAAACCCATCGTGTTGTCACTTAACAACTCTATACACTGCAGGGTACATCCATCGTGTTGTCCCTCAACAACTCTATACACTGCAGGGTAAACCCATCGTGTTGTCGATTAACAACTCTATACACCTGCAGGGTAAACCCATCGTGTTGTCCCTCAACAACTCTATACACCTGCAGGGTAAACCCATCGTGTTGTCCATTAACAACTCTATACACTGCAGGGTAAACCCATCGTGTTGTCCCTTAACAACTCTATACACTGCAGAGTAAACCCATCGTGTTGTCCCTTAACAACTCTATACACTGCAGGGTAAACCCATCGTGTTGTCCCTCAACAACTCTATACACTGCAGGGTAAACCCATCGTGTTGTCCATTAACAACTCTATACACTGCAGGGTAAACCCATCGTGTTGTCCCTTAACAACTCTATACACTGCAGGGTAAACCCATCGTGTTGTCCATTAACAACTCTATACACTGCAGGGTAAACCCATCGTGTTGTCCCTTAACATAGTACAATTCTATACACTGCAGGGTACATCCATCGTGTTGTCCCTCAACAACTCTATACACTGCAGGGTAAACCCATCGTGTTGTCCCTCAACAACTCTATACACTGCAGGGTACATCCATCGTGTTGTCCCTTAACAACTCTATGCACTGCAGGGTAAACCCATCGTGTTGTCCATTAACAACTCTATACACTGCAGGGTAAACCCATCGTGTTGTCCATTAACAACTCTATGCACTGCAGGGTAAACCCATCGTGTTGTCCCTCAACAACTCTATACACCTGCAGGGTAAACCCATCGTGTTGTCCCTCAACAACTCTATACACCTGCAGGGTAAACCCATCGTGTTGTCCCTCAACAACTCTATACACTGCAGGGTAAACCCATCGTGTTGTCCCTCAACAACTCTATACACTGCAGGGTACATCCATCGTGTTGTCCCTTAACAACTCTATACACTGCAGGGTAAACCCATCGTGTTGTCCCTCAACAACTCTATACACTGCAGGGTACATCCATCGTGTTGTCCCTTAACAACTCTATACACTGCAGGGTAAACCCATCGTGTTGTCCCTCAACAACTCTATACACTGCAGGGTACATCCATCGTGTTGTCCCTTAACAACTCTATGCACTGCAGGGTAAACCCATCGTGTTGTCCCTCAACAACTCTATACACCTGCAGGGTAAACCCATCGTGTATATACACTGCAGGGTAAACCCATCGTGTATTGTTTCTGTTTATTATTGTTTTATTACATGCGACATATTTCAATTTGAAGAATTCGTGTATTTGTTTTTACTACAAATATTAAAATTTGTACGAAATGTACAAGAATTTGTTCTGCTGGTTGTAACCGATGTTTTATAACGTTTTCATATTCATTGCTCATGCAAGTCGGCTTATGATACTAGGGTGTCTGTTCACTTTAAGTATAACTTTCAACGTTGGTTGACTCCTCTAGTAAGATTGATTGCAACTAAATGCCAGTCCCGACCTAGCGGGGGTGGTGAACGGAAGTTATATCGACAATTTACAATATGATGGGAATTATTGCCTGAAATCTACAGTTCTGTAGGACATTCCATTCTCTGTAAGATTTTACTTCCGGGGGGTGGCGGAGGATTTTCAGGGGGGGGGGGGACGGCATCAATTTTTCTCAGGAAAAATTAGGGGGGGCTAAACAAAAATTTCACAATTTTCTAGGGGAGGGGGGTCATGGAAAAAAATCATGATTATTTAAAGCAACATAAATCAACTGCAATTCTGGCACTTCTCAAAGTAACTTGTCCACGAGGATGTGCAAGACTTGTTTCATCACAATCACTATCAGTGTTATCATCAGTACATGAATTTCCTGAGCTATCAGTATCACAATTGTCGCCATCACTGCCTAGAACATGCATTACAGAAGTGTCGCTTTCAGTCTCAGGGTCACTATCTGTTTCATTCATGTCCATGATATTAATTTTAATTTCATTAATTTTGCAGTCATTTTTCTAGATCTAAATTCTGGTGTTCCTACTATGTGAGGGGATATTATGTATAATTTTTCTCTTTTTAATTTTCTCTGTTTTGGTAATTTATGCTCATCAAGATATTTATCTAACTCTTTCACTTTCAGTTTTTCAAGAGTTCCACTCAAGAACAACTTCAACCAGTCATAGTCATTACATTTCTTGTTACTCTTTTTTTTCAGTTGCTCTTCCCGATGTTTGGATCTAATGATTTTTACTCTCTCCAGATTTTTCAGATATTCAATGTAGTTTTTGACAACACTTATGCTGACAATATATTTCTCTGCAAAACAGGATATAGAAATTTCATCATGTAATTGTTTGAAGCATACAGCATTTTATGTTGGCATGGGGTTGGAAGTCATCTACAGTTTGGTTTGTGTTTGCGAAATCACCTTATACTGGAAATAGAAGTTAAACTTATATATCAGTCAAAGTATACCGAGCAAAAATGTTGATAGTTAAATTATTTCTGGAACTATTCCTTCCAACAATAAAAATGTTCACATTTATACTTGCATTGTTGACAAGCTGAGCAACACAAACCGGCATTGGAACTAAAGTTGTTTTCAATACGTATCTAAAAAGTAGAACAGTTGTAATTGTGAAGTATTTAAATTAAGTATACCCACATTGCCCAATGGAAATATGGTGTTCTTGCCATTGTGCATGAAATGGTTATCTTCTTTTTTTCAATATAATGATTTACCCTGTAAAAGTTTATACACAGAAAATGTATAAGTTATTTATGAGTATTTTTTAGCACAATTGAACAAAGGTTCAGAGGTTCAAAGGCAATACACATGGCGCTGAAGCTGTGTTTGTGTGTGTGTGTGTGTGTGTGTGTGAGTGTGTGTGTGTGTTTGTGTGTTTTATGTAATTGTATGCATACATACATACATACATACATGTACATACATACATACATACATACATACATACATACATACACACACACATACATACATACATACATACATACACACACACACACACACACATACATACATACATACATACATACATACATACATACATACATACATACATACATACATACATACATACATACATACAGAGACAGACCGACATACATACATACATACATACATACATACATACATACATACATACATACATACATACGTACGTACGTACGTACGTACGTACGTACATACATACATACATACATACATACAGTCTATCACCATGCAGTCCATCACCATGCAGTCTATCACCATGCAGTCGATCGTCACCATGCAGTCTATCACCATGCAGTCTATCATCACCATGCTGTCTATAATTGAAATATGAGGACATTCACCAATACTTGCTAATTCCGAGTAAATTGACTTCTTCAGGTCAAAGTCGTTACAGTGTGACAATTTTGATATACTCAGGAAAGGTCAAGAGTTATACAATATTTCATTATTATAAATTTTTGACATTTCAACTTAGGACTGGTTTTCTTTTTTCTTAAATGACAATCAACGACAATCGTAATAATCAGGAGTAACGAGAGTACACTACACGTCATCTCTAGACCAGCAAGTCATTTTGAATATCTCTGTGAATGTCAAACGTTGCCCTATCACCAGTTGTATGTGTACATCGTTCCGATGTGTAATGTGTTCTCTTTATTTTAGTCATTGAAATAAAACAAATAAAGTTTATTTCCGCTTTTGTATCAGCTTTCACGTCACTTCACCAGAATATCGATTTTGACATGCCTATTCAACAGAGAGTGTATTTATTCTTCCTTCTATGTGATATGTCTGCAGACGAACCATGACCATTTCCCGTATGTGTAAAAATGACAAGTTTATAGATATCAAGTTCTAATGTGTTTTATTTTAGTATGGTTGTGTTTCTCCCCTAATGTTTAAGGAGATAGTTTGTCCTTACTACGAACAGTTACTGTGGTTCGTATTTTCTCCATGTCATGTTTGTATCACCATAAACACTGCTTTATTACATTGTCAATAATGTAATATATTTTTTGTTAGACCTAAAACTGTGTTCTTCCGATTACGTTCAATTTTAGAATAGGTCACCAGTGGGGTACATGTAGGTACATATTTTTCTTCATGTGTGTCTAGTTCAGATAGTTATGTTTTCCATTCATTTCCATATGGTCTCTGTGTTATTGGTTTCTTCCCAACAGATGTACAACCATTACAGTTTGAAAGGAAGAACACTTTTACTAGTATATTGTCTAGTGGATGCGGAGACTTAACATGTTTATGTCTCGATGTTAGTTTCCGCATCCACTATTTCTCGCGAGACTTCACAATTTTCGCGATTTTAGCATTTTTTTTCGAATACGAAAAAAAAGTTTAGGGTCGGCAGTGAAAAACTAGGTGGGGTCGGGTAACCGGAATCAAACAATGTTTTTAGGCCTAACTTGAAAACAAAATATTAATAAAGAATCATATTTTAGTATTTAATATTTAGTAGTCGATGATTTCATTTGCTCAAAATACATAATACATAAAAACCAGAAAGACTGCATGTCGTACATGAAAGGGAATAATAGAAATTAAATCAAATTGTTCTTTTTTATTTCATAAGTTGGAATACTTTATAGGCATACATTGCAAGTTGTCCGAGTTGTTGACTTTACACAACAAAATCAGTGTATGTATATAAATAAAGGTTACAACCCGCTTCAGAGTGACAAATAAGGGCGTAGACGTATTTGTCATTCCGAAGACGGCTGTAAGCTGTTTGTACATCTAATAAGAAGGATTATAACATATAGGCGTGTTTTTTCACCATGTTACCTCTTGACACTAATTACACTAAGTACATAATGTAAGTAACGCCAGCAAACGATAACGTAAACCATAGACCCTCAACATGGAGGGTTTATGCCTAAACTATAATTTCATCAACATAGAGTTGAGTACATTGAGAAATGAACTTGTATCGTTCTTACTAAGTTGGTCTGGCAAAAAGGAGTCTTAATCAAATGATAACCTAATGCATCTACGATCGTAACACTCGGAAATGATTAATTGTAGTGATCGCAACACGTATACGGTATAGGAAACTAGATTACAACAACCCTTTATTCTCAAACATGTCATGAATGTAAATCTAGTCTACAGGCTATCATTTGGAGCTATATATTGATAAATAATTTGGAAGACAACTCCAGAGGATGGCTAGCCTCTAGACTAATGTAAATTGCCTCTGATAGTTTTACATTGTATCTCGGGCTATACTTCCATGCTATCGTGGAGATAATCTGTTGCAGCCAATGGTGTACGGTAAAAGTGTGTTATGTTGACCAATTATTTAGGGACAGCAAAAAGTTATTGATCTTGCAATTGGTTAGGGGTATTGCGTGGGCTATACTTCCATGCTATCGTGGTTAGGGGTATTACAGAGTTGTATCTTAGTTTTCATTATGGATGGTAGGGATTTCCATATCAATTCCCGTGATCTCGCAGTTCCCTCACTTCCACAAAGAACATAGCTCCGACGACCATAATTTTGACAACTCTTCTAAGTTAGGTATATGACCATCTTGTATCCTACTTTGCTTACATTTCTGGCTTTTAGTGAATCCTGTAGAACACTAATTACATCGACTTGTATTTCTAAATTCCTGGAACCTTGGTTGTTTGGTGTGGAACGCGTCGCTTTCACCTTGACTATGAATGTCAGACACCTGAAAGCTTGTTGATGTAAATAACGAGATTTTCTATTGTGTAAAAGTGAAGACTATCGCCCGCGACTCTCTTATCCTATTATCATAGTTTTCCAAGTGGTCATCATATCACACACTACTGTTTTAGAGTAATCTTATTTGTTGGTCAAGCATTGCAAACTTCAATGACATAACTTTCCTTAGCGAAAGATATGACCAGTTCCTTATTGGCTACTGATAGTTAAACTCCTGTCAATCACTGGTATACCCTTTAGCTGTCAAAATGTTGACTTAGTGTTTTGACATGTACAGGATTAGCAGTCCTCTACCGGAGCTAATAGTAAAGATTGTGTAGCGGGGTATAACCATAGACCCATAGGGAGACCTAATACATCCATGGTATAACCAACTCCTTGTCTGTGTTGCTGCTGAAGTCTTATCAGTATGGAAAGTGTAAGACAAAGTGGGGTTTAAAAGGTGTGAAAGGTTTGCCAAAATTACGAGGAGAACTTTACGGAGAAAAACAGCTGTGGCGAGTAGTATTAAAAATAAATCACACTACTGCACCACGAATGGAGTAGTGACTGTGCAGTAAGGGTTTAAGGAAGGAGGGCACTACTGTTTCCATTCAAAAGAAACGGATTTTACACAGATGTTCATATGAGCTACACTTTAAGACACGTCTCGTTGTTCAGCCCTATCAGGGCTTGTGAATTGTGCATGGCTTATTTGTTTCGCCGTGAACACTGCATGCTGTGTGTATCCCCATCCGAATGTGTACACTTTTATCTCAGTATTATCATCACCTAGCCTGGCAAGGGGTGAGACAGTGTGTACTTTATCTTAATCTAGTCTAGCAAGGGTGAGATGGACTAATCCTGCATGTATGTATGTATGTATGTATGTATGTATGTATGTATGTGTGTGTGTGTGTGTGTGTGCGTGCGTGCGTGCATGTATGCATGTATTTATGTGTATGTATGTATATATGTATGCATGTATGTATGTATGTATGTATGTATATATGTGTGTGTGTGCGTGCGTGCGTGCGTGCGTGCGTGCATGTATGTGTATGTATATATGTATGTATGTATGTATGTATGTAATGTGTATGTATGTATGTATGTATGTATGCATGTATGTATGTATTTGTGCTTTTTGTTCTGTGTGTAGTTTGTTGTTGTGTATGCGTATGTTCGCGCGCGCGCGCGCGTGTGTGTGTGTGTGTGTGGGGGGGGGGTTAATTCAATTCATTACAATTGAGGTAATTCTGTCTTTAATAACTTGCAAGTTAGACTGAATTACCTATTGTTCCAAAATAGGCATACGATGGTGACGTAGATTGCAAGGTCAATTGTTGAATTGACGGATTGTCTTATAATTAGATGTGATTGCCTCATTGTTTCATGGTCACTCTTACAAATTGGTTTTAAACTCTGTCGTATAAACTTGGTTAATGGAACACTTTAACTCGACAAAGTCATTGAGTGCGCGCAGTGACTTTAGTCTAGCACTTAGTAGGGTGTCCACGAACATTACCGTTCTAAGAAGTCCTGAATGGACGTTCAGATTTCAATTTTGTTGTCAGAATTTACCTCAAAGAACACGAATTAGATTAACTAA
Organism: Glandiceps talaboti; assembly: GCF_964340395.1. NCBI lineage: Eukaryota > Metazoa > Hemichordata > Enteropneusta > Spengelidae > Glandiceps > Glandiceps talaboti. Next base: position 2,066,884 of record NC_135551.1, read on the forward strand.
TGTACGTAAGGCTTTATGGCTTAAAGTGTGAGATCTAGGCATTAAGGAGAGTCAGTGCTTATTAAATCTGATTTCCGAGGAGTCTGTGCTATTCGGCATGTGTGTATTTGACCTTAAGGCTTCAAGGAAATAAAACATTATCTTTGACTTCTATTTTAATTGAAATCAATGTCTTTATCAGGCTGAGTTTGTCACCATGTATATATGCACCTCATTTATAGAAACCTGCATTTTGCCATCATTATATTGTCAGTTTTCTACAATTTGATAAATATTTCGTTCGTTTTTTGGCCAAAATGTTAATTGTCAATTTGTTAGGCAAATCGGGTTGCTAGACCGTGTGATACAACATAGGCTTTCTATGGATACTACATGGAATCACTGGTCATGGACTCCTTCAAACGTGTTTATGATTCAGTAAAGATAAACATCGTTATTGTACGTTTCATATTTACGTCACTGATTTCAGTCAATTTAAAATTTAAAAATCCCGTCATGTTCACAATAAGTAAAACATGTACATTTTTTATTCCAGTCTAATGGTTAGTTTGTTTGTCCGAGATTTACTTTCTAACAAAATGTCCTTTTTCATTTATAGCAATTTACACATCAGCGATTTCCTAGTTGTTTTATTTTAGTTATTGCAGTATCTTGAAGTTTAACGATGGCGGCTTTATGGTTCCTGTAAAACACACACACACACACACACACACACACACACACACACACACACACACACACACACACACACACAAATATAACATGTTATAAATGGTGAATATACCTTGTAAAGTTTATGCAAGTAGTCCCATTCTCTATATACTTAAAGTATAAATGTATATTTCATCATTCATTCATTCAGCAAAGAGAGGATGACCAATTGATAGGGCATGCTAGACATCCTACGTACACACCATCAGAGCCTACAACACCTGTTACGCCTGGTGAAGAAGAACTACAAAAGGAAACAAGAAGTAATGCTCGGGGTAAGGTACTAGCTACTTTCTATCCTGAGTTTAGCAAAATAAATCTGATATACATGAAGGCTGATAACACTAGATTGTAGGTGTATGGACAAATTAGCCATCATTACATTACACTAGATTGTAGGTGTATGGACAAATTAGCCATCATTACATTACACTAGATTGTAGGTGTATGGACAAATTAGCCATCATTACATTACACTAGATTGTAGGTGTATGGACAAATTAGCCATCATTACATTACACTAGATTGTAGGTGTATGGACAAATTAGCCATCATTACATTACACTAGATTGTAGGTGTATGGACAAATTAGCCATCATTACATTACACTAGATTGTAGGTGTATGGACAAATTAGCCATCATTACATTACACTAGATTGTAGGTGTGTGGACAAATTAGCCATCAGTACATTACACTAGATTGTAGGTGTATGGACAAATTAGCCATCATTACATTACACTAGATTGTAGGTGTATGGACAAATTAGCCATCATTACATTACACTAGATTGTAGGTGTATGGACAAATTAGCCATCATTACATTACACTAGATTGTAGGTGTATGGACAAATTAGCCATCATTACATTACACTAGATTGTAGGTGTATGGACAAATTAGCCATCATTACATTACACTAGATTGTAGGTGTATGGACAAATTAGCCATCATTACATTACACTAGATTGTAGGTGTATGGACAAATTAGCCATCATTACATTACACTAGATTGTAGGTGTATGGACAAATTAGCCATCATTACATTACACTAGATTGTAGGTGTATTAGTCATCATTACATTACACTAGATTGTAGGTGTATGAACAAATTAGCCATCATTACATTACACTAGATTGTAGGTGTATGGACAAATTAGCCATCATTACATTACACTAGATTGTAGGTGTATGGACAAATTAGCCATCATTACATTACACTAGATTGTAGGTGTATGGACAAATTAGCCATCATTACATTACACTAGATTGTAGGTGTATGGACAAATTAATCATCATCGTATTACACAAGAAATAATGCCTTTGAAATACCACATCATATTGACATACATAACATTTGTTGTGGTGTTATCCGTCACGTCATATCAACTTTACGATATAATCTGGTAACAGCAATAATTAGAGAGAGAGAGAGAGAGAGAGAGAGAGAGAGAGAGAGAGAGAGAGAGAGAGAGAGAGAGAGAGAGAGAGAGAGACAGACAGACAGACAGACAGACAGACAGACAGACAGAGGGGGAGGGGGAGGGAGGGAGGGAGAGACAGAGAGAGGAGGGGAGAGGAGAGAAACAGACACAGACACAGACACAGACACAGGCAGAGAGACAGACAGACAAACACACGTAGTCAGTCAGAAATATATAGTCAGTCAGTCATTCATACATACATACATACATACATACATACATACATACATACATACAGACCAAAACAAACAAACAAACAAACAAACAAACAAACAAACACACACACACACAAACACCATACAACAACAACAACAACAACAACAACAACAACAACAACAACAACAACAAATAAGTAAGTAAGTAAGTACACTTGGCTGAATTCATGAAGAGATAACATGGGTAACTAGAAAAGCGATCGATTGCCAGTAATAGTCTGAAAGTGTGCATGGTTCTTCTTGTTACGTGTCTAATCAATTTTCTTAAAGTATAATTCTCAATACTCTTTTTGATTACTGTATGTCCCAAATGACCTATTCCAGCGACCAGATTAGGTGAGTAGGTAATTCCTTTAAACAACCGATTCTGGGACTATTGTCCTTTTACATGTCTGACAGCATTTAAATCATGTTATCTAAATATTTCAACAGAGGGAGGGTCATATTTTCGAAAAAGGAAATTGAGGGAGGGCCACTTTTTAGCACTAGGGAATAGGGGGAGGGTCACATTTCACGCAACAGCCTGGCCTAATTTTCCACGCCCCCTGTAATTACTGAAGGCTCCCTTGGTGTCATACGACAAAACAGATTGACTTCAATAATGGTGCCGATAGTTTTTATTTTATTATATTATATATTACATCATTTACATATTATTGCAACTTTCACTGTTGTAAGACGACATCCCTATGTACAAAACAGTATCAAGCTAAACACTGTGTTTCTTTTCAGGGAGGAAGTTCAAGATCGCTTCAGCACTGCACATTGATGATTTAGAGCTCAGAGATATACAGATTTTAGCGATAGACAAAGTGTTCCTGGAATCGATACAGCCGTATAATTCACTGTTAGAAAGTTATCGTATTATGAAGGAAGCTGAGAAAACCTTCAAGCATCTTGTAGGATATACCATAGATGATGCCTTTGAAACCTGCTTTGAACACTGTAAAACTCGCTATAGTAAGTATATATGTATAACTGTAAAACTGGCTACAGTAAGTATATATGTACTGTAAAACTCGCTATAGTAAGTATATATGTATAACTGTAAAACTCGCTGTAGTAAGTACATATGTACTGTAAAACTCGCTACAGTAAGTATATATGTATAACTGTAAAACTCGCTATAGTAAGTATATATATATATAACTGTAAAACTCGCTGTAATAAGTATTATATGTATAACTGTAAAACTGGCTACAGTAAGTATATATGTATAACTGTAAAACTCGCTATAGTAAGTATATATGTATAACTGTAAAACTCGCTATAGTAAGTATATATGTATAACTGTAAAACTCGCTACAGTAAGTATATATGTATAACTGTAAAACTCGCTATAGTAAGTATATATGTATAACTGTAAAACTGGCTACAGTAAGTATATATGTACTGTAAAACTCGCTATAGTAAGTATATATGTATAACTGTAAAACTCGCTAAAGTAAGTATATATGTACTGTAAAACTCGCTACAGTAAGTATATATGTATAACTGTAAAACTCGCTATAGTAAGTATATATATATATAACTGTAAAACTCGCTGTAATAAGTATATATGTATAACTGTAAAACTGGCTACAGTAAGTATATATGTATAACTGTAAAACTCGCTATAGTAAGTATATATGTATAACTGTAAAACTCGCTATAGTAAGTATATATGTATAACTGTAAAACTCGCTACAGTAAGTATATATGTATAACTGTAAAACTCGCTATAGTAAGTATATATGTATAACTGTAAAACTCGCTATAGTAAGTATATATGTATAACTGTAAAACTCGCTGCAGTAAGTATATATGTATAACTAAAACTCGCTACAGTAGGTATATATGTATAACTGTAAAACCTGCTACAGTAAGTATATATGTATAACTGTAAAACTCGCTGCAGTAAGTATATATGTATAACTGTAAAACTCGCTACAGTAAGTATATATGTATAACTGTAAAACCTGCTACAGTAGGTATATATGTATAACTGTAAAACTGGCTGCAGTAGGTATATATGTATAACTGTAAAACTCGCTACAGTAAGTATATATGTATAACTGTAAAACTCGCTACAGTAAGTATATATGTATAACTGTAAAACTCGCTGCAGTAGGTATATATGTATAACTGTAAAACTGGCTACAGTAAGTATATATGTATAACTGTAAAACTCACTACAGTAAGTATATATGTATAACTGTAAAACTCGCTACAGTAAGTATATATGTATAACTGTAAAACTCGCTGCAGTAGGTATATATGTATAACTGTAAAACTCGCTGCAGTAGGTATATATGTATAACTGTAAAACTCGCTGCAGTAGGTATATATGTATAACTGTAAAACTCGCTGCAGTAGGTATATATGTATAACTGTAAAACTCGCTGCAGTAGGTATATATGTATAACTGTAAAACTCGCTGCAGTAGGTATATATGTATAACTGTAAAACTCGCTGCAGTAGGTATATATGTATAACTGTAAAACTCGCTGCAGTAGGTATATATGTATAACTGTAAAACCTGCTACAGTAAGTATATATGTATAACTGTAAAACTCGCTGCAGTAGGTATATATGTATAACTGTAAAACTCGCTAAAGTAAGTATATATGTATAACTGTAAAACTCGCTACAGTAAGTATATATGTATAACTGTAAAACTCGCTGCAGTAGGTATATATGTATAACTGTAAAACTCGCTAAAGTAAGTATATATGTATAACTGTAAAACTCGCTACAGTAAGTATATATGTATAACTGTAAAACTCGCTGCAGTAGGTATATATGTATAACTGTAAAACTCGCTAAAGTAAGTATATATGTATAACTGTAAAACTCGCTACAGTAAGTATATATGTATAACTGTAAAACTGGCTGCAGTAGGTATATATGTATAACTGTAAAACTCGCTGCAGTAAGTATATATGTATAACTGTAAAACTCGCTGCAGTAGGTATATATGTATAACTGTAAAACTCGCTGCAGTAGGTATATATGTATAACTGTAAAACTCGCTGCAGTATGTATATATGTATAACTGTAAAACTCGCTATAGTAAGTATATATGTATAACTGTAAAACTCGCTATAGTAAGTATATATGTATAACCGTACACTATACGAAAAGTCATATTTGACCATTATCTTTCCACCGGGGTAAATCTTGGGCAGAGGATGTGTAAATGTGGGTAGTATGAGACGAAGTACCACCTTTGTCTTAATTTACCCACGGTGATCTCTCACCTGGGGGTTGTAGACAGTCAAAAGTGGTACTTCGTCTCGTACTACCCCTGGACAGAGATGGTGGTTAGGTGCGTCTCACCTAGGGTAAAGGTTGGGTAAAGGTGGGTAAATTTGACTTTTCGTATAGTGACGTAAAACTCGCTAAAGTAAGTATATATGTATAACCGTATATACATTCATAGTACACCTATTACCATACTGTACATTTACTTGTTTAATTACTTTCACCACGTCTACCCACGTTTTATACATAATACAAATAAAGACGTGTGCAACATTGATAGGAATTAATGTGAAAGAAGACTGGCACATGTCGTATATTGCTTTCAGGGTATGGTTGTCAGTAATTGTAAACCTGTTGATGGTGAGATTGTAGAGAATAGTACTGCAAAACATGTTATATCGATGCCATGGCAACCAATTTGCTAATACTTTAAATTATTAATAATTATAGAATATAGACACTTTTTTGTTACCATATATCACACAAGTTACCAATCATTCCCTTTCATCTGGTACTTTCCCCTCTATCTCTCGTTAAACCACTCCTGAAAATATCATCTCTTGGCCCAAATCAACTAAACACTATTGTCCTGTCTTTCATTTCTGTCTAAAGTATTTGAAAGAATAATTCTCTCACAATTAAATGACCACCTCACTTCACACAATCTCTTGAACCCTCTTCAGTCTGCTTACACACCACGCCACAGTACTGAAACTGCTCTCTTGAAAATAGTAAATGACATTCCTCCTTAGACAATGGCAAAATTAACATGCTCACTCGCTGAGGCTGGGGTCAGAATGTTCAACCCCTCTTGCAACAACTTCACTGGTAACCTATTAGTTCTCGTATTCACTACAAAGTTTCATCTATCTGCTTCAATTCAGTTGTGGGTTCTGGACCACAATACCTCTCTGATCTTCTTCATCAATAGGCTCCACAGAGACAACTCCGCTTTTCCTCAGATTCTCGCCTTCTTTGTCTTCCTAGGGTTTTTACAAAGACTTTTGGCGAGAGATCTTTCTCTCACATTGGCCCTACATTATGGAACAATCTTCCTTTCAATGTCCGTCACTCCAAGTCTCTTACATCCTCCCACCATTCCCTCAAGGCCTATCTCTTTTAAACATTAGTCTCAGCCTTCTCCAATATGCCTAGTATCCAGTGTCTGTCAATCCACATATCCTCTTACCATACAGTACTTTTCTTTCCATTTACCTCTGCACCTCAAACTCTGTTTGCAGAGATTAGGCGCTCTATAATTCTTCTTTAATATTATTGACAAGTCTTGCCGACATTCAGTTACGTTTATAGCATAGCAAGATGGAGTACCGATCACACGGATACGTATTATTGCTCAGATTGTTGTTTTCCTAATTTCAAGGAAATATCACACGAATCCTGCCACTAGAAACGTATCAATATACGCTCCCTGTGTTCTTTCCATAAAGGTAGGTGAGATATATTCAAGACAAAACGTTGTTATATTTAGTCTGTAGACAAGGAAAACAACAATCTAACAAATTCTACGCGCCCCTATGGTACCGATGACGTATCAATGTAAGATCACACTTGAAAAGAAACTTAAGCATACGTATCATATGAAACCATGACTTCTATATTTTTGATTACAGAGGATATCAAACTATGCGTTGTATTCAAAGAAGAAGGTGGATTCAAGTTATGTGTCTTCGGTGACGTGTCAATGATTCCACAGCTGCTTGATCATCTAATTCGTACAGTTAGTAGTTTAAGTCAAGCCGTACAATTGGTCCTAGATACAGCGCCAAGGGCGGCAGCTTCATTACAAGAACTGATTGACGACCAACATCAGTTCTTTATTATGATTGATAGACTTAATTTACGCTGGTGGGAGAAACTGCGAGCCAAACAGTTCCTAAAAATGAACTTACGCAAATGTGAAATAGCCAGGAGACTTGTCAACAATATTAAGGCACAGACAGAGGATATTGTGGAAGGGATCACGAACTCGGGAGAAATCTTGGCACGAGATCTCAGTTAGACCTTGTAGTGGTCTGAGGTTAGAGGGTGTGTCGACGGTATTACCTTCGTCACTTGAACTTGACACTGAACGCTAAACGTGTTGCCTAATGGTTATGACCAAATGTAAACTGTTTCTTCAAATGTGTGAACAATGAGATTGTTTTATTTCAACCTTTATAACTGAAAGACCTGTGACCTATGACCCTAAGGTGGATTCGTGACCTATGACCTATGAAAAGTGGATTCCGGTAAACTTAAAGTACAATTTCAGCGATTCAATGGATATATTATGTGTATAATAAATATTAAATGCGACACTGTGATGACGTCATAAGTCTTGCACAATTTACAATTTTAATGGTTACAACGTTACAATATGGCTGTAGCTGACACACCATGAAGACGGCTAAATGATTGTGATGTATGTATAATGTTTGTCAATGGAATCTGTAAATAATTCCTTAATTTGTAACTATAATTGAATAGGAAGGCCGACTATATAGACCAACCTGTGTACATATTTCATTTTTATGATGGAGAGTGGAGTGAATACTATGGAGTTGAGGGGGTAGTTCTTCACTATTTGCAATCAATTTGACAGGTCTGGACGTGTTCAAATTGTTTATGTTTTATCATGGTTTGGTTTCGACACAGACATTTATTTAGTTAGTTTTACTTTTGGTTCAACCTCCAACCAACCAATCACGATCTTTCTTATAGAGTGGCCACATGGGGTTCAGGCGGCTTGATTAGTTATGTTTACGGAAAAACACAAAAGTAACAAACATACATACATACATACATACATACATACATACATACATACATACATACATACATACATACATACATACATACATACATACATACATACATACATACATACATACATACATACATACATACATACAAACACTGACAAACATGAACGGCAGGGTTAATATCAACAATGCTTTTATACAACTATAATATTAAAATGTATTCCTATACATCAAATAGTCACCATTCTAGGGGTATGTCCATAATCACCATTCTAGGGGTATGTCCATAGTGACCATTCTAGGGGTATGTCCTTAGTCACCATTCTAGGGGTATGTCCATAGTCACCATTCTAGGGGTATGTCCTTAGTCACCATTCTAGGGGTATGTCAATAGTCACCATTTCACCATTCTAGGGGTATGTCCATAGTCACCATTTCACCATTCTAGGGGTATGTCCTTAGTCACCATTTCATGTGTAGGAAACATTCTTATTTACATCAAAACATAATTAATATTGATTTGTAATGACCCTGTCGTTCATGTTTGTCAGTGTTTGTATGTTGTTGTTGTTGTTGTTGTTGTTGTTGTTGTTATTGTTGTTGTTGTTGTTGTTGTTGTTGTTGTTGTTGTTGTTGCTGCTGTTCTTGTTTGTTTGTTCAGTTGTTTGTTTTTGTTAAGATAACTAACTGAGCCCCTGTGGAGTGACTGTGGATGCTTGGTTGGTTGGCTGGTTGGTTGGTTCACAGTGCCCGTGACAGAGTGACTGTGGTTGGTTGGTTGGTTGGCTCACAGTCCCCATGATAGAGTGACTGTGGTTGGTTGGTTGGGTGGGTGGTTTACAGTCCCCGTGATAGAGTGACTGTGGTTGGTTGGTTGGTTGACAGACCCCATGATATAGTGACTGTGGTTGGTTGGTTGGTTCACAGTCCCCATGATAGCGTGACTGTGGTTGGTTGGTTCACATTCCATCTGATAGAGTGTCTGTGGTTGGTTGGTTGGTTGGTTGGTTGGTTGGTTGGTTCACAGTCCCCATAATAGAGTGACTGGGGTTGGTTGGTTGGTTCACAGTCCCCATGATAGTGTGACCGTGGTTGGTTGGTTGGTTGGTTGGTTGGTTGGTTGGTTGGTTGGTTGGTTGGTTGGTTGGTTGGTTGGTTGGTTGATTCACGTCCCTCTCATAGAGGGACTGTGGTTTGTTGGTTCACATTCCATCTTATAGAGTGACTGTGGTTGGTTGGTTCATAGTCCCTCTCCCAAAGTGTCCGTGGTTGGTTGGTTCACCATCCCTGTGATAGAGTGACGGTGGTTGGTTGGTTCACCATCCCTGTGATAGAGTGACTGTGGTTGGTTGGTTCACCATCCATCTGATAGAGTGACTGTGGTTGGTTGGTTCACCATCCCTGTGGAAGAGTGACTGTGGTTGGTTGGTTCACCATCACTGTGATAGAGTAACTGTGGTTGGTTGGTTCACCATCCCTGTGATAGAGTGACTGTGGTTGGTTGGTTCACCATCCCTGTGATAGAGTGAATGTGGTTGGTTGGTCGGTTGGTTCAAGTCCCTCTCATAGATTGACTGGTTGGTTAGTCTACAGTCCCTCTGATAGAGTGACTATGGTTGGTTGGTTGGTTGGTTGGTTGGTTTGTTCACAGTCCCTCTCATAGATTGACTGTGGTTGGTTTGTTCACAGTCCTTCTGATAGAGTGACTGTGGTTGGTTGGTTCACAGTCCTTCTGATAGAGTGACTGTGGTTGGTTGGTTCACAGTCCTTCTGATAGAGTGACTGTGGTTGGCTTTCTAATATAATGACTAGTGAATATACATTATGTAATCCCTGTAAAATGATATTGAATATTAATGTTACATATTTAATACTAGTCCGTGGATTTTTTTAAGTACAGCTGACACTGGGATATGATATACTGGTCTTATGACGTAATTGGTACGGAAAACATCAAAGGCTTACTACTAGGTGTTTTTTCTCCATATATCACAACTCTTCCTTATCAAATTGTATCATGTACTATGTCCACATATATGTACATACTTTAGCTGAAAATAGGTCCTACGTTCACACTCTGCCAATGGTATATTGTCATTGCTATTATAATCAATCTGCCTCCATAAACACCACAGACACAGATACAGGCACATACATACATACATACATACATACATACATACATACATACATACATACATACATACATACATACATACATACATACATACATACATACATACACACACACACACACGCACACACACACACACACACACACGCATACATACATACATACATACATACATACATACATACATACATACATACATACATACATACATACATACATACATACATACATACATACATACATACATACATACATACATACATACATACATACATACATTTCTTTTCAAAGCTAATCCCCAATTCCGCTATGTTTGCCCTATTCCTTTTTAAGTTTCCAGATATCTTCATTAAGACGTGGCCAAACATCTCTAGACACGCTCAACGCCGTCTAGTTAGTTGGATGTTTGGGCCTCGGAACATGATTTATGTCAAAGACAATGACATCATACCAAAATAATCTTTTCTCATCCATAATAAACGATTTTTACAAAATAAATATTTCAATTATTTAGTGTTATTTTTATAGCCATGGTGTAAAATGTCAAAAATACAAGCTTAGAGTCTTGCTACTTTCAAAATTGTACTATGTACTGAATCACGATACTCACGAATAAAGTTATAAGAGGGTGTATGTTTTAGTGGAGTATAGGGTCTTATGACTTTTTAAGAGACAAACGTTTGGTGTAACTTTAACAATTGTACAGAAATGGGTGATCAAGATCATACGAACTGCCTTATCAGTGATTAGCGCCCCCGATGGTATGGTAGAGAGAGTGGTAGAGAGAGCGATTACGACATGGGTAACAAGGAGAATAATGATATGAACTGTGTTGTGATAAGACTTTGTTTATTAAGGAACAGTATTGCCTATATGTAAACTATCGTAAGAGGGCGTGTGCCTTGGATGGGTTTATTAAGTTTTTTTGTTAAAAGATTAATGTTTTATCACGTGTCTTTCGTTTTCTATCTGCCCGATGTGACGAATTGTATTTGCCATGAGTATATTTTCGCCAAATTTGTTTATATGATGCTATATAGTTAAACTATGCATTCTCAGTTTTGTCAGAGTATTTTTGTCTGTTGCCTTTTGAGTTTGACAAACAATATGTACGTGGATTGTCCAAATAAACAGCATGAATTACCGTTAATACAACTTGAGTTTTAAATATTGAAATGTACCAATATCATACTTTGTCGAGGCCTTCAATTCGACAGTTATGCTTAGTTTACAAGCCACCACCATGATTTGCAAGCCACGCTGGGTAGGCAATAAAACACATTTAAGTTATTAAAGCATGTCACGTGCAAAACATTCTGAAAAAGTCAAACAAATGTGAATTAAACTTGAGCACTGTCTCGAACAAACTGGTACTCAAACATGTCCATATCGATCGACTTATAAGCTTATTCAAATATAGACTGTAGCACAGTGGTAAACTCTATACGATTCACTAAGATTTTATGCAGTGACAGCAAGATACGTCATGATTTTATGCAATGACAGCAAGATACGTCATGATTTTATGCAATGACATAGCAAGATACGTCATGATTTTATGCACTGACATAGCAAGATACATCATGATTTTATGCACTGACATAGCAAGATACATCATGATTTTATGCAATGACAGCAAGATACGTCATGATTTTATGCAATGACAGCAAGATACGTCATGATTTTATGCACTGACATAGCAAGATACGTCATGATTTTATGCACTGACATAGCAAGATACGTCATGATTTTATGCAGTGACAGCAAGATACGTCATGATTTTATGCAATGACAGCAAGATACGTCATGATTTTATGCACTGACATAGCAAGATACGTCATGATTTTATGCACTGACATAGCAAGATACGTCATGATTTTATGCAGTGACAGCAAGATACGTCATGATTTAATGCAATGACATCGCAAGATACGTCATGATTTTATGCACTGACATAGCAAGATACGTCATGATTTTATGCACTGACATAGCAAGATACGTCATGATTTTATGCAGTGACAGCAAGATACGTCATGATTTAATGCAATGACATAGCAAGATACGTCATGATTTTATGCACTGACATAGCAAGATACGTCATGATTTTATGCAGTGACAGCAAGATACGTCATGATTTAATGCAGTGACAGCAAGATATGTCATGATTTTATGCAATGACAGCAAGATACGTCATGATTTTATGCAATGACATAGCAAGATACGTCATGATTTTATGCAATGACATAGCAAGATACGTCATGATTTTATGCAATGACATAGCAAGATACGTCATGATTTTATGCAATGACAGCAAGATACGTCATGATTTAATGCAGTGACAGCAAGATACGTCATGATTTAATGCAGTGACAGCAACATACGTCATGATTTAATGCAGTGACATAGCAAGATACGTCATGATTTTATGCAATGACATAGCAAGATACGTCATGATTTTATGCAGTGACAGCAAGATACGTCATGATTTAATGCAGTGACAGCAAGATACGTCATGATTTAATGCAGTGACAGCAAGATACGTCATGATTTTGTGCAATGACATAGCAAGATACATCATGATTTTATGCAATGACATAGCAAGATACATCATGATTTTATGCAATGACATAGCAAGATACGTCATGATTTTATGCAATGACATAGCAAGATACGTCATGATTTTATGCAGTGACAGCAAGATACGTCATGATTTTATGCAGTGACATAGCAAGATACGTCATGATTTTATGCAATGACAGCAAGATACGTCATGATTTAAGCAATGACACAGCAAGATATGTTATGATTTTATGCAATGACATAGCAAGATACGTCATGATTTTATGCAATGACATAGCAAGATAGGTCATGATTTTATGCAATGACATAGCAAGATAGGTCATGATTTTATTGAATGACATAACAAGATACGTCATGATTTTATGCAATGACATAGCAAGATAGGTCATGATTTTATTGAATGACATAACAAGATACGTCATGATTTTATGCAATGACATGGCCAGATACATCAGGATTATATTTTATGCAATGACATAGCAAGATACGAAGAGAAGACAACTCCCATATATATGTGTTGGATGATAAACCTTAAAGCATGGAGTTTGGAAAGGGGTGTCCAACAACGGTGACAAATGCCTTTAAAATCTGTATCAATACACTAACACATAGAAAACAGCTAAGAGGAGTAAAGTAAACGTTGTAATTTCTAAACTAGAGTTATTAGGAAAGATGCAAAGGCTGTACAAATAATTTGAAGGAAGCTAAAATTGATGTATTATTAAGTAAAATTTGACATTTCCATTTTTACCTATATTTCTCATTTTCACGAGTTTTCTCAATATCATGAATATCCGAGCCTAACCAAGTCGCGCGCTTATTGGTTTCGCCTAAATGTTTCAAATGTCCCACATGGTTAATAGGCATCCTCAGTGACGTTTTATTTTGGTCTTACTGAATGTACAAGACGCTTAAGTAACCAATAATACAGAGACCATATCGGAAAACAACGAAAAACACAACTACTTGAACCAGACACTCACATATGAAAATAAAAAATAAAAAATAAACTTACCTCACTTATTCTAAAATTGAATGTAATCGGAACCACACAATTATATTTTACGCCTCACAGCCGGTTTTTGCAGTTCAGTATGACTAGATAAACACAAGAATGATGATAGCTTCATAAAAATTATAACTTGGATAATCGAAATAGAAAGTTACCTACTTCAAGTTGTCAAGGTGTATAATAAATCTCAGCTAATCACCGATAGTATACCTACATAGAAAAGAAAGGATATGATGTCAATTTTTTCCCTTGATATTTGTATGTTTTGAAATCAGAATGGTCGATGACAACTTGTGTTGGGATTAAACATATTTCTCCCTTCTTATACTATTTCTGAAGGTCTTGGTTGGTAGGTTCTAGACTAGAAGTTTTTTTTTTCCCTGGGCGAACGCCTTTCCAACGTTGGAAAGGCGTTCGCCCAGGAAAAAAAACTAACGTAAAAGACGCAATAACGATGGAATAAAGGCAAATACAGGAAAACCAGCCTATCTAACATCAGATTTTAATCAGATTGGTATGTGTGAGACTGCAAATTTACTACTCATCCATGTGTTGAGGGCGCACTTTGGTTTGTGCATGCATCCCGGGCATGCGTATATCACTAAACTATTGGTTGCTGTGATTTCTGGCGCGCTCACTGAAAGTTTTGTTGTCAAATTATCACAGAATTGAGTGCTTATTCCACAACTTATGGAAAGCCTGCATGAATCCCTGCTTGGTGTTTTAGTGTGACAAGCACAGAGAATTGTATAGGATTACACATACAGGTTGCATCCTGTCAGGGTCTTTTCTTCTACTGTATGTACTACTGAATTTCGCCTTATTTAATGTGGACTTGGAAATAAAAGAACTTGGTATTGATGACTTCAGCTACAGTGTCTGTGTGCATCTTTATCGAATGTTACACATGGATTTTATCAATTGAGAGTCGGTGACTTTCTCTTTATATACTGTTGTACGTTGAATTTAGGGACCAGTCAGTTTCTCCAGCCTGGGGGGCGGGGGAAATGGTCGGTGGATTCTTCCATCAGGCCGACAAATATCAATGAACCCCCCCCCCCCCCACCATATGTAAAACCGAAAACAGGTTGACCCCCGCCCCCATCACTTGATTCTAAACCATGATGACCCACCCCCATATAACATATTCACATGACAGGTACTTTTTGATCATGACTTAGTGTGACCGTCTTGCAAATACTTTACAAGATCCCGGAATAGCACTATCACATCATTATTGACAACACAGGGTAAATATATTCCAAAACGAGTTTAATAGCATCTTGACAGCGAAAGCTTGAATATGTACACCTCTCATGGGGGTCAGAGGGGACTCCCCTAGAAGCCTTGAAGGATATGGTGATTTGTAGTGTCAACAACATGTAGTGTCCAAAATAGAAAGTGTATTAATCCCTTCTGACAAGTTCATACTGATGAGTAGAACAATTTAGATTAACTTCTTTTATAAACTACCATTATGAAACCTTCAAGTTCACTTTTTCCCCAAAGTGCAATGTAAGTGAAGCATTGATTGTGAAACAGCCAAGCATTTACATGACATGTTCTGTAACTAGTGTGGTAGCTAGGTAATACATGTATATGCATATGTATAGTTATATTTGAACTCTTAAGTAATATTAAAGAATTGATGTAAGAAACAGGGACAAGAACAATATTTACGTGGACCAACATTTTCGACAAGGCTATATGCCATTGTAGAAAAGGATTTTTTCTTCCATCACAATCCAAAACACAATGACCCCCCCCCCATCCACAATTTTTCAAAAGTGTGATGCCGACCCCCCCCCCCCCAAACACACACACTGCTAATTTCAAAAATACTGCCAATGGCATTGTAGCACAACTGTAGTTTTTAAAAATGTTTATTCATATGCCAGTCCATACTAACAATAGGTGTTCATTTGCTGAATGACTATCCAGTTGCCTATCCAACCATGTTGCTATCTTTGCAATATACGTGATCATTTGGCTGTTGCTATGGGGCGTGGTCTTGTTGCTAGGCATATTTGCATACATTTTTTGAATGTTTATTCAATTCTCTATTAATCCGTTATCTTCCCAATATATGTGATCACTTGGCTGTTGCTATGGGCGTAGTCTTGTTGCTAGGCACATTTGCATACATTTTTTGAATTCATGTCTTTCTATTCCTGTTATCTTTGCAATAAACATGATTTGGCTGTTGCTATGGGCGTGGTCTTGTTGCTAGGCAAATTTACACATTTTTTGAATGTTTATTCAATTGTCGTAATCCCTGTTATCTTTGTGAAATACACGACCATGTGGCTGTTGCTATGGACGTTGTCATAGTTGCTAAGGATATTTGCATACATTGCCTACCAGATGTTATTTGACCAAAATATACTGCCGTTCGGTTGTTGCTAAGAGCATGGTCATGATTGCTAGGGTCAATTGTGTCAAAATATTTTGAACAAAATCTGCAGAATAACACTTCTAGAAACATCTCACCAAGTTTCAGTCTCATTGACCAAGTACTTTTTGAGATATAAATTTTTAACCAAAATTCACATTTTTACACCTAATTTGAATATTACTGATGAGATCATTATATGCTTAATATTTCTTCATCTATACACCCCAAGATGCCATGCCAATCCCCCAGTACTTTTGGACTTTAAGTTTTTTGACCAAATATCACATTTCTTGACCCAAAACCCACATCTCTGATGCAATCATTTTCATTTGAACAATTTCCCAACTAGACACCAGAAATAACATGACCACCAAAAATCAAAGCAATCGGTCCAGCAGTATTTTACTTTAAGTCGTTTACACACACACACATCCACACACAGACAGACAGACAGACAGAGAGACACCAGGCGATCCCTATAACACTACTGACCCTCAGTTCAGTTGAGCTAAAAACAGGGTGAACCCCCCCCCCCCAGCCAAAGAAACTGACCGGTCCCTTATACAGTCTGTATATTCAATCAATCAATCAATCAAAAGAATTTCTATATCACCAAAATCCAATCTGACGTAATGTTCTATGGTGCTGAACATGAACAATAGTAGATTAATCTAAACAGTTAGAGAAAGCTCTTGCAAAGAAATGTGTCTTGATGTCCTTCTTGAATTTATTTGACAGTTGACGAAGAATGAAGTTCAAGTGGTATACTGTTCCATAAGACTGGCACTGCTCGCTAGAACGCACGCTCATCGTATGACTTTGTATTACAGCGGGGTACATGAAGTAGACTTTTGTTATTTGAGCGAAGTGAATGAGTTGCGGGTTTACAGGTTTACTGTTAATCAAGTCAGCGAGGTAACCAAGAGTATTGTTATTGAGTGCCATGTAGGTGATCAGTAGTACTTTGTATTGAATCCTGTAATGGACAGGTAGCCAGTGAAGATCAGAAAGGACCAGTGTAATGTGATGTTTTCTTTGTAAGTGACACAATCCTAGCTGCTGTATTTTGGACATGTTGAAGGGGGGACAATGTCTTTTGGCTGGTACCCCATACAGGAGGGCATTGCAGTAGTCAAGTTTCAATGATATCAGTGCCTGAACAAGCTTCTGACAAACTTTCTTTGTAAGATACTGGCGTATGTGACCTATTGCTCAGAGGTGAAAAAGAACTGATCTATATATTGTGTTCGTCTACCTTCACTTACAAATGTGTTCATTACTTCTAGTATCTTTAAACGAATAAACACCAAGAAAGCAAGATTATTCACTTTGGGGTAGAATTTTGAAATGTCGTGTGTATGCATAACTTTGAGTGCAAATTTATTTTGATATAGAGCCAATTGAATAGCGCCCTCTGGCAACAAATAGCGCTGCCTACAGGTCATGTAGTATGGCAGCCATGGCAAAGTTTGGGTTTTCTACTGGAACACCTGAAATGTATGCCACATCTTGCCTAAAATGGGTAAAGTACAAACTGTAATATGTCAGTAGTTCACGAAGATACAATATTGTGATGTCTTTAGAAACATACCAGATCACGTTGTAAAGGCCCAGTTACATGAGGCAACTTGAGGAGCAATGCACTAAGCAATTTGCTGCATGCTATGAATTGCCTTGCGTGCAAACATAATTGCAGGGTCTTGCAATGTCGATAGGTTGGATTTTCTGCAACTTGTCGCAAGTTGCTTCTCGAGTTGCCTCATGAATTGCCCCATGTAACCACCTCGTTGTGTCACAAACAGTAAACCATATCCCCACATGTCAAATGACGTTTAATGTTATAGCCGCAATGTTTTTAGTATAAATATTCTATTTTGGCAAGTATATTTGGTATAATTTCGATACATCACCATGATTACCACTTACCAATAGTATACAACGTCTATGAATGCTTGATCTCTGCTGAATATCATTTTATTTCTATTAAACTTGAATGGAAGTAGTGACGTCAGAAAGATCAACATCGCCCTAAACGAACTTTGAATTGCATATAGTTTGGTATCAATACCTCTACAAGTTTCCTGGAATTTTATTGGTAATATTAGCAATTTTATCACATTTCTTCCAAGTTCATGCCGCTAGAAGACTTGACCTTTATTGACCTGTAACCTTTTTATGTCTACGCATGTGCAACAGTTTGCTTTACGACAGCCCTTGTGACTCACCAAGCAACTAATTGCTTCAAGTATCCATGCCATTGTAGTTGCTACCCTCATCTCATATTAATGACCCAGTCAAT
This sequence comes from Glandiceps talaboti, assembly GCF_964340395.1. Lineage (NCBI taxonomy): Eukaryota > Metazoa > Hemichordata > Enteropneusta > Spengelidae > Glandiceps > Glandiceps talaboti. Next base: position 2,085,715 of record NC_135551.1, read on the forward strand.
TTGTCTTGAACACACTTATATCTGCTCATCTCAAGTCACCTACAAAACAAATTTCAACTCAATTGGCCCGGTAGTTTTGGATTTTTATTTTTACACCTAATTTGCATAACAATGACCAAATAACCTTGTCATGAACAAACTTATATCTGCTCATCAAATGACACCTACACACCAAATTTCAGGCCAAATTAACAATGCAGTTTTAAAGGAGATAAAAGTAGAAAGTTAATGAACAACGATGGAGAAGCAACCTAACCCTTATGCTCTGCACAGTTTCGCTGACAGTGGAGCTAAAAACTCTGATGTGAGAAATTGAGCGAAAAAACTGTTTAAAATAATAACAAGTCTTCTTAGAAGACCTTAATGTGACTGAATGGAGATATGATTTAGAAGAAATTGGTGGCAACAAATAAATACTACAAAGTGACTGTGATAATGCAGGTAATTGCTGAATTTCAGTAACTGAGCCCAAAGATCCAGGTCAAGGTCAAAGTCTAAAAGGAAAGTTTAAATCACTTGAATGTAGTCTCCATGTATTAATGTTTTGAGTAAATTGGTAAATCATGATTTTTCTCTACAAATATGGCTGCCATTCAGCAAAAATAGTGCCAATGGTGTTGTAGCACAACTGTACAGTTTTTACAAATGATTATCCACTTGCTGATCCATGCTAGGTATAGGTGTTCATTTGCTGAATGACTATCAAGTTGCCTATCCAACCATTATTAAAACCATTATTAGAAACTGTACAGTTGTGCTACAATGCCATTGGTGCTATTTTTGAGATATAAATTGATGGAATCATCATGTCATGAACAATTGACCAAAATGGCATTTTTGACCCAACTCACACACCTGTGATGTGATCATTTTGCTCTGAACAATTTTCCAACTGGACACCAAAAGTAATATCCCCGTCAAATACCAAGGCAATAGGTCCAGTGGTTTTTGAGTTTAAGTTGTTTACACACACACACACACACGCACACGCACACGCACACGCACACGCACACGCACACACACACACACACACACACACACACTCACACGCACACGCACACGCACACACACACACACACACACACACACACGCACACGCACATACATACAGACACACACACACACACACACACACACACACTCACTTCAGTGGTGTCTATATGTATTAAACTTTTGGCGGTAAAAGGCAAAATTGTGTATTTTTAGGACAAATATGATAACCGTTGCCATTTTGCTATAAAGGTCAAGGGAATAAAATTAAGTGAAGTGCACACGCACTCTATAGTGTTTGACATTTGTGCCAGGTCTGGTCATTAAGTCATGGGTGTCAGAGATATGACTGGCCATGGATGGATGGTTACACACATACACATACACTCATATACACACACATACATGGGCAGATGGATGAACAGACATGACCATTCCTATACCCCCTCAAGACCTTGCCCACTGGGGCTAAAATCACCCACAGAAGTTGAGTGAACAAATTAGACAATGACATCATATCATTAAAAGTCAAGATTTGATGTTTGTTTTTGTTTTCCATCACATCTTCTATCCTTCTCCACTTTAGCATTGTCACCTTTCTTGCTTGCTTCATTTGAGGAAAGAGCTGCCAGCTGAAGAAAGAGAATATCAAACATGTTACCACATTTCATTTATTTATTTATTAATCTTTCATATACAGACACCATTTCAGTGCATTAACACTGTTCTCCCAATGGAACCTGTTGCAAGATTACGTACACAGAAAAAAAAGAAAGAAAAAAAAAGAAAAGGACAAACCAGGACAAAAAGTTACAGATGCACAGTGTATTTTAAAAGATATCCAATTACATTACCAGACTACATTCTTAAGATGTCTTTTAAATATCGATGAGTTCGGAGCTGATCTTATGGATAGGGGTAGATTGTTCCATAGAACAGCACCACTATAGTGAAATGCCCGTTTCCCATATTCCGTTTTAACTGTAGGGATATATGTGACCTTGACTGACCTGTCTTGTGTTATGAAGATGAATTTGGTTGGAAAAATTGAACATTTCAGTGAGGTAACTAGGTGCATTACCTGTTACGGATTTGTAGATGAGTGTTGCCAGTTGGCATTTCCATCTAATTTGAGGGCTGACCCAACTCAAGTTTTCATATACCCAACCCATACTAGTATCACAGGGAACTTCGAGGAGCAGTCTACCAGCTCGTTTATGCAGTTTTAGAGAAATTTTAGCATAAAATTTTGGAAATATGTGTTGAAAATTTCAATTTTGAATCCAGCCAAACCCATAAGTATTTGAAATCAAATACTTGCTCTACTAGGTCTCTCTGTATTTGAATTTTTGCAAAACTGAATTTAGTTTTAGTCTTTGAGAAGTACCGAAAAGCATGGTCTTGGTTTTACTTGTATTCAGTGTTAACTTGTTTGAGTCAAGCCAGGCCTTGACATGTATTATTTCCTCTGTGAGTGTCACTTCAATATCAGCAACTGATTTGCTTGAATAGAAAATAGCCGTGTCATCTGCATACATAATTACTTGAGCCTTTATAACTGTTTCCGGCAGGTCATTGATATAAAGGGTGAAAACTAAAGGTCCCAGGATTGAACCTTAGGGTACCCCACAAGAAATTCCCATGCTTTCTGATAATGTGGAATTTAACTCTACAACTTGTGTACGGCCCGTTAGATAGGCATGGAACCATGCCAATGCACTGCCTTGTATAGTAATCTCATCTCACCTCACCTCATCTCACCTAGCCCCCTCCACTCACCTCACCTCATCTCATCCCCTCCACTCACCTCACCTCACCTCATCTCACCTAGCCCCCTCCACTCACCTCACCTCACCTCACCTCATCTCACCTAGCCCCTCCACTCACCTCACCTCACCTCACCTCATCTCACCTAGCCCCTCCACTCACCTCAACTCATCAACTCACCTCACCTCACATCATCACCTCACCTCACCTCATCTCATCCCCTCCACTCACCTCACCTCACCTCATCTCATCCCCTCCACTCACCTCACCTCAACTCATCCCCTCCACTCACCTCATCTCACCTAGCCCCCTCCACTCACCTCACCTCAACTCATCTCACCTCACCTCCCTTACTTCACCTAGCCCCTTCCACTCACCTCACCTCAACTCATCTCACCTCACCTCCCCTTACTTCACCTCACCCCATCCCACTCCATCTCACCTCATTCCACCTCACCTCATCCTACCTCATCTCATCTTATCTGTTCATTATATTATGGCTTCATGTCGTTTACTGGATTTAAATGTCTATATTTTTTGTCAAATGCAAAGTAAACAACACAAGCCATCATAGATCACATAGTTCCCACTGTTTGGGAGCTGTTGATCCCTGTTTCGATTGTAACACTTCGTGTCTGTGATAGGTGCAATCAAAAATTGGCATGCATATGTACCCAATAGTACACTGCCCTTATACCAAGACTGACTGAAATGTCTGCCAAATGGCTCCAGACAGAATGGTCGCCCAGCAGTCCTGTTGGATCATATCATGGCACAAGTTGACATACATATATACATCATGCTTGAACAGATCTCATACAAAGTTGGTATAAGGAAAATGTCAAATGTTTGCCCAGTGGCCATATTGGATCGTATCATGACACAAGTTGATAGATTATACTACAATATCCTTTTAAAGGGAATCGGTTAAAACAGAATGGCTGCCCAGCAGTCCTGTTGGATCATATCATGACACAAGTTGACATACATATATACATCATAGTACATTGTCTTTGTGTAAAGTTTTGATGGAAATTGTTCATGTTCACCCAGTGGTTATAATGGATTGTATCGTCACACAAATTGATGTGCATATGAAGAATATGGTACAATATATATCCCTGTACCCAGTTTGAAGGGAATCGGTTCAGACACATCGAAGTAATGGCTCTGGACATGCAAAACTGGCAGCCATATTGGATTGTATCGAGACATAAATTTACATGCATATCTATCTTGTACCAATGGTTCTGGATATGAAAAAATTGTCTTAAAACAGGCCACCCGGTGGCCATATTGGATTGTATCATGACAAAAATTGACGTCATGCATATGTATGTAATAGAACATTGTCCTTATACCAACTTTGAATGAGATCTGTTCAGGCATATCTGCGTAATGGCTTTGAACATGAAAAAATGTGTAAAAAAAATGGCCGTCTAGTAGCCATATTGGATTGTATCACAAAATAAATTGACATGCTATATGTATGCCATAATGTGTTGTCCTTGTACCAAGTTTGATAGAAATTGGTCAAGTCATTTTCGAGAAATGGCTCTGGACGCATGCACGCACACACGCATGCATGCATGGATACACGGATGGATGGAGCTCAATCTATAAGTCCCAACCGGACTTCATCAGGCAGGGACTAATAAACACTGCTGTTAATACTGTGTCTACTACTATTACTAATATAATAATAAACCACAATCTTTACCTTTTGTCGAACCTTATTTGTCTTGCCAATGCCAAGTCTAGAAGATAGAAACACAAATCATGTGGTTGTCAGTAACACTTATCATTCCATTCCTAGGGTTTTAGTTACTCTTAATCACAGACAATGAATCTGATCAGCAAAGGGTATTGTTTTGAGGTGTTAATACTAATAATAGGATGATTACAAGCTGGGTCATCACCTCAGGTAGGCTGCACTGATCCTTTTTGCTTAAAACATAAACTGAAAGTTACCAAGTGACATGCGAGTTGCTCGTCAGGAGCCATCGGATTTTGTTTTTTATAGCAACACCATATTATTGTTAAAGGTCAAAGGTGTGAATGATAAATTCTTACTTAGGGAGTCCTTTGGTTAATCATTAGATTGATATACTCTTACTTAGGGAGTCCTTTGGTTAATCATTAGATTGATATATTCTTACTTAGAGAGTCCTTTGTTCAGGCCTTAGTCATAAATACTTACTTAGGGTGTCATTTGTTAAGTCGTTACATTGATAAATACTTAGGGAGTCCTTTGTTTAGTCCTTAGATTAATAAATACCTACTTAGGGAGTCCTTTGATTAATAAATACTTACTTTGGGAGTCCTTTCTTTAGTCCTTAGACTGATACATACTTAGGGAGTCCTTGTTTAGTCCTTAGATTGATAAATACTTACTTAGGGAGTCCTTTGTTTAGTCCTTAGATTAATAAATACCTACTGAGGGAATCTTTTGTTTAGTCCTTTGATTTTATAAATACTTACTTTGGGAGTCCTTTGTTGAGTCCTTCCAACAAGACACAAGCTTTACATGTAGTATTACTTGAAATGTACCCACACTGTGTACACGTCATCTGAGTTGGCATCCTGATGTCCTTTTTAATTGATAAGCTCTCGCCTGAATGGATAATGTCTGGGCAAAAATAAACAATAAGTATAATACTTGTATTCTATAACTTAATTCTCCCTATCAATGACTGTCTGCCATTAATTCCTTGGTATCTCTGGTAATATATTATGGTATGTCATTTCATGTCATGTCATGTCATGTCTGCCATTAATTCCTTGGTATCCCTGGTAATATATTGTGGTATGTCATGACATAATATAATATACACAGCTGGCAAACACCATTGGATTGTCATATCAATGTCTGTTCATAGAGTCAAGTGATATCAATGTCTGTTCATAGAGTCAAGGCATATCAATGTCTGTTCATAGAGTCAAGTCATATCAATGTCTGTTCATAGATTCAAGTCATATCAATGTCTGTTCATAGAGTCAAGTGATATCAATGTCTGTCCATAGAGTCAAGTGATATCAATGTCTGTTCATAGAGTCAAGTGATATCAATGTCTGTTCATAGAGTCAAGTAATATCAATGTCTGTTCATAGAGTCAAGTCATATCAATGTGTTCATAGAGTCAAGTGATATCAATGTCTGTTCATAGAGTCAAGTCATATCAATGTCTGTTCATAGACTCAAGTGATATCAATGTCTGTTCATAGAGTCAAGTCATATCAATGTCTGTTCATAGAGTCAAGTCATATCAATGTCTGTTCATAGAGTCAAGTCATATCAATGTCTGTTCATAGAGTCAAGGCATATCAATGTCTGTTCATAGAGTCAAGTCATATCAATGTCTTTTCATAGAGTCAAGTCATATCAATGTCTGTTCATAGACTCAAGTGATATCAATGTCTGTTCATAGAGTCAAGTGATATCAATGTCTGTTCATAGAGTCAAGTAATATCAATGTCTGTTCATAGAGTCAAGTAATATCAATGTCTGTTCATAGAGTCAAGTGATATCAATGTCTGTTCATAGACTCAAGTCATATCAATGTCTGTTCATAGACTCAAGTCATATCAATGTCTGTTCATAGAGTCAAGTCATATCAATGTCTGTTCATAGAGTCAAGTCATATCAATGTCTGCATAGAGTCAAGTGATATCAATGTCTGTTCATAGAGTCAAGTGATATCAATGTCTGTTCAGAGACTCAAGTCATATCAATGTCTGTTCATAGACTCAAGTCATATCAATGTCTGTTCATAGAGTCAAGTCATATCAATGTCTGTTCATAGAGTCAAGTCATATCAATGTCTGTTCATAGAGTCAAGTCATATCAATGTCTGTTCATAGAGTCAAGTCATATCAATGTCTGTTCATAGAGTCAAGTGATATCAATGTCTGTTCATAGAGTCAAGTGATATCAATGTCTGTTCATAGACTCAAGTGATATCAATGTCTGTTCATAGACTCAAGTGATATCAATGTCTGTTCATAGAGTCAAGTAATATCAATGTCTGTTCATAGAGTCGTGATATCAATGTCTGTTCATAGAGTCAAGTCATATCAATGTCTGTTCATAGAGTCAAGTGATATCAATGTCTGTTCAGAGACTCAAGTCATATCAATGTCTGTTCATAGACTCAAGTAATATCAATGTCTGTTCATAGAGTCAAGTAATATCAATGTCTGTTCATAGAGTCAAGTGATATCAATGTCTGTTCATAGACTCAAGTCATATCAATGTCTGTTCATAGAGTCAAGTCATATCAATGTCTGTTCATAGAGTCAAGTCATATCAATGTCTGTTCATAGAGTCAAGTCATATCAATGTCTGTTCATAGAGTCAAGTGATATCAATGTCTGTTCATAGAGTCAAGTGATATCAATGTCTGTTCATAGAGTCAAGTGATATCAATTGATTCCATTACAGAGTAAAATGAACATTGTAAATGGTATGGTATGGTATGGTATGGTATAAGACATCAACATTGTAAATGGTATGGTATAAGACATCAACATATATATTAGACAAGTCAGTCTGACTCTCAGATAATATTAATAATAACATACTAATTATAATAACACTAAAGTAGACTTATAGAGTGCCTATAATCTCTGCAAGCAGAGCTCCAGGCACAGAAATGGAAAATTACTCTATGGTAAGAGGAAATATGGATTCACAGACACTGGATACTAGGCAATTGAAAAAGACTGAGACTAATGTTTAAAGAGATAAGTCTTGAGGGAATGGTGGGAGGATGTAAGAGACTTGGAGTGATGGAGATCAAAAGGAAGATTGTTCCATAATGTAGGGCCAATGTGAGAGAAAGATCTCCTGCCAAAAGTCTTTGTGGAAACCCTTGGATTACAAAGAAGATGTGAATCTGAGGAAGAGTGGAGTTGTCTTTGTGGAGTATGTTGATGAAGAAGGTCAGAGAGGTATTGAGGTCTAGAACCCACAACTGAATTAAAGCAAATCGATGAAACTTTGTAGTGAATATGAGAACTAATAGGTAACCAGTGAAGTTGTTGCAAGAAGGGATAGACATGGTCACACTTTTTAGCATTGCAGACAAGATGTGCAGCAGCATTCTGACAGTTACAATAGTATAAAGTGTTTAGGGCAACCAGAAAGGAGACAGTTACAATAGTATAAAGTGTTTAGGGCAACCAGAAAGGAGACAGTTACAATAGTATAAGGTGTTTAGGGCAACCAGAAAGGAGACAGTTACAATAGTATAAAGTGTTTAGGGCAACCAGAAAGGAGACAGTTACAATAGTATAAGGTGTTTAGGGCAACCAGAAAGGAGACAGTTACAATAGTATAAGGTGTTTAGGGCAACCAGAAAGGAGACAGTTACAATAGTATAAAGTGTTTAGGGCAACCAGAAAGGAGACAGTTACAATAGTATAAGGTGTTTAGGGCAACCAGAAAGGAGACAGTTACAATAGTATAAGGTGTTTAGGGCAACCAGAAAGGAGACAGTTACAATAGTATAAGGTGTTTAGGGCAACCAGAAAGGAGACAGTTACAATAGTATAAGGTGTTTAGGGCAACCAGAAAGGAGACAGTTACAATAGTATAAGGTGTTTAGGGCAACCAGAAAGGAGACAGTTACAATAGTATAAGGTGTTTAGGGCAACCAGAAAGGAGACAGTTACAATAGTATAAGGTGTTTAGGGCAACCAGAAAGGAGACAGTTACAATAGTATAAGGTGTTTAGGGCAACCAGAAAGGAGACAGTTACAATAGTATAAGGTGTTTAGGGCAACTAGAAAGGAGACAGTTACAATAGTATAAGGTGTTTAGGGCAACCAGAAAGGAGACAGTTACAATAGTATATGGTGTTTAGGGCAACCAGAAAGGAGACAGTTACAATAGTATATGGTGTTTAGGGCAACCAGAAAGGAGACAGTTACAATAGTATAAGGTGTTTAGGGCAACCAGAAAGGAGACAGTTACAATAGTATATGGTGTTTAGGGCAACCAGAAAGGAGACAGTTACAATAGTATATGGTGTTTAGGGCAACCAGAAAGGAGACAGTTACAATAGTATATGGTGTTTAGGGCAACCAGAAAGGAGACAGTTACAATAGTATAAGGTGTTTAGGGCAACTAGAAAGGAGACAGTTACAATAGTATAAGGTGTTTAGGGCAACTAGAAAGGAGACAGTTACAATAGTATAAGGTGTTTAGGGCAACCAGAAAGGAGACAGTTACAATAGTATATGGTGTTTAGGGCAACTAGAAAGGAGACAGTTACAATAGTATATGGTGTTTAGGGCAACCAGAAAGGAGACAGTTACAATAGTATATGGTGTTTAGGGCAACCAGAAAGGAGACAGTTACAATAGTATAAGGTGTTTAGGGCAACCAGAAAGGAGACAGTTACAATAGTATAAGGTGTTTAGGGCAACCAGAAAGGAGACAGTTACAATAGTATAAGGTGTTTAGGGCAACCAGAAAGGAGACAGTTACAATAGTATAAGGTGTTTAGGGCAACCAGAAAGGAGACAGTTACAATAGTATATGGTGTTTAGGGCAACTAGAAAGGAGACAGTTACAATAGTATAAGGTGTTTAGGGCAACCAGAAAGGAGACAGTTACAATAGTATAAGGTGTTTAGGGCAACCAGAAAGGAGACAGTTACAATAGTATAAGGTGTTTAGGGCAACCAGAAAGGAGACAGTTACAATAGTATATGGTGTTTAGGGCAACTAGAAAGGAGACAGTTACAATAGTATAAGGTGTTTAGGGCAACTAGAAAGGAGACAGTTACAATAGTATAAGGTGTTTAGGGCAACTAGAAAGGAGACAGTTACAATAGTATATGGTGTTTAGGGCAACTAGAAAGGAGACAGTTACAATAGTATAAGGTGTTTAGGGCAACTAGAAAGGAGACAGTTACAATAGTATAAGGTGTTTAGGGCAACTAGAAAGGAGACAGTTACAATAGTATATGGTGTTTAGGGCAACTAGAAAGGAGACAGTTACAATAGTATAAGGTGTTTAGGGCAACTAGAAAGGAGACAGTTACAATAGTATAAGGTGTTTAGGGCAACTAGAAAGGAGACAGTTACAATAGTATATGGTGTTTAGGGCAACTAGAAAGGAGACAGTTACAATAGTATAAGGTGTTTAGGGCAACCAGAAAGGAGACAGTTACAATAGTATATGGTGTTTAGGGCAACTAGAAAGGAGACAGTTACAATAGTATAAGGTGTTTAGGGCAACTAGAAAGGAGACAGTTACAATAGTATAAGGTGTTTAGGGCAACCAGAAAGGAGACAGTTACAATAGTATAAGGTGTTTAGGGCAACCAGAAAGGAGACAGTTACAATAGTATAAGGTGTTTAGGGCAACCAGAAAGGAGACAGTTACAATAGTATAAGGTGTTTAGGGCAACTAGAAAGGAGACAGTTACAATAGTATAAGGTGTTTAGGGCAACTAGAAAGGAGACAGTTACAATAGTATAAGGTGTTTAGGGCAACCAGAAAGGAGACAGTTACAATAGTATAAGGTGTTTAGGGCAACCAGAAAGGAGACAGTTACAATAGTATAAGGTGTTTAGGGCAACCAGAAAGGAGACAGTTACAATAGTATAAGGTGTTTAGGGCAACCAGAAAGGAGACAGTTACAATAGTATATGGTGTTTAGGGCAACCAGAAAGGAGACAGTTACAATAGTATAAGGTGTTTAGGGCAACCAGAAAGGAGACAGTTACAATAGTATAAGGTGTTTAGGGCAACCAGAAAGGAGACAGTTACAATAGTATAAGGTGTTTAGGGCAACCAGAAAGGAGACAGTTACAATAGTATAAGGTGTTTAGGGCAACCAGAAAGGAGACAGTTACAATAGTATATGGTGTTTAGGGCAACTAGAAAGGAGACAGTTACAATAGTATAAGGTGTTTAGGGCAACCAGAAAGGAGACAGTTACAATAGTATATGGTGTTTAGGGCAACTAGAAAGGAGACAGTTACAATAGTATATGGTGTTTAGGGCAACTAGAAAGGAGACAGTTACAATAGTATATGGTGTTTAGGGCAACTAGAAAGGAGACAGTTACAATAGTATATGGTGTTTAGGGCAACTAGAAAGGAGACAGTTACAATAGTATATGGTGTTTAGGGCAACTAGAAAGGAGACAGTTACAATAGTATATGGTGTTTAGGGCAACTAGAAAGGAGACAGTTACAATAGTATAAGGTGTTTAGGGCAACTAGAAAGGAGACAGTTACAATAGTATAAGGTGTTTAGGGCAACTAGAAAGGAGACAGTTACAATAGTATAAGGTGTTTAGGGCAACTAGAAAGGAGACAGTTACAATAGTATAAGGTGTTTAGGGCAACTAGAAAGGAGACAGTTACAATAGTATATGGTGTTTAGGGCAACTAGAAAGGAGACAGTTACAATAGTATATGGTGTTTAGGGCAACTAGAAAGGAGACAGTTACAATAGTATAAGGTGTTTAGGGCAACTAGAAAGGAGACAGTTACAATAGTATAAGCAAGACAGAATAAATTCACCAGAGACATGGGTTTGAGTAGCTTGTGGAGAGAGGAAGTGACAAATAGAGCTGATCTGCCTGAGTTGAATGTATGCAGCTTTGCAAACATTCTGCACACGTTCAGACATATTGAAATTAGACTCAAGTGTTACTCCAAGGTTTCTGACACCAGAAGCTAAAATTATATCAGCATTTCTGACATGCATAGAAGGAGGGAGAGATTGATTTAGCAGATAGTCTGGGTGATGATACTAGTATTGCTTCTGTTTTACTATTATTTAACTGAGTTTATTAGATGTTATCCACTTCTTGATGTCATCAGTAACACAGTTTTGCACAGATTCAATAGTTGGATTAATTTGATCGATCTTAGCTTCCTTGTATAATTGGTTGTCATCTTCAAAAGCATGGTGTGGATTTAATTAATGTTTTCTAACAAGGTTGAAAAGAGGGTCAGCGTACAAAACAAATAGAATAGGGTTGAGGACTGAGCCTTGTGGGACACCAAAAGAGAGAGATGATGAAGTAGATCACATTACATTGACAGTTATTGTTTGAGTTCTGACTGCTGCTGATAAATTTAAGAGAGTGAGAACGGTAATTTTGCCAGAGTCCAAGGAAGTCAGAATGTCATCTACTATTTTCAGGTGAGCAGTTTCAGTACTATGGTGTGGTTTGTATGCAGACTGAAGAGGGTTCAAGAGATTGTGTGAAGTGAGGTGGTCATTTAATTGTGAGAGAATTATTCTTTCAAGTACTTATAGAAAGAAATGAAAGGTTAGAGTCAGAACGAATATAAGTGATGTTTTTTTCAGGAGTGGTTTAACGAGAGCAGTTTTGAAGATAGAGGGGAATGTACCAGATGAAAGGAAATTGATAACTTGTGTGATATATGGTAACAAGGTGTCTAAACATTCTATTAACAAATCTGTTGGCATGGCATCAAGATCGCATGTTTTTGAAGGAAAACTTAGAATAGTATTCTTTACAATCTCATCAGGGGTGAACAAATCCACTGGTCCTGGGTCCGGGACTAGCGATTTTTTTGGGCGGACCACACAAATTTTACCTTGTCTGGTCCGTCGGACCAGTACCTTACTACTAATAACTATGTTAAAAAATCGTCTGAATATTCAGATTCATAGGTAAGATATTATGTTTCACATTAGCAGGACCTGGGACCACTAATTCTTTCAGCAGGACCCCTGGATTTTCTAAGGCACTGGTCCGGGGACCATCAGTTCACAAAATGATTTGTTCACCCCTGCTCATCATATCATGAACAGGTTTAAATTACTGTGAGGCATACCCTGAAAGCAATGTTCAGTGCACATGGGTTGGAGATGTTTTGACAATCAAGGTTGGCTCTAATGGATTTGACTTTTTCATCAAAGAAATCCAGGAAACATTGTGGCAGTTCTATGGCAGGGAATAATGTTGGTGTGGGGGAAGACTTTTTACATCCAAGTATTTACCTATGTGTAATACTGAACAATTGCTTAGATGTATGGCTCTCCCAAACTATTTTACAAAAGTAATTGGTTTTCACTGAATGAACAACTTTTGTAACAGCTTTCTTTGCATGGTTATAATGCATAATTTATCTGTTTGTGAATTATCAGTCCAGTTTCAACCACTGTCCCTCTGCCCACAGACGCCGTTATTTATCTGCCTTGAATTTGTCCCGAACAGTTTTAACCAAGAGGCATTCTTTCATTTAGAAACTTTATGTCGTGTTGATGGAGCATGTTTGTCCATGACAGTTCGGAGATGGAAGTGAAGGGCTTGTGCTATAGGTACTTTGATTTTTGCGAAGCTGTTGTGAAGGTCTTCCTTCAGGGCGGCACGATCTGTGTCACGAATGTTACGTGCCATCTGATGGACGTGGTACTGTAACATTCAAATGGCTGGTGATGCAAATATGATCTGTGTATCAACCAGTCTAGAATGTGACCTTTATTATGGTTGGATTGGGAAACTGTTTGAGTTAGGGGCAGCCAGCGCACACCTGGTCTAAAACATTGGGAGATGATTTAGGGGCAGCCAGCAAGGCGCACACCTGGTCTAAAACATTGGGAGATGATTTAGGGGCAGCCAGCAAGGTGCACACCTGGTCTAAAACATTGGGAGATGATTTAGGGGCAGCCAGCAAGGCGAGTCTGTGTCTTTGACGTTAGTACCAGTGTGGTATATGTAATGAGTCTGTGTCTTTGACGTTAGTACCAGTGTGGTATACGTAATAAGTCTATGTCTCAGCACTCGCTCACACAGGATGTAATATTTGTAATACCTAGTCATAACTTTATCCACTGTTTTCCTTACCAATTATTGCACTTGATCTAACAGCCTCTAAATCTTTAAGAAATGCTCTAGCATGTCCCCTGTATGCGTTTGGTGAATATATACATTCAGTAGAAAAATAATCCAGCTTTTTAAAGTATGCATACCTGAGAAAATAAAATAAACATATTGTATAAAGGTTAGTTTTCAATACACTCAAAACTGTAATTAGTAACGTACTTTTGTTTTGCCATCCTGTGACTTTTGACCTCGCTGACCTATACCCGTATTCCAAATACACAGTGTTGTGATATACTGCATGATAAAAATAGTCCCAATGACATTGTAGCACAACTGTACAGGTTTTTAAAAGTGTTTACCCACATGCTGATCCATGCTAGGTATAGGTGTTCATTTGCTGAATAACTATCCAAATGCCTATCCAACCCTACTGTTGTCTTTGCAATATACATGATCATTTGACAACTGCCATGAGTATGGTCATGCTGCTAGACATATCTGCATACATTTTTTGAATGTTCGTTCACTTGTCTATGAATCCCTGATGTTATCATTGCAATATACGTGATCATTTGGCTGTTGCTATGGGTGTGGTCATGTTGCTAGCATATTTGCATACATTTTTTGAATGCTTATTCACCTGTCTATAATCCCTGTTGTCATCTTTGCAATATATGTAATCATTTGGTTGTTGCTGTCGATGTGGTCTTGTTGCTAGGCACATTTGCATACACTTTCTGAATGTTTGTTCACTTGTCTAAGAATCCCTGTTTTTATCTTTGTGAAATACACCAGCTTAGCTGTTGCTATGGACGTGGTCATGGTTGCTAAGGCCAATTGTGTCAAAATATTTTGAACAAAATCTGCAGAATAACACTTCTAGAAACATCTCACCAGGTTTCAGTCTTATTGACCAAGTACTTTTTGGAGATATAAATTTTTTATCAAAATTCACATTTTTACACCAATTTGCATATCACTGATGAGATCATTATATGGTTAACATTTTTCATCTATAAACCCCCAGATGCATCCCCATTAAATTTCAGCCCAATCTGCTCAGTAGTTTTGGAATTAAAAAGATTTTTGAACCAAAAGAAACATTTGTAGCCCTAATTTGCATAATACTGATGGAATCATCATGTCATGAACAAATCTTAATTTACACACCCCTAAGAACATTCCCACCAAATCTCAGACCAATCGGCCCAGTAGTTTTTGAGTTTAAGGTGTGTTTTTTGTTTTTACAAAAAATACCATTTTTGACGCAAATCACATACCTGCGATGCGATCATTTTGCTTTGAACAATTTCCCAACGAGACACCAAAAGTAATCTCCCCACCAAATACCAAGGCAATCAGTCTGGGATTTGTTGAGTTTAAGTTGTCCACTCACACAAACACATAGACAGACAGACAGACAGACAGACAGACAGACACCGCACCATGCCTATCGCACTGCTGAACCTAAAAAAGGACAAAATGTAAATATTCTGACAAAAGTCAAAACAATAGCTAGTTGGCTGTGCTAAAAAATTGAAGGAATAAAACTCATCAGCCATCAAAGTAATAGAAGATTAAGTTGTTATACTTACATCACAATTTCTTTTTCATAGGTATACTTAAAAGGTTTACATCTTGGAAGGTAACCTTCATTTCCCTGGGGTTAAAAGAAAACAGACTGAGTGAGTGGGTGAGTGAGTGAGTGAGTGAATGAGTGAATGAGTGAGTGAGTGAGTGAGTGAGTGAGTGAGTGAGTGAGTGAGTGAGTGAGTGAGTGAGTGGGTGGGTGGGTGGGTTTGTGGATGAGTGGGTTAGTGAGGGAGTGAGTCAGTGGGTGAGTGGGTGGGTGGGTGAGTGAGTGAGTGAGTGAGTAAGTGAATGAATGAATGAGTGACTGGGTGAGTGGGTAGGTGGGCGGGTGGATGAGTGAGTAAGCAAGCAAGTGAGCAAGCAAGTCAGTCAGTCAGTCAGTTACTCAGTTGGTTAGTCTGTTATTTTCCTTTGTTTAGCCAAGGAAAATATCGGTGAACTATGAAGCCTTGTCACAACAAGTGGAGAGATGAGTTGTGACAAAAGCCTTATAGTCAAGTATCATCATTTTTTAGCATTATTGTTACATGCCGGATAAAAGCACCAAATTTGGTATGAGTGTTCCTAAGATACTACTTATTGATTTTACCAAAGGAGTCCTCTTGAACATTTACATAACTTTGCATAAATCAGTGAAATTAGAAATAACCAGCAACACCTTTGAGAAATTCTGTGTTTCTCATAAATAAGGCACCAAATTTGATATTCACATTCTTTGGAACCTACTTTTGCATAAATCAGTGATTTTCAAAATGGCTACAATCAACCTGGAACAATTCTATGTTTAATAAATAACTTACTCAAAGACACCAAATTTGGAATGGGTGTTCCATAGGCCTTTAAGAGCCTGTTTGAAACCTAGCATAAATTTGCATACATTTGCATATAAAATGAGAAAAAATAAGATGGTCACTATCCAATACATATTTCTATGAAATAACTTAATTTGCAAAAATTCACACTGAATTGAGAGCACAAAATGTTTCTTTTGATGTATTTTTAAATATTGCTATTTTGCTAGACAACATGTTTGTGAAACACATTCTGGTTTTAACACTTTTAAAAAGTGTTTGCAAACACCTTAAAATGACCTTTTTTTCAGTCAGTTCCCATTGGATTTACTTCGTGAGTTTTCGGGTACCTCTGGTCCCACCAAGACCATGCCATTTTGTAACATCATACAGAGAACTCATTTGCATTCAGGCTATCACAAGCGTAGTCAACAGGTGAATAAAACTCAACAACATTGTGAAAATAATGCAAAGCTGATGGTTGTAATAAACATCAGTAAAAAAATAGCACCAATGGCGTTGTATCACAACTGTACAGTTTTTAAAAATGTTTACTCACATGCTGATCCATGGTATAGGTATAGGTGTTCATTTGCTGAATGATTATCCAATTGCCTATCCAACCCTGTTGTTATCTTTGCAATATACATATTTAATTATTTGGCTGTTGCTATGGGCATGGTCTTGTTGCTAGGTGTATTTGCATACATTTTTGAATGTTTGTTCACTTGTCTATGAATCCCTGTTATCTTTGCAATATACGTGATCATTTGGTTGTTGCTATGGGTCTGGTCTTGTTGCTATCAATATTTACCTATTCATTTTGAATGTTTGTTACAAGAATCCCTGTTATCTTTGTGTGAAATACACTAGTTTGGCTGTTGCTATGGGCGTTGTCATGGTTGATAGGGATATTTGCATACATTATTTGAATGTTTACTCACTTGCCTACCAGATGATGTTATTTGACCAAAATATACTGCCATTTGGTTGTTGCTAAGGGCATGGTCACAGTTGCTAGTGCCAATTGTGTCAAAATGTTTTGAAGAAAATCTGCAGAATAACACTTCTAGCAACATCTCACCAAGTTTCAGTCTCATTGACCAAGTACTTTTTGAGATATGTTTCTAACCAAAATTCACATGTTTACACCTAATTTGCATATTACTGATGAGATCATTATATGCTTAATATTTCTTCATCTATACTCCCCAAGATGCATTCCCATTAAATTTTAGCCCAATCTGCTCAGTAGTTCTGGAAATTAAAGATTTTTGACCAAAAAGACACACTTTTAGCCCTCATTTGCATATCACTGATGGGACCACCGTATCATGAACAATTCTTAAACTAAACACCCCTATGAACCCTCCCACCAAATTTAAGTCATATCTGCTCTGTAGTTTTGGAATGACAGATTTTTGACCAAAATGGCACAATTTTAGCCCTAATTTGCATATCACTGATGAGATTATCATATTAAGAATACATGTTAATCTAAACACCCCTTAGAACATTCAAACCACATCTGAGCTGCATCTGCTCAGTAGTTTTGGAATTAAAGATTTTTTATCAAAATTGCACATTTTATATCTAATTTGCATATTACTGCTGAGTAGTTTTTATGACCAAAAAGCACATTTTATTGACCCAAATCACATAGTGGTGGTAAGATCATGTTGATTTGAACAATTTCCCAACTAGGCACCCAAGGTAATATACCCATCAAATATCATGGCAATCGGTCCAATGGTTTTTGACTTTAAGTTGTTCACATGACACACACACACACACACACACACACGCACACGCACACGCACATGCACACGCACACGGACACGGACACGCACACACACACACACACACACACACACACACACACACTTTACCATGCCTATAGCATTACTGAACTTTATCAGTTCAGTTGTGCTAATGAAAATGGCTAGACTCGATATACATAAACACTTGTAATTTAGGAGTGTTTCACAGTTAACGACTTCTTTATCTGATTCTTTTATCATTTGCCGACAGGAACACTGACATACCATCATGTCATTTACTGACAAGAACACTGACATACCATCATGATGTCATTTACTGACAAGAACACTGACATACCATCATGATGTCATTTACTGACAAGAACACTGACATACCATCATGATGTCATTTACTGACAGGAACACTGACATACCATCATGTCATTTACTGACAAGAACACTGACATACCATCATGATGTCATTTACTGACAGGAACACTGACATACCATCATGATGTCATTTACTGACAAGAACACTGACATACCATCATGATGTCATTTACTGACAAGAACACTGACATACCATCATGATGTCATTTGCTGACAAGAACACTGACATACCATCATGATGTCATTTACTGACAAGAACACTGACATACCATCATGATGTCATTTACTGACAGCAACACTGACATACCATCATGATGTCATTTACTGACAAGAACACTGACATACCATCATGATGTCATTTGCTGACAGGAACACTGACATACCATCATGATGTCATTTACTGACAAGAACACTGACATACCATCATGATGTCATTTACTGACAGGAACACTGACATACCATCATGATGTCATTTACTGACAAGAACACTGACATACCATCATGATGTCATTTGCTGACAAGAACACTGACATACCATCATGATGTCATTTACTGACAAGAACACTGACATACCATCATGATGTCATTTACTGACAAGAACACTGACATACCATCATGATGTCATTTACTGACAGGAACACTGACATACCATCATGATGTCATTTACTAACAGAAACACTGACATACCATCATGATGGCATATTTTAGCCCAATCACTCATGTCACCGCTTAGCGGCTCATTTAACAACAAAGTAAACATTTTTCATCTCAAAATAAAATATACTAGTATTTCTTAGAATACCCATGGAAATCTTCAAGAAGGCATATCACAACATGCAAAGCCACAATAATTTTGTCTCATAATACACTAATCGATTAGATTTGCTCCGGTACCACTCAAAATGCTGAGGTTACTTGCTAAATTTTGACGAAAATGCCGTAATAAAAGAAGATTTATTATCAGCAATAAAGTTGTAAAAGAATTATGAAATTTCGTGAGTCTTGGGTTTTCATTTAAAGACTTTACTGATTCTTCTAAAAAAAACTTGTATGGTTTCCTATGTAATGGGCACATCATACAACAAGCCTAGTTAATATTCAATAGAAGAAATTTGTAACAAATCATGGTATCCGAAGTATACAGTTTAGGAAACCAACAAATCAAATATCGCGATTTGTTCATAATATTCTATATGATTGGACAATATTTATGTCAGCAATCAAGGTTGTGACCCCAATGCATGGTTATGAGTGAAAGCCTGCAACTAGAATGGAGCCACGTTCACTCTGATTTCTGTTTGTTTTGAAGTTAGAGACATTATTTCTGTATGACTTTAAGAATCTTGCAATATATCTAAATGATAAATGTGGATTATATCATATGGATAAATTAAACCCGAGTGTGGTCTCCCATCAGCTGGCTATACGTACACTACTTCAGAGTGTGGTCTCCCAGCTGGCTATACGTACACTACTTCAGAGTGTGGTCTTCCAGCTGGCTATACGTACACTACTTCAGAGTGTGGTCTTCCAGCTGGCTATACGTACACTACTTCAGAGTGTGGTCTCCCAGCTGGCTATACGTACACTACTTCAGAGTGTGGTCTCCCAGCTGGCTATATGTACACTACTTCAGAGTGTGGTCTCCCAGCTGGCTATACGTACACTACTTCAGAGTGTGGTCTCCCAGCTGGCTATACGTACACTACTTCAGAGTGTGGTCTCCCAGCTGGCTATACGTACACTACTTCAGAGTGTGGTCTCCCAGCTGGCTATACATACACTACTTCAGAGTGTGGTCTCCCAGCTGGCTATACGTACACTACTTCAGCTTGCCGTGGCTGTGCTGACTACCCATGAAACAAAACTACTGCTCTGACAACACTACCAACCTACCAATAATTAAATACCCTAATAATCACCTGTACACTGTGATAAAAACATGCAAATAATTCAAGTCCCCAACAAGTTGATGAGACATACCTCTGTTCAGTCCAAATGTTTCTGAGGTTTTACATTGGTCTCAGACTTGGACTCTGTTAAGTCTAGAGTATCGTGCCCTAGACAGCCCTGGCTGAAAATAACAGATGTAAACAAGTCATTGAGAATGACATACTCCCCGCTATGATTGGGTTTTAAGGAACTGGCAGTTTATGTTGTCATTTTCTTGATATCACTACTCTGATCATGCAACAACACTTGTGAACCTAAATCAAACAGACTTAGATATGTTGTGTCTACTCGTTGGACATGGAGCATGCCTACTCTTCAAGATTCTGTGATGGAATAATACATTCAACAATAAAGGATGGGTCGGGTATGGGGGGGGGGGGGGGGACTGTTCAAGCATGTCTGAGTTATGGCGTTGGACATGGAAAATTCACAAACAAATGGCTGCCAGGCAGTCATATTGGATCGTATCACAACGAAGATGGATATGCATATGTATGTCATAGAACACTGTCCTAATGCCAACTTTGAATGAGATCTGTTCACGCATGTCTGAGTTATGGCTTTGGACATAGAAAATTCGCAAACAAAATGGCTGCCAGGTGGCCATATTGGATCGTATCACAACAACAATGAATATGCACATGAATGTCACAGAACACTGTCCTAATACCAACTTTTAATGAGATCTGTTCAAGCATATCTGAGTTATGGCTTTGGACATGGAAAATTCGCAAACAAAATGGCTGCCAGGCAGCCATATTGGATCGTATCACGATGAAAATGGATATGCACATGTATGTCATAGAACACTGTCCTAATACCAACTTTGAATGAGATCTGTTCAAGCATGTCCGAGTTATGGCTTTGGACATGGGAAATTCGCAAAAGAAATGGCTGCTAGGCGGCCATATTGGATCCTATCACGACAACAATGAATATGCACATGTATGTCATAGAACACTGTCCTAATACCAACTTTGAATGAGATCTGTTCAAGCATGTCTGAGTTATGGCTTTGGACATGGAAAATTCGCAAAAAAATGGCTGCTAGGCAGCCATATTGGATCCTATCACGACAACAATGAATATGCACATGTATGTCATAGAACACTGTCCTAATATCAACTTTGAATGAGATCTGTTCAAGCATGTCTGAGTTAAGGCTTTGGACATGGAAAATTCGCAAACAAAATGGCTGCTAGGTGGCCATATTGGATTGTATCACGACAACAATGAACATACACATGTATGTCATAGAACACTGTCCTAATATCAACTTTGAATGAGATCTGTTCAAGCATGTCTGAGTTATGGCTTTAGACAGGGAAAATTTGCAAACAAAATGGCTGCTAGGTGGCCATATTGGATCGTATCATGAAACAAATTGACATGCATATGTATGCCATTGTATGTTGCCCCTGTACCAAGTTTGAACAAGCGACCTATCGGTCAGAATAGCTCCGCTGTTTTTTTTTTAATTTAATTTTTTATTTTGGTGACATGTAGAAGTGGTTCAGGTCTTCAGCTCTTCGAGTCACTATGCAGTTTTGTTTTAGCGATGCAATAAAGTGGTTAGTGGTTTCATATGATGTCTCACTATAAAACACATTTTACACAGAAGTTGGTAATGTATTGTACTTTTATACCATAGTCACCATTTTATAACAAAAATCTACTGTTATGAAAAATTGCACAAAATCTCAGAAAAAAATGACTGGGAAATGCACACAAGAAAAAGAAAAAAAGAGGATTTTGAGGTTGGCTATAAGTAATTCCAGTGTCTTACAGCTGTAACCCTGGAAAATTTTAATGAAGAATGAAATAAACTAGGGATCTAAAATAATTTTGAGGCAATTTGAATTTCAATTTTCTAACAAATTTACAAAGTCAACAACATTCAACTATATAGGGAAGAAATGTATTAATCGCCATCTTAGTTTCCGTACGGCGACAATCTCAAGTACCCGGAAGAGAGTCATTCTCAGCCATACGTTACAGTGGTAACACTCGTTCATGTTCGGTTACCTTTCACAAAGAAAACACAACGAAATGGTTGAAATGATCTTTTTTTAATTTCTTTTCATCACAACAACAAAATCTGCGTGATCAAAAGTGTTGTAAACTAAACCAGAAAGAATTATCGGACTGGCTAAACTTCCCGATGAACTGGAAGGTCCTACTACTTCCAAGTAAGCCTCGATAGTACTATAGTACGTGAGAAAATCGTCTCAAACTAGCGATACAACTTTCAAAATATAACTTGACTTGTCTTCATTTGTTAGAGTTATACAATTCAAGACGGGTTTTCACTCGAAAACAACAATTCTGTGAATAATGACAGTGACACTCTGAACGCAGCGATTTCTCGGACGATGTTACCACTGTAACGTATGGCTGACAACGACTTGCTTCCGGGTTAGTCCCTCGTGCATACGGGTGGATTGTCGGCGATTAATACATACATGTACATCGTCTGATATTTTAATTCACAGTGTTTTTTGTGACCGGCGCCTGTCAGCAGACTCTGCCATTTTTTTCATCATTCCATTGTATTTAAACCTTGTACTTGACATTTCGCAATATTTATAATTCTCAACAAAGTACCTCAAAATGCCTCACTTCGCTCGTACTCAAAGCAGCCCCGCACGTAGTCCTGCTTGCATACGGAGGAATTCGGGACTCGATTCTGACAATTGTCCCTCCCCCTCCGGTGTTTAGAGTCAAGTCAGTAATACAGACTCGTGCACCCGAGGACTACCCCGCGCGGTATGATCACTGACACTGATGACATGATGAGAGAGAACCTTTTCGGATTTACATGTAAAACGGGGAAAGATACGCAAAACCTAATGCAAAGTCTGAAGCCAAATTAAAGTTGTAATTATTTTAATTATTTTTACTTGCCAAATATTTGCATTTTGGAAAGGCAAGACACGTTCATGTCGTTTAACTTTACATGTGAACTGTCGGCCATATTTAAACTTCAACCGCGGCCGCATGCCTGGCATGCCCTTCCTTACGCAAGTTGTCTGAATTCTCGTTCACTGTCATTCCAAATTGCACGACAATATAGAATTAACCACAAGTTACATGTTATCTGAAAACATCACACTTTTATAGTGGGTCTGAAGTGTGATTTTAGTGAGTACTAAGAACGTCCTGTGTTGATACTCAAGATACTTGCTGTGGAAAATCGCTCGGTCGAATGAGGTCACCTTCAGCTTCTGGTCGAATCAGGATAGAGTATGCAAATGAGGATGTTGCGGATTGGCTGATAATGTAGAAGGGTGCAGAATTGGATTTGAAGTTTACAACCCTGTTTCGAACAAACGCTTGTCATTTGGGCGCCCAATGTGTAGAATTATGACTATAGCACATATTACATTGCTTGTTTGACGTCAATAGTGTCTTTTGAAAAGTGGCAGTTTACTTAAAGTCTCGTCGACTGATTTCCAATATGGCATCGGTCATTATGCTCATTAACATATTCATTTTTTTTTTCAAATTACAAAAAAAAAATCATAAAAAATAAAAATGAGGATGTGCTGACTTGAAATTAACAAATCTGAGTAAGCTACCCCCTGCGCATCAACACGCCAGATATCAAAGCAATCTAATAAGAGGTTTTCAAGGAGTTGATGAAAATGACATTTTATGAAAAAAAATCATAAAAAATTGAAAATGGCACAGATCAACTTGGCATGAACAAATCTGAATAGCCTCCCCCCAGGGAACATGCACACCAAATATCGAAGAATTCCGACTGTCACTTATGGAGTAGATAGTAAAAATATAAAAGTTTGACGGACACCTATGATTCACTCTACTCTCTATACCTCAATACCCACCTATACCTAAAGCTACGCTTTCAGCTTTCGCTGACAGCGGAGCTAAAAAAATCGGTCCAGGCATCTCCAAGAAACGGCTCTGGACGGACGGTTGGACGGACGGACACACGGACGCACGGAACCCAATCCATAAGTCCCCGTTCCGGACTTCGTCGGCGGGGACTAACTAGCTCACTGTCACAAGCCAAGTATGTGACAACGCAAGACCACAATGAATACTGCGAAACATTTACTGGTCACTCTCATTTCATATATAGATAACAATTTAGCCGGCCTCATTTTATTGTCTGGCCAAAGGCCTACACCACAAAACCATTGAACTTTTGCAGCAATCATATTCTGTGATCGGAATAAAATTGGCAATCAGAACATCATGCTTGGTTTGAATTATTACTTTTAGAGTCAATACATTCTAGTTATCATTAAAGGCATTTTGATATTGACTTGTAACAGTAGTTACGTTGAGCTCCTACTTTTATCAAGGTCAAAATCGGCAATAGAACTTGAACCTAATATACTCCCCAAAATCACTAACAGTAACATTTTTACTATTGTTGTTAAGATTGTAGGACACGACACCTACATAAAAAGCCAAATCAATCTATCGAACATGGTAAAATCATCAATGAAAGAAGATTCATCACTCATCAAATTCTGGTGAGTATCAAAGTCAACATTACTACTGTCTGCCATTGCTTACTATATCAACTGATATAAAACGGTCCCCTCTATGATGTCATAATCCCCTAAAGGGAGAACAATAGGCAGTGTAACTGTAAATTCATGGGAGAACAATAGGCAGTGTAACTGTAAATTCATGGGAGAACAATAGGCAGTGTAACTGTAAATTCATGGGAGAACAATAGGCAGTGTAACTGTAAATTCATGGCTGCTTGGGTCACCGCTGGTCACAAGTTTGAACCCTTTTTTTCTTACTAATCATGCAATTTTGAATAGTTACCTTTGCATTTACTGGTTAAAGACATATAAAGAATATTTTTCAAGGTTGTGGTATGGAGCATTTTGAATCACCTATGATTAACATAAATGTGCGTAAATCAGAAAATTCAAAACATTTTACTACACTTTAAAAAAAAAAGCCCATGGTTCTGGTAAATAACATGCTTTTGGCAGTTCAATTATGAAATATAGGGCTCTTGTCATAATATAACTACAATACCCTTACTGAAATGGTATTTTCCCCTAATATTACAAGAATGATGTGATGGAAGAAGAATTCAGAATTCAGAACTCTTTTGAAAAGCTCTGGAAGAATGTTACTGTCTTGGAAAGCTAGTGATTGTAACAAAAAACACCGTAAAACTTCACACAAATTTAAAAGTAAATTCTCAAAAGAATGTATGAAAAATATTAGTGTTGATGCCAAGATGCCCTCTGACTTCACTAACTTATGCATGTGCTCTTCATTCAGAAACTAACAATGACAGCAATCTCTGCTGTAGCGTCTATGTGAGAGACGAAGAACTTATTGGTTAGAATTTTGTGATTGATTAACAAAGATGACTGTGTGAGTGGATGTGGATGAATTTTAAATTACATCTCATGCATCTCAAGACTTCTTGAGTAACGACTTTGACTAGACTGTGAGTGAAGGTATCGTAATGATACTGTATAGGAACTAGACTATGCTAGGCTGTTATCATTAAATTGATCTTAATGAACACTCACACCAGATTTGTGTTTCCTTTCAATTTTAAATTTTGCAGAAATATGATTCTTTTAAAAAGTAATGGCAGCCATTTTTAATTTGACTTGTATATGCAAATTTATCCACATTTTCAGGAGGGCTTTTAGGCTAAAATCAATCAGTAGGTGCTGAGGAACAAACACGCCAAATTTGGCGCCTTTATGTAAATTATTTTCCTGAATTTTAAGTGTTTTCAATCATAATAATGGCCATTGTGAATTTTATTGATATACATAAATATATGCAAATATTCTTAAAAAGCTTCTACGATAAAATCACTAAACAGATCTTAAGCATGATTCATGCCAAAATTAGTGCCTTTCAGTAAGTTATTTTGCTGAAATATATGATTTTTCAGGGTTGATGGTGGCCTTTTTGAGTGTTATTGATTTATGCAAATTTATGCAAATATTCATGAGGACTCCTAAGCTAAAATCAATATCTAGGTCCTTAGGAACACTCATGCCAAATCTGTCTGGAATGTAACAATAACGTTGCTAAGCCACCTGACTATTAGGTCTTTTTAGTCTTAAAAAAGAATAGCTTATACAAAAATTGGGAAAAATGGTGGACAAGTGATTTTGAACATATTGGCTTATATTTTTAACACTTTACAAACAATGATGTAGGCATGCATTATTGTGATGTAAATTAACCTTGGAGTAAATTCTATATTTTTTGCTTTGATGTGTTTAACCTGTAAAGTATATTACAAGGTATAGCATCATCTACTTACAGTTGTTATTGCTGTACATCTTCTAAGCCTTGCTATGTCACCTCTCAGAACTGTCACAATAGAAGGATAATAATTTAGAACATGCAAAATTGTTATTTTTTTTTAAGTTATTTTTTCCAATTTTTTCTTTGAAAGAGAACTCAGTATGGAAGGTGGTCATGTTGTTACACATATCTGCATACATTTTTTGAAAGAGAACTCAGTATGGAAGGTGGTCATGCTGCTAGACATATCTGCATACATTCTTTGAAAGTTCTTTCACTTGTCTATGAATCCTTGATGTTATCTTTGCAATATACATCATCCTTTGGCTGTTGCTATGGGCATGTTCTTGTTGCTAGGCACATATACATACATTTTTTGAATGTTTATTTACTCATCTATTAATCCTGTTATCTTTGCAATATATGCTATCATTTGACTGTTGCTATAGGCATGGACTTGTTACTAGGTATATCTGCATACTTTTTGAAAGTTTGTTCACTTGTCTTAGAATCCCTGTTGTTATCTTTGTGAAATACACCATCACTTGGCTGTTGCTATGAGCATGGTTATGGTTGCTAGGGAAAGTTGCATACATTTTTGAATGTTTACTCACTTGCCTACCAAATGATGAAATATACTTCGTTGTTGCCAAGGGAGTGGTCATGGTTGCTAGGGCCAATTGTGTCAAAATGTTTTTTAACATAACCTGCAGAATAACACTTCTAGAAACATCTCACCAAAGTTCAGTCTCACTGACAAAGTACTTTTTGAGATATAAGTTTTTGACCAAAAATCACACTTTTACACCTAATTTGCATATCACTAATGAGATCATTATATGCTCAATATTTCTTCATCTATACACCCCAGATCCATCCCCATTAAATTTCAACATAATCTACTTAGTAATTTTGGAATTAAAGATTTCTGACCTGATGGAATCATGTCATGAACATATCTTACATTTAATCTACAGACCCCTAAGCACGTTTCCACCAAATTTCAGACCTATCTACTCAATAGTTTTTGAGTTTAAGTTTTTTGACCAAAAATGACATGTTTTTGACCCAAATCACATACCTGAGATGTGATCATTGCTTTGAACAATTCCCCAACTAGACACCAAAAGTAATGTCCCCACCAAATACCAAAGCAATCAGTGTGGTGATTTTTGAGTTTAGGTCGTCCACACAGACAAACAGACAGACAGACAGACAGACAAGCAGGCAGGCAGACAGACAGACAGACAGACACACAGACACCACTCGATGGCTATAGCACTACTGAATTGACTAGTATTAAGATATATGTATGAACGTAATTTATGATACGTATCAAGAAATATTCTGGGATTCCCTACTATGCAATCAACAGTTCTAAGACTGCCAGAAGACATGCATCGACATTATACTGGAATGTAGTTTTATATAAGTATTTTTACCTGAGTAAAAAGGTGATAAACTTAGCTTGTGCCACTTTAGGTACGATAACACCAGCCTTGTGTTTGTTTCCCTATAATAGGATGTGTATATATTCCTGACTTGAGCCACAAAGATCTGACTATAAAGTTATTTGTAGGCAAAGTGTTACTGTGTGCATTAAGAGAACTTGACCAGCTTTTACCATTCATAAGTACAGTTTCTGCAATGTCATCAGCATTATGTCCTGTTACAATTTTATCAGCTCCAAGTAACACTGCACCACGATCTAAAGCTTGTCTTCTGAACACACCACAGAAAGTACCTATATAATTGTAAAACAGTAACAATGTGGTAGTAGAAAGTACCTATAATTGTAAAACAGTACCAATGTGGTAGTAGAAAGTACCTATAATTGTAAAACAGTACCAATGTGGTAGTAGAAAGTAACTATAATTGTAAAACAGTAACAATGTCATAGTAGAAAGTACCTATATAATTGTAAAACAGTAACAATGTCATAGTAGAAAGTACCTATAATTGTAAAACAGTACCAATGTGGTAGTAGAAAGTAACTATAATTGTAAAACAGTAACAATGTCATAGTAGAAAGTACCTATATAATTGTAAAACAGTAACAATGTCATAGTAGAAAGTACCTATAATTGTAAAACAGTACCAATGTGGTAGTAGAAAGTACCTATAATTGTAAAACAGTAACAATGTGGTAGTAGAAAGTACCTATAATTGTAAAACAGTAACAATGTCATAGTAGCACAACTAAAATATTTGATATTAAAAAAAAAAATGTTTATCCACATGCCAATCCATATTTGTTACCCATACAATATGCACAATTTGACTGTTGCTATGGGTGTGGTTTTTGTTGCTAAGCATATTTGAAAACATTTTAGAATGTTTATTCACTGGTCTGTCATTATCTTTGTAAATTATACAGACATTTGGCTGTTGCTATGGGTGTGGTCATTTGCAAGGCATATTTGCATATTTTTTTGAATGTTTATACATTAACCTACCCATTCCTTTTGTTACTTTTGTTACTGTTACTACAATATGAAATGCCATTTGGGTGTTCCTATGGATGTGGTCTTGTTGCTAAGCAGATATGTATATTTTTCCTTGAAAAGTATTCTAACAAAACACTAAATCAACATCCCTACCAAATATCAAAATAATCTTGCCAGTGATTTTTTTTACTTTCTGTCACTCATAGATAGACAAACACTCTCAGATTTATATGTTTGAACCTAACATGAATGAATAGTTCAGCTGTGCTAATACCAATGTGTTCAAACATGTAAATCTTAGTGCCATTGACAAGGAGGTGAGAATACTCCATGCTGCAATTCAGACCTAGGTGAGAAAACCCGATGCTGCCATTCAGACCTAGGTAAGAAAACCCAATGCTGTCATTCAGACCTAGGTGAGAAAACTCCATGCTGCCATTCGGACCTAGGTGAGAATACTCCATGCTGCCATTCAGACCTAGGTGAGAAAACACCATGCTGCCATTCAGACCTAGGTGAGAAAACACCATGCTGCCATTCAGACCTAGGTAAGAAAATTAAACCCCATGCTGCGGTTCAGACCTAGGTAAGAAAACTCCATGCTGCGATTCAGACCTAGGTGAGAATACTCCATGCTGCCATTCAGACCTAGGTAAGAAAACCCCATGGTTCCATTCAGACCTAGGTGAGAATACTCCATGCTGCCATTCAGACCTAGGTAAGAAAACCCCATGGTTCCATTCAGACCTAGGTGAGAAAACCCCATGCTGCCATTCAGACCTTGGTGAGAAAACCCCATGCTGCCATTCAGACCTAGGTAAGAAAACCCAATGCTGTCATTCAGACCTAGGTGAGAAAACTCCATACTGCCGTTCAGACCTAGGTGAGAAAACTCCATGTTGCCATTCGGACCTAGGTGAGAATACTCCATGCTGCCATTCAGACCTAGGTGAGAAAACACCATGCTGTCATTCAGACCTAGGTGAGAAAACACCATGCTGCCATTCAGACCTAGGTAAGAAAATTAAACCCCATGCTGCCATTCAGACCTAGGTGAGAAAACTCCATGCTGCCATTAAGACCTACGTGAGAAAACCCCATGCTGCCATTCAGACCTAGGTGAGAAAACCCCATCTTGCCATTCAGACGTACATGAGAAAACCCCATGCTGCCATTCACACCTAGGTGAGAAAACCCTGTGCTGCCATTCACACCTAGGTGAGAAAACCCTGTGCTGCCATTCAGACCTTGGTGAGAAAACCCCATGCTGCCATTCAGACCTAGGTGAGAAAACCCTGTGCTGCCATTCAGACCTAGGTGAGAAAACCCCATGCTGCCATTCAGACCTAGGTGAGAAAACCCCATGCTGCCATGCAGTCCTAGGTGAGAAAACTCCATGCTGCCATTCAGACCTAGGTAAGAAAACCCCATGCTGCCATTCAGACCTAGGTGAGAAAACCCCATGCTGCCATTCAGACCTAGGTGAGAAAAGTTCATGCTGCCATTCAGACGTAGGTGAGAAAACT
The DNA here is from genome assembly GCF_964340395.1 of Glandiceps talaboti. Taxonomy (NCBI): domain Eukaryota; kingdom Metazoa; phylum Hemichordata; class Enteropneusta; family Spengelidae; genus Glandiceps; species Glandiceps talaboti. Next base: position 2,116,031 of record NC_135551.1, read on the forward strand.
CCATGCTGCCATTCAGACCTAGGTAAGAAAACCCCATGCTGCCATTCAGACCTAGGTGAGAAAACCCCATGCTGCCATTCAGACCTAGGTGAGAAAAGTTCATGCTGCCATTCAGACGTAGGTGACAAAAGTTCATGCTGCCATTCAGACCAAGGTGAGAAAACTCCATGGTGACAGGGAGTTCTATGTTTCTAAAAATTGCAATTTTTGATTTCCCAACTAGACACTAAAAGGAACTACCAAATATAAAAACGGTTGGCCCAATAGTTTTCGAGTTTAAGACAGAGAGACAGACATCACACCATGCCTATAGCACTACTGAACCCCTATAAATAACAGAAATTACAGCAACACTGGTGGAAAGTGTAAAATCTATTTTCCTTTTTAATAATCTGAACACTCCAAGAAAAGTTTCCAACTGTGTGAAAAGAAAAGTACCAAATTTTTCAGTTTTCTGATTTCACTTTTCACTTTTTTTGCATTTATAGACAATTTCGAGAATTTAATTGGACACTCCCCTTCTCTCTGGTGGATACAAAAAAATTGTGAACAACACAAGGAAGGAGTGACCAAGAATTGCTTTTAAACATGCAACTGGCGGCGCCTGGCACCATTTTTGCATATGACTGACTGTATGTTTGGAGGTGGAAAACTTGTGATGACTCACTGACAAGTAATCACCAAAATATAAACATTCCCTATATCTGGGTTTTTCACATGCAAATGCCGCATATTTGAATAATCCTGAATGACACACAATCTAAGCAGCTGTTTGCAGGGGAATTGTCTCATTTGGGGAGGTTTTTCATTCTATGAAACAAACAGACTGATTTTCAAATAATTTGTGTATCAAGTTACCATCCTACGACATTCACAAATAATTTGTACATGATACATGACCTGTGTGTTTCTCGAAGCACAGAAAAAAATGCTGAAAACAAGACCCAGAAGCTAGTGCTCTGTACAGCAGTTTGAATTTCCTGCATTTGCATAGCTTAGCCATAATCCTCTTTATATAGGGTAGTTGTGTCTTTAAATAAAATCTGTGATTTACAAATACTCACAGTTATTTTTTAATCCAATTTGTTTGACTATAGCATCCATTGTCCAACCGTAAAGTTCCTGAAATATAAAAAAAAAATTGCTCAAACCTTTTGTCTGAACTTTTCTACATCATGTATCATTCAATGATATCATAAAAGTTGACTGATATAAAATGGATTGCCATGTCTTGAAATGTCAGTCTGTGGTTATGACTGATATAAATCTACTGTAGGAGGTGCTATACATGGTTTGACATGCCATAAAACATACATTATTAGAGTGTAACTTACCTGATAGGATACATTATTAGAGTGTAACTTACCTGATAGGATACATTATTAGAGTGTAACTTACCTGATAGGATACATTATTAGAGTGTAACTTGCCTGATAGGATACATTATTAGAGTGTAACTTACCTGATAGGATACATTATTAGAGTGTAACTTTCCTGATAGGATACATTATTAGAGTGTAACTTACCTGATAGGATACATTATTAGAGTGTAACTTGCCTGATAGGATACATTATTAGAGTGTAACTTGCCTGATAGGATACATTATCAGAGTGTAACTTTCCTGATAGGATACATTATCAGAGTGTAACTCACCTGATAGGATACATTATTAGAGTGTAACTTACCTGATAGGATACATTATTAGAGTGTAACTCACCTGATAGGATACATTATTAGAGTGTAACTTACCTGATAGGATACATTATTAGAGTGTAACTTACCTTATAGGATACATTATTAGAGTGTAACTTACCTGATAGGATACATTATTAGAGTGTAACTCACCTGATAGGATACATTATTAGAGTGTAACTTTCCTGATAGGATACATTATTAGAGTGTAACTTACCTAATAGGATACATTATTAGAGTGTAACTTACCTGATAGGATACATTATTAGAGTGTAACTTACCTGATAGGATACATTATTAGAGTGTAACTTGCCTGATAGGATACATTATTAGAGTGTAACTTACCTGATAGGATACATTATTAGAGTGTAACTTTCCTGATAGGATACATTATTAGAGTGTAACTTACCTGATAGGATACATTATTAGAGTGTAACTTGCCTGATAGGATACATTATTAGAGTGTAACTTACCTGATAGGATACATTATTAGAGTGTAACTTTCCTGATAGGATACATTATTAGAGTGTAACTTACCTGATAGGATACATTATTAGAGTGTAACTTGCCTGATAGGATACATTATTAGAGTGTAACTTACCTGATAGGATACATTATTAGAGTGTAACTTACCTGATAGGATACATTATTAGAGTATAACTTACCTGATAGGATACATTATTAGAGTGTAACTTACCTGATAGGATACATTATTAGAGTGTAACTTTCCTGATAGGATACATTATCAGAGTGTAACTCACCTGATAGGATACATTATTAGAGTGTAACTCACCTTATAGGATACATTATTAGAGTGTAACTCACCTGATAGGATACATTATTAGAGTGTAACTTACCTGATAGGATACATTATTAGAGTGTAACTTGCCTGATAGGATACATTATTAGAGTGTAACTTACCTGATAGGATACATTATTAGAGTGTAACTTGCCTGATAGGATACATTATTAGAGTGTAACTTACCTGATAGGATACATTATTAGAGTGTAACTTACCTGATAGGATACATTATTAGAGTGTAACTTACCTGATAGGATACATTATTAGAGTGTAACTTACCTGATAGGATACATTATTAGAGTGTAACTTACCTGATAGGATACATTATTAGAGTGTAACTTACCTGATAGGATACATTATTAGAGTGTAACTTACCTTATAGGATACATTATCAGAGTGTAACTTACCTGATAGGATACATTATTAGAGTGTAACTTACCTGATAGGATACATTATTAGAGTGTAACTCACCTGATAGGATACATTATTAGAGTGTAACTTACCTGATAGGATACATTATCATAGTGTAACTTACCTTATAGGATACATTATTAGAGTGTAACTTACCTGATAGGATACATTATCAGAGTGTAACTTACCTGATAGGATACATTATTAGAGTGTAACTTACCTGATAGGATACATTATTAGAGTGTAACTTACCTGATAGGATACATTATTAGAGTGTAACTTGCCTGATAGGATACATTATTAGAGTGTAACTTGCCTGATAGGATACATTATCAGAGTGTAACTTTCCTGATAGGATACATTATCAGAGTGTAACTCACCTGATAGGATACATTATTAGAGTGTAACTTACCTTATAGGATACATTATTAGAGTGTAACTCACCTGATAGGATACATTATTAGAGTGTAACTTACCTGATAGGATACATTATTAGAGTGTAACTTACCTTATAGGATACATTATTAGAGTGTAACTTACCTGATAGGATACATTATTAGAGTGTAACTCACCTGATAGGATACATTATTAGAGTGTAACTTTCCTGATAGGATACATTATTAGAGTGTAACTTACCTAATAGGATACATTATTAGAGTGTAACTTACCTGATAGGATACATTATTAGAGTATAACTTACCTGATAGGATACATTATTAGAGTGTAACTTGCCTGATAGGATACATTATTAGAGTGTAACTTACCTGATAGGATACATTATTAGAGTGTAACTTTCCTGATAGGATACATTATTAGAGTGTAACTTACCTGATAGGATACATTATTAGAGTGTAACTTGCCTGATAGGATACATTATTAGAGTGTAACTTACCTGATAGGATACATTATTAGAGTGTAACTTTCCTGATAGGATACATTATTAGAGTGTAACTTACCTGATAGGATACATTATTAGAGTGTAACTTGCCTGATAGGATACATTATTAGAGTATAACTTACCTGATAGGATACATTATTAGAGTGTAACTTACCTGATAGGATACATTATTAGAGTGTAACTTTCCTGATAGGATACATTATCAGAGTGTAACTCACCTGATAGGATACATTATTAGAGTGTAACTCACCTGATAGGATACATTATTAGAGTGTAACTCACCTTATAGGATACATTATTAGAGTGTAACTCACCTGATAGGATACATTATTAGAGTGTAACTTACCTGATAGGATACATTATTAGAGTGTAACTTACCTGATAGGATACATTATTAGAGTGTAACTTGCCTGATAGGATACATTATTAGAGTGTAACTTACCTGATAGGATACATTATTAGAGTGTAACTTGCCTGATAGGATACATTATTAGAGTGTAACTTACCTGATAGGATACATTATTAGAGTGTAACTTACCTGATAGGATACATTATTAGAGTGTAACTTACCTGATAGGATACATTATTAGAGTGTAACTTACCTGATAGGATACATTATTAGAGTGTAACTTACCTGATAGGATACATTATTAGAGTGTAACTTACCTGATAGGATACATTATTAGAGTGTAACTTACCTTATAGGATACATTATCAGAGTGTAACTTACCTGATAGGATACATTATTAGAGTGTAACTTACCTGATAGGATACATTATTAGAGTGTAACTTACCTGATAGGATACATTATTAGAGTGTAACTCACCTGATAGGATACATTATTAGAGTGTAACTCACCTGATAGGATACATTATTAGAGTGTAACTTACCTGATAGGATACATTATCATAGTGTAACTTACCTTATAGGATACATTATTAGAGTGTAACTTACCTGATAGGATACATTATTAGAGTGTAACTTGCCTGATAGGATACATTATTAGAGTGTCACTTACCTGATAGGATACATTATTAGAGTGTAACTTACCTGATAGGATACATTATTAGAGTATAACTTACCTGATAGGATACATTATTAGAGTGTAACTTACCTGATAGGATACATTATTAGAGTGTAACTTTCCTGATAGGATACATTATCAGAGTGTAACTCACCTGATAGGATACATTATTAGAGTGTAACTCACCTTATAGGATACATTATTAGAGTGTAACTCACCTGATAGGATACATTATTAGAGTGTAACTTACCTGATAGGATACATTATTAGAGTGTAACTCACCTGATAGGATACATTATTAGTGTGTAACTCACCTGATAGGATACAATCTTTAGAGGTAAACCATATTGCTGTTCATTTCTTTTGACTGTCTGAAAGACACATGAGAAAATTGTTAAAGTATTTTATTGTTATATCTGTCTGTACAATGGCATTGTATGTCAGATAAAGGTAATACATATTTCTGACGTCTCATCAATTTATTATTAACATTATTATTATTTCACACAGGCAATTTATAAAGCCTGTTGCATACAGTAAGATATGTATATGAAGGGCTAGGAGTAGCAGTGTGGGTAGTCTATCTGCTAGACCTCGGATGTTCTTCTGATAAAATACGACACACGACCGAACATCGCTATCGAGGATGGAAAATCCAAGGTTTAGTAAATGTCATCAGGATATAATTAACTGCCAATCAGAGATCCGCATTAGCGACAAGCACAAACAGAGGACAATAGCTAATTTTTCATGCATATTCATCTTAAGGAGGGGCTTGTAAAAATAACCACCAATGCGTTAACTGAAATGTGTGAATGACAACGTCTACACACTCATCAAACACAATTACCATAAACCGATAAGACATAGTAATGACGTAACATGTGTTTGTCAACATCTGCATGCAGAGATTGAATATATTAAAGTATATATATATATGCATACATGGCCCAACCCACCGCTTAACGTAATCTCAATGGAATCTCCGGTCTGAAAATGACATTTGCTAGACTGTTCGGGCAAGCGCTCACTGCGAACTTCGTTTGCTTATAGTATCGAAGGAAAGCCCGAACATCTAGCAGCAAGACTACATTGTGGGTAGCCGTCCTAGCTTTTGTTTGTCACTAGATGGCGCTATCCATCAACAAACTGTACTTACCTCGAGTGAATCATCCCTATAACCAGTGATGCCTTCATCCACAGATAACAATAATAATTTGAGACCATAATTATAGCGTTCATTGACAAGTTTCAATACATATGCCAAAACTGTCGAATCTGATTCAAACCATACAGAAAAGGGAAAACAATATAATACACTATATGATAAAATGTACTCAATGGACTGCTATGCATAACTTCATGTATAAATTATGTAACGCTCCATATTCTGGTTACCAACTTTGCAGACAGTTTTTGAAGGAGGTGTCACTAGAGGGCACCCTGCTTAGGAGAAATGAAAGCTAAAATTGGTGTCAGCCACATGACAGCTCAAGGTACAATCAATAAAACACATAAAATAACTCTGTCATCTTAAAAACCAATAAGTAGTACTATTTAGACAGGTTGAGAATATAGGTAGAAATGTTATGAATTTGTAAATGAACATGATAACAATTGGCTATGGCTATTTTTGTCAAAAATTTCCCCTGAGTTGAAAGATATCCTAGGTCTGTTGTCAAATGTGATAACACCAACAACAAATATCAACCCTTTTTTGTTTGTTTGTGTTCATAATTGCCATGTATTGTCCAATCATAAAAGTTTTTTCCAATGATGTTTAATGTGAATATCATGATGGTTAACAACATATATCAGAAAGTGATATTTTGCATTAAATGTCATCAAGAATGATTGATCTGGGCGTAGGTACATGTTCAAAAACACTTCTGTGATTACTGCTGTCAGCTTGGTAAACTTTTATCTCAATTTCTGTGAATCTGTAATTGTTGCTGTTAACTTTATTTGGTAAAGGTTTAGCCCTGTTTCCCCAAATGTGTGATTGTTGTTGTCTCCTAACATTGTACAAAGAGATGAGCATCTACCTTTGCCTCCAGAGGCTCCTATAGCTATGGTTTCTCCTCTTTTAAATAGATGTGCATCTGTTATTGTCTGATGAATTTCACTCTCAAATGTATGATAAAAACAGTCCTTGCATAAAACATCACCCTGGAAAACATCAAACAAAACAAAGGAATTTTACAAATTGAACACAGAGGTTGAAATTATGTGCATAAGCAGCACCCTAGAGAAATATAGTGCCAATGGTGTTGTAGCACAACTGTATTTGGCTGTTGCTAAGGACATGGTCTTGTTGCTATGGATATTTGCATACATTTTTGGAATCTTTATTAACTTGCCTATCCTTCCCACTTTTCATTTTTGCAACGTAAACCATCATTTAGCCATTGCTATGGGTGTGGTCCTGTTGCTCGGCATATCTATATTACATTTCTTGAACGATGGGACGGGATCATCACGTTACGAATACAGCTTCATCTACACATCCCCCAGATGCATCCCCATTAAATTTTAGCCCAATCTGCTCAGTAGCTTTGGAACTATATATCTTTGACCAAAAAGACACACCTTAGCCCTAATTTGCATATCACTAATGGGATCATCATGTCATGAATAATTCTTACTATAAACATCCTGAAGAACATTCCAAAAAATTTCAGCACAAAAATCTGCTCAGTAGTTTTGGAATTAATGATTTTTGTATAAAACGACACATTTTTATACCTAATTTGCATATCACTGATGGGATCATCATGTCATAAACAATTTTTAGCTCGTGCAGTAGAAGCAAAGCTGCCACATAGTGGCTCAATGACTGACGCAACATATATAATATGCGATAAAAAATTGGTGGTTCTCCCAGGGATGCATTGCGGCGCAATGACTACACATGCGCCTTCCATATACTATGTGCATTCTCCACACGCTACTGTATGCCGGTCGTCATATAGGCAACATAACACCGCCATGCATTGCAATCGATATTGTAACAGTAGGCCTGTTGGCACGATTACCGTAACATTGCCATGCATTGCAATCAATATTGTAACAGTAGGCCTGTTGGCATGATTACCGTAACATTGCCATGCATTGCAATATTGTAACAGTAGGCCTGTTGGCATGATTATCGTAACATTGCCATGCATTGCAATATTGTAACAGTAGGCCTGTTGGCACGATTATCGTAACATTGCCATGCATTGCAATATTGTAACAGTAGGCCTGTTGGCACAATTATCGTAACATTGCCATGCATTGCAATATTGTAACAGTAGGCCTGTTGGCACGATTATCATAACATTGCCATGCATTGCAATCAATATTGTAACAGTAGGCCTGTTGGCATGATTATAATAACATTGCCATGCATTGCAATCAATATTGTAACAGTAGGCCTGTTGGCATGATTACCGTAACATTGCCATGCATTGCAATATTGTAACAGTAGGCCTGTTGGCACGATTATCATAACATTGCCATGCATTGCAATATTGTAACAGTAGGCCTGTTGGCACGATTATCATAACATTGCCATGCATTGCAATCAATATTGTAACAGTAGGCCTGTTGGCATGATTATCGTAACATTGCCATGCATTGCAATCAATATTGTAACAGTAGGCCTGTTGGCATGATTACCGTAACATTGCCATGCATTGCAATATTGTAACAGTAGGCCTGTTGGCATGATTATCGTAACATTGCCATGCATTGCAATCAATATTGTAACAGTAGGCCTGTTGGCATGATTATCATAACATTGCCATGCATTGCAATATTGTAACAGTAGGCCTGTTGGCACGATTATCATAACATTGCCATGCATTGCAATCAATATTGTAACAGTAGGCCTGTTGGCACGATTACCGTAACATTGCCATGCATTGCAATATTGTAACAGTAGGCCTGTTGGCACAATTATCATAACATTGCCATGCATTGCAATCAATATTGTAACAGTAGGCCTGTTGGCATGATTATCATAACATTGCCATGCATTGCAATATTGTAACAGTAGGCCTGTTGGCACAATTATCATAACATTGCCATGCATTGCAATCAATATTGTAACAGTAGGCCTGTTGGCACAATTATCGTAACATTGCCATGCATTGCAATATTGTAACAGTAGGCCTGTTGGCACGATTATCATAACATTGCCATGCATTGCAATCAATATTGTAACAGTAGGCCTGTTGGCACAATTATCATAACATTGCCATGCATTGCAATCAATATTGTAACAGTAGGCCTGTTGGCACGATTATCGTAACATTGCCATGCATTGCAATCAATATTGTAACAGTAGGCCTGTTGGCACGATTATCGTAACATTGTAACGAGTATCGAGGCATCACTGTACCCCTAGAAATTGTTACACTATTTGAAAATTTGAAGCACGGTACGCAATATGGGTTGTGGAAGTGCGGTTTGACATTTACATTGTCGATAATTGAATTTTTTTTACATGTTATAAAAAGAGTAACTACTTTCCTATGTTTGTTGGTACAGTAAAATTCCTAAATCATCAAGTTGAATTGAGAAATTGCGATGTTCGGCAACATGTCAACAAAACATTTGTCCAAAGACTAACGTTGGTGGAGGGTCTACCGTATTAATCTAATGGCTATGATGTTTTTTGAACCCAACAACTGCATAGAGTGTTTACTTTCTTTAAAAACTTATGACATAGAATTAGATGTCATTCAATAAAATAAATTTTGATGATCGACACCCCTGGAAAATGACCAAAATCAAGTGTACGAACCCTGGCCCAGGCAGCCGGTCACAAATGAATCTACCCTGGGCGAACTTATGGGCTTTGCCTAGTTATGATATTAATCTAAACACCTCTAAGAATGTTCCAGCCAAATTTCAGATCAATCTGCTGAACAGTTTTGGAGTTCAAGTTTTTTTTATCAAAAATCACATTTTTGGACCTAAATTACACATCGATAATAAGATCATATTGGTTTAGACAATTTCCCAACTAGACACCCAAGGTAATGCACCCACCAAATATCATGGCAATCGGTCCAGTGGTTTTTGACTTTAAGTTGTTCAACGTTCACACACACATCCACACAGACTGACATCCTGACAGACAGACAGACAGACAGACAGACAGACAGACAGACAGACAGACAGACAAACACTCTGCCGTGCCTACAGAACTACTGAACCTTATCAGTTCAGTTATGCTAAAAAACAAATAAAAAACAAAGGAAGTTTACAACTTGAACACAGAGGTTGAAATTATGTGCATAAGCCTACAGAACTACTGAACCATATCAGTTCAGTTATGCTAAAAATCAAATAAAAAACAAAGGAAGTTTACAACTTGAACTCTTAAGGTTGACAACATTCTTTTTACCCTGGAGGAAGTTATATACAAAACAAAAGAATGTAACACTATGGACAGAGGTTGTCAATATTGTCAAATTTTGTTGGCAGATTATTTTGAACATAGAGAAAGCTTCAGAAATGCATTCTTGCAAGACAATGGGCATACATACTCAGATGAGGAATAACTTATATCAGGTCTCGTAATATCTACTACACTATATTACAAAGTACATTTCCACACTAATTTAAAAATATATTTGCAAATGTTGGAAATGTAGAAAGCTATTTTTCGTCTATCATAATGCAAATGCCAGGCAGACTAGCAAGAAAGCCTGGCTGGCTAATCAAGTGGTTCACAACAGCAACAATAGCCATGTCAGACAGACTAACAAGAAAGCCTGGCTGGCTAATCAAGTGGTTCACTACAGCAACAATAGCCATGTCAGACAGACTAACAAGAAAGTCTGGCTGGCTAATCAAGTGGTTCACTACAGCAACAATAGCCATGTCAGACAGACTAACAAGAAAGCCGGACTGGCTAATCAAGTGGTTTACTGCAGCTACAATAGCCATGTCAGACAGACTAACAAGAAAGCCTGACTGGCTAATCAAGTGGTTTACTGCAGCTACAATAGCCATGTCAGACAAACCATAGACCTACATGTGTAGGGTCTATGGACAAACTAACAACAAAGTCTGACAGGCTAATCAAGTGGTTCACTGCAACTACAATAGCCATGTCGGACAAACTAACAAGAAAGCCTGGCTGGCTAATTAAGTGGTTCACTACAGATCAACATCTTGAAGAAGATAAGAATATATTTTATTGATAGACTGAACAATTTAATTTAAATATGGATATTTTATTGAAGTTACAGTGCCTTGTCAGCTGAAATGTTTTTGTTTTCTCAAAAAGTGTTCATCTTTTATCTGATCTTCTCAAGTTGATAAAGAAAGAAAAACTTATGCCCTCAGTGTCAAAGTCTGGAAATATAAAGCTGATAAATAATATTTGTTGGCATTCATGTGTTTGTTTGTATTTGTACATTGACATAAGGGGTCTTTGTGTAAGTGTCATGGTTACATTGTACAAAGATCACATGTTTGTATTTGTACATTGACATAAGGGGTGTTTGTGTAAGTGTCATGGTTACATTGTTTCTATTTTACTTTTGCTTTCACTTTACTTTTACTTTCCTTTTAATTTTGATTTTGTTTTGATTTCACTTTCATTTTTATTTCATTCTACTTTTACTTTAAATATTTTAATCTTTTTTCTTAATTTTATTAATTTTTTTATCAAAACAATTTGCATATAATGTATGGCAGCCCTGGGCCACCATAGACTATGTGTTCTATAGTCAACACATCAATAATCCAAGACATGGGTACAGACGCATACAGTAGATTTGGTCATTAGAAAACCTTCCTATCCAACTATAAGTTATATTGCTATTACCTCAACAATCAGCTGTATGCATCAAAGTTTTACAGACCAAGTCTTCACCTAACCAAAACCTTCCCTTGTATAATACATTTCTACAACAACCAAAATCTTTCTTGATAATACCACACTATGTTTCTATAACAACCAAAACATTCTCAGATAATACCTTTTGGGGTATAGTCAGGAAACCAGGGTATAGTCAGGAAACCAGGGTATAGTCAGGAAACCAGATTTTAGTCAGGAAACCAGGTTATAGTCAGGAAACCAGGGTATAGTCAGGAAACCAGGTTATAGTCAGGAAACCGGGGTACAGTCAGGAAACCAGGTTATGGTCAGGAAACCAGGTTATGGTCAGGAAACCAGGGTATAGTCAGGAAACCAGGTTATGGTCAGGAAACCAGGGTATAGTCAGGAAACCAGGTTATAGTCAGGAAACCAGGGTATTGTCAGGAAACCAGGGTATTGTCAGGAAACCAGGGTATAGTCAGGAAACCAGGTTATAGTCAGGAAACCAGGGTCATTTTTACTGTATAATGTAATGTATAGGAAATTGTTTATTTTCAACAGATCTCCTACTTTCAGTTAGCTTTGTAGAATCATGATGATCAAATGGTTAGAATTACCAAATATTCAATTTTACAAGACTTTCAAATCTTACACAAAAAGACAGCAGTTCATGGGATTCATCTAAATGGCCACTACCACTCTCATCACAACCTTGCAGTTGTAGTTCCTGGTGGATCAATTAAGACTACAAAACAAAGTACAAAGTACAAGGCATAAGGCTGGATTAGGATCAGTTATCAGGTCAAGCCTTGCCACTCTACATTGTAGTTCATTCCAAATCTTCTGAATGGCTTAAGTCCTTTGACAAGATTTGAACCGCAATTGTGTGCCAGTCAATCCACCTGTATAAATGGGGACTTGGTAGGATAGAGGTTACAATGTGAATGAATTAACTCAATGTGCTTACAGAAGATGCAATGGATTGATTTTATGTTTAGGAAATGGCAACAATTTTGTACAAGATTTAAAATTTGACATTGCCAAGTTACTGGATCCTACCATAAGATAAGTATAATGGATAAAAGAAAAAGTTTGAAATGTCATGTATTCAAAATCTAAGACATGGGTCATCTCTACATCACCTTTTACTAACGATTGAATGAAGTACAACAAATAACAGGTAGTGACCACACTATCAAATCATTATTACTTTTCCATCAATTTACATGCCTAGGTAAACAGTTAACCAATCCATAAAACTGTAATTTGCCTACATCTGTTTCATTCTATTTCTGAACCAATTAATGTAACTCATTTTAATACATTAATCTTCATTCTCTCTCTCATTCTGTTTAACTTGTTGTCTAGACACTTGAAAACACTTCTATAGTGATACTTGACAATTTCCTAGCAACTACCCTGATCAGACCACTTTACAACTAGCTCTATACATATAACAATATACTTCTATTTCCCATCACTGCTGGTGTCAATCATTAAACTTTGTCAAATTTAACATTTTAATTGTTTTCTGTATATCATGAAGCATACCAAATGCCCAGGACTTCTTCATTTTTAACTTTAAAAATATGTCTTTTTTCATAAATATAACTTTTGTACACATTACATTACTACAGGAATAAGGCTATGAAGCACATTGGGTATTATTAGTCTATGGCAAAGAACAACTGTCTAATTTCTTGGCTTTGTAACTATTCTCAGTGCAAATGCAAACTGCTTATTGTTTATTATTTTTCCACTTATCAAAATTCGTTCATGGTTACTTTTTAAGTTCTCAATGAACTTTAACTTACTTCTTGTCAAACTTGACAACATAAACCCACTTCACAAGTTCTAGTTAAATGTTTTTATGGGTGGAATTGTCAATGTATTATACTGTGTAAACGTTACGTACATTACTGACTGTCAAGCACACATATATTGTGACTGACTTGTCCATGGGTTTATTGCCACGACGACGTGTCGTGACTGTATGGTTGACATGTGCTTCAAAGACACACTGTATGGTTGAAGGTGTTGTACTGCAGCTGCATTCACAACAAGAACGTAAGCTACCCATCTGTTGAAAAACTTTGACATCACCCAGTATGCACCATGCATGCTGCTACCTTACTAAGTCTCTGCTCTAAGCTATTGTCATAGCAAGTGCAGAGCACACGTCAATGTAAAAAATGCTGTGCTCTTAGTACCATGTGTCTGACAATCTCCCCATTACCACTTTACATGACAAATAATATAAATACGATTAATAAAATTTGCACCGCCCCTTCAATAAAAGCCCTCAATGTAGCAGACTCTAGCTATGGCCTGTACCAGTAGATGAAGGGACAGCTCAAAATTTTAAAGATTATTCCACAATCTCAACACATTTTGTTTCAACACATTCTCAAATTTAACTCAATACTTATGGTACACTAAAAAATTTCCCCGGGTAGTTTCACATTGTGTATGGCTTCTAGTGAAATATTGGAAAAAATGTGTTATTTTTTTGGTCAACTGTGAAATTGTCAGGCAGACCCTTGAAGTACACAAGCTAACAGATTGTGATAAGCCGGCATGGGCAACCTTATCAGCTCCCAATGAAACGCAAGAGCCGTTAAAAGCGCATACTGCATTAAAACCCTATTTGAACACAATGAATGGGTGCTTTGTAAAGAAAAGTGGCTAGCTCTAATAACCATTATTAAGGTATAACATTGGGATGGACTGAAGACTGGTAACAAAGAAAGAACACCACTATACCCAGTCACCAACAAACTGCACAATGTACGACTGTTACTCCTAAATGCTTACTCGTGAGTGAAACAATAGCATCAAAAGAATATACAGAACTGGTCTTTGAGCAACGCAGATCCCTGCCAAAATATTTATATAGGACTTGCTAAGGATAGAAGCAGACATACACAATAGGGAATTTTCAGGCTTTGCCGTATTTCCAAAGGCTATACTTTTTATGCAACATCTGTGGAGCTATGAGGCAGAATTATTACACACAAAGTTTTACTGTAAAGTGTAGCTAAGTGAGCTATGTAGAGAAGGACTAAGTGTACATATATGTATAATAATACCACCTCAACTTACCACTTAATCTAAGTGCCTTTTCAGTTTAATGCATTATTTCCTATTGTTCTACTAACATTGAACTTTGCAGTGTAATTGCTTGCCTTCAGCTGTGTGGCATTGTAAGGATTATTTAAATCAATCCCCATTTTCCTATTTTATCTTGTCTTAATCATCCCAAGTCAATTTGGCAAAACCCACTGTGTTTTTTTTGTCTAAATCCACTGTATTTGGCTAAACCCACCGTGTTTGTCTAAATCCACTGTATTTGGCTAAATCCACTGTGTTTGTCTAAATCCACTGTATTTGTCTAAATCCACTGTATTTGGCTAAATCCACTGTATTTGTCTAAATCCACTGTATTTGTCTAAATCCACTGTGTTTGTCTAAATTCACTGTATTTGGCTAAATCCACTGTATTTGTCTAAATCCACTGTATTTGTCTAAATCCACTGTGTTTGTCTAAATCCACTGTATTTGTCTAAATCCACTGTATTTGTCTAAATCCACTGTCTTTGTCTAAATCCACTGTGTTTGTCTAAATCCACTGTGATTGTCTAAATCCACTGTATTTGGCTAAACCCACCGTGTTTGTCTAAATCCACTGTATTTGTCTAAATTCACTGTATTTGTCTAAATCCACTGTGTTTGTCTAAATCCACTGTATTTGTCTAAATCCACTGTATTTGTCTAAATCCACTGTATTTGTCTAAATTCACTGTATTTGGCTAAATTCACTGTGTTTGTCTAAATCCACTGTATTTGTCTAAATCCACTGTATTTGTCTAAATCCACTGTATTTGTCTAAATCCAGTGTTTGTCTAAATCCACTGTGATTGTCTAAATCCACTGTATTTGGCTAAACCCACCGTGTTTGTCTAAATCCACTGTATTTGTCTAAATCCACTGTGTTTGTCTAAATCCACTGTATTTGTCTAAATTCACTGTATTTGTCTAAATCCACTGTGTTTGTCTAAATTCACTGTATTTGGCTAAATCCACTGTATTTGGCTAAATCCACTGTATTTGTCTAAATCCACTGTGTTTGACTAAACCCACTGTATTTGTCCAAACCCACTGTATTTGACTAAATCCACTGTATTTGGCTCAATCCACTGTTTTTGTCTAAATCCACTGTGTTTGACTAAATCCACTGTTTGTCTAAATCCACTGTATTTGACTAAATCCACTGTGTTTGTCTAAATCCACTGTGATTGTCTAAATCCACTGCAATTACTTGTGGTGTTCCCCAAGGCTCAATTCTAGGACCTACACTTTTTCTTGTATATATTAATGATATACCACTATCTTCCGATTTATTTGACTTTAGATTGTATGCCGATGATTCAAATTTATTCCATACTTTTACTGATAGAAGTAATATTATTGATATGACATCAATGAGCTATGAACTAACAAATATCACAAATTGGTGTGATGCGAATAAGCTAACGATAAATCTAGCTAAAACGAATTACTTAATTCTGAAAAGCAAAAGGAAAACAGTGGATAACACTGGATCTATGCGCATAAAAGACACAATACTGCAAGAAACTGATACTGCATCATTTGTTGGAGTGTCAATTGATCAGTGTATGTCCTGGAAGCCACAAATAACTGCTGTAAATTCTAAAATAAGCAAACTTACAGGCATATTCCTACATATTCGCAAAGTTGTGCCTCAACATATACTTATCATGCTTTATAACTCCACTGTTCTCCCACACATCACATATGGACTGGAAGTATGGGGGAGTACGTACCCGACTTACCTTAATGAATTATTTATTGTACAAAAACGATTAATTCGTATTATGACTTTTAGCAAATGGAATGTACCTTCAGAACCATTATTTCAAAAGCTCGGTATTCTAAACATTTTTCAACAACACAGCCTACAATTAGCGATGTTTGTCCATGATGTTTTACATAAAAGACTACCAAGCATCTTCCACGATTACTTCACTACAATTAGCCATTCTTATTCAACACGGCAAAGCAGGAGAAGCGATTTGAATATTCCAAGAACAAAACATAGGTCGGGCCAATTCAGCATAAAATATGCAGGTGCGAAACTATGGAATAAAATACCAGTGCATATTAGGACTATACAATGCAGGTCAGAGTTTAAGCGGGAATTTAAAAAATGTCTACAGTCTGGTTGTTTCGGGATCTAGAGCTCATGTTTAATTTATTTTGTAATTTCAGTGTATTTCCATGTATCATCTACCACGTTAAATAGTCTTGATTGAAACAGGGCAAAATTAAATGATAAGTGTCATATGTTTTGTGAGGGGAGGACTCGATTAGTTGTGTAACAACTACTTCCACACCCTTTTCCCGAATAACACGTTTATGTATATACATAAGGATATTTAGTTCTGTTCTGTATCACATTTTTTTTTGTACGTGGGAATAAATTATTATTATTATTTGGCTAAACCCACCGTGTTTGTCTAAATCCACTGTATTTGTCTAAATCCACTGTATTTGTCTAAATCCACTGTATTTGTCTAAATTCACTGTATTTGTCTAAATCCACTGTATTTGTCTAAATTCACTGTATTTGTCTAAATTCACTGTGTTTGTCTAAATCCACTGTATTTGTCTAAATTCACTGTATTTGTCTAAATCCACTGTGTTTGTCTAAATCCACTGTATTTGTCTAAATTCACTGTATTTGTCTAAATCCACTGTATTTGTCTAAATCCACTGTGTTTGTCTAAATCCACTGTATTTGACTAAATCCATTGTGTTTGTCTAAATCCACCGTGTTTGTCTAAATCCACTGTATTTGACTAAATCCACTGTTTTTGTCTAAATCCACTGTGTTTGGCTAAATCCACTGTGTTTGTCTAAATCCACTATTTGGCTAAATCCACTGTATTTGGCTAAATCCACTGTATTTGGCTAAATCCACTGTATTTGACTAAATCCACTGTATTTGGCTAAATCCACTGTATTTGGCTAAATCCACTGTATTTGGCTAAATCCACTGTATTTGGCTAAATCCACTGTATTTGGCTAAATCCACTGTATTTGTCTAAATCCACTGTGTTTGTCTAAATTCACTGTGTTTGTCTAAATCCACTGTGTTTGTCTAAATCCGCTGTGTTTGGCTAAACCCACTGTTTTTGCCTAAATCCACTGTGTTTGGCTAAATCCACTGTATTTGGCTAAATCCACTGTATTTGGCTAAATCCACTGTATTTGGCTAAATCCACTGTATTTGACTAAATCCACTGTATTTGGCTAAATCCACTGTATTTGGCTAAATCCACTGTATTTGGCTAAATCCACTGTATTTGACTAAATCCACTGTATTTGGCTAAATCCACTGTATTTGGCTAAATCCACTGTATTTGGCTAAATTCACTGTGTTTGTCTAAATCCACTGTATTTGACTAAATCCACTGTATTTGGCTAAATCCACTGTGTTTGTCTAAATCCACTGTATTTGGCTAAATCCACTGTATTTGACTAAATCCACTGTATTTGGCTAAATCCACTGTATTTGGCTAAATCCACTGTATTTGGCTAAATCCACTGTATTTGACTAAATCCACTGTATTTGGCTAAATCCACTGTATTTGGCTAAATCCACTGTATTTGGCTAAATTCACTGTGTTTGTCTAAATCCACTGTATTTGACTAAATCCACTGTATTTGGCTAAATCCACTGTGTTTGTCTAAATCCACTGTATTTGGCTAAATCCACTGTATTTGGCTAAATCCACTGTATTTGACTAAATCCACTGTATTTGGCTAAATCCACTGTATTTGGCTAAATCCACTGTATTTGACTAAATCCACTGTATTTGGCTAAATCCACTGTATTTGGCTAAATCCACTGTATTTGACTAAATCCACTGTATTTGACTAAATCCACTGTGTTTGGCTAAATCCGCTGTGTTTGTCTAAATCCACTGTATTTGACTAAATCCACTGTATTTGGCTAAATCCACTGTATTTGACTAAATCCACTGTATTTGGCTAAATCCACTGTGTTTGTCTAAATCCACTGTATTTGTCTAAATCCACTGTATTTGCCTAAATCCACTGTATTTGACTAAATCCACTGTATTTGGCTAAAACCGCTAAATCTGGAAATAGGGCATTCCGTTGTGTGACTGTCATGTCTACAAAACTAGAAACACCGTCCAGTGCATATTAGTTTTATACTTGAAATAACAAAGTTACTTAACATCTTTACACCAGAGTCTCAGCCAATACATTTTGAATGAAGATAAAAAAAAACCAGCACACTGGTGTTGTAAGACAGTTTGTGTTTGTCTACTGTTGCTATGAGGTGTACCACGGTTGCTAGGTGACTATATGTCAATTTTTATAAAGTTTATAAACTTGTCGAACCATCCCTGTTGTTATCTTTGCAATATACATGTACATATCATTTCACTGTTGCTATGAGTGTGGCCTTGTTGCTATGCACCACTTATTCATTTTTTGAATGGTTATCCATTAGCTTAACCATGTATGTTGTTATCATTGCAATATACTCCATCAATTGGCTGTTGCTATGGGCATGGTCTTGTTGCTAGGCATACGTGATAAGTTTTGGATGTTTATTGACATACATGCCAATCCCTGCTGTTATCTTTGTAATATACTCCATCAATTGGCCGTTAGTGTTACTATGGATAGTCTTGTTACTAGGCATATTAAGCAGACCATTTTCAATGTTTATCAATTTGTCTATTAGTTCCCGTAACTTTACAATATACATCATTTGGCTGCTGCTATGGATGTAGTCATGTTGCTAGGCATATTTGCATATATTTCTTGAATGTTTATTCATTTGTCTATTAATCCCTGTTACCTTTACAATATACACCATCATTTAGCTGTTGCTATGGGCATGGTCTTGTTGCTAGGGCAATTGGCAAATATTTTTTGAATGTTTATTCATATACTTAATACCCATTCATGTTTTTTCTTTGCAAAATGTCTGTTGCTAAGGAAACGGTCATGGTTGCTAGGGTCAATTTTGTCAATGTCTTGCAGAAAATTCGCACAATAACATCTCTAGAAGTACATCCCCACCAAATTTGGGCCCATCCATCTAGTAATTTTTGAGATGAGTTTTTGACTTAAATATTGATCAAATTTGCATATCACTGATGAGATGATGATCATGTCATAAATAAGTCTTTATCTGCATACCCCTAGAAACATATCAACTAAATTTCAGCCTAATCTACCCATTAGTTTAAGAATTAAAGAATTTTCACCAAAATATACATTTTTAGACCTAATTTGCATATCATTGATGGGAGCCCCATGTTGTGAAGAAATCTTCATCTACACAGTTCAACTTTTTTTTTACAATAAATCACATTTTTCACCCAAATCATACACGTCTGTGGAACGAACTTTTTTCATTTGAATGATTTCCAATCTACATACCCTAAATAATGTCCCAAAATATTTGGACCAAGGTAATTTGTCTGGTGGTTTCTGATTTTTAGTCACACACACACACACACACACACACACACACACACACACACACACACACACACACACACACATACACACACACACACACACACACACACACACACATTCAGTTGTGCTAAAAATCATGAAGTATTTGTGATTTCATAACCATTGTTACTGCTTGTACTCTATGAGAGTGATTTTCTTTTCAACAACATAATGTGAAGTTATAGAGAGTCCATGAACATTAATTTTGCTATTTTGATATCAATTTTTTCACTTTTTAAAATACACATTATACAGTCCTTTAAGAAATATTGCTAGAGTTGCCAAAACCTTAATAAACTTGTAATTGGGTTACCAATTGTAATTTACTAGTTAAGTATGGCTTGATGTATTTAGTGGGTGGTTACATGAGTACAGAGAATCTCTCAGTCTATAACATGTATGGTGGCAGTACGTCAAAGAACTACAGACAAGAGTCCAGCTATGGCAGATGTTGTCATACCATATCTCACATAACATCAGAATAATATTGATCAGACTTCATGTGATTTAAATTTCACCCTTTATTCACTGACACGCTATCATTTTAGAATCAAATTATCTTTTGACAGGTTAAGGTAATTTATTTCTTGAATCTGGGATAGACTTTGAAATGTGTAGTTGTAAATGCTGGTTAAGTATCATGTTAGTTGTCTACCAATACAGCTTACTGACTCAAGTGTTTTCCAGAGTTGACTGTCCAAACAGCTGAACAAACCATAACAAATCAAATAGTTCACATGTGTTTAGATTTGCAAAACTAAGACCCTGATTTCAATCACTGATTTGTAATTTCCAAAATTCAATTTTGGCAAAATTATAGGAAAGTTTCTGTAATACAATGATTTTTCTGAATGAGTGTTAATCTCATATTATTATGTGATATTAAAGTTTATTATTCATTTTGTTCTAACACTTTGTTAAGGTAATCTTAATCTTTGCTAACAATACATTAAACCATAGACCCTACACGTGTAGGGTCTATGATTAAACCTTGGACATTGTTTGAAGGTGTGTTGTATGAGTAGGTTCTGTTCTATTCCATCTACCAGCATATAGTAAGTGTCAATGTAGTATTAGTAGGAATTAAAGTTCTGTGCAGATCCATCAATCAGTGTGTCATTAAGTGGTATGTATGTTGTCACATACCAGGATGGGACTATGTATGTTGTCACATACCAGGATGGGACTATGTATGTTGTCACATACCAGGATGGGACTATGTATGTTGTCACATACCAGGCACGGACTATGTATGTTGTCACATACCAGGATGGGACTATGTATGTTGTCACATACCAGGCACGGACTATGTATGTTGTCACATACCAGGATGGGACTATGTATGTTGTCACATACCAGGATGGGACTATGTATGTTGTCACATACCAGGATGGGACTATGTATGTTGTCACATACCAGGATGGGACTATGTATGTTGTCACATACCAGGATGGGACTATGTATGTTGTCACATACCAGGATTGGACTATGTATGTTGTCACATACCAGGATGGGACTATGTATGTTGTCACATACCAGGATGGGACTATGTATGTTGTCACATACCAGGATGGGACTATGTATGTTGTCACATACCAGGCACGGACTATGTATGTTGTTACATACCAGGATTGGACTATGTATGTTGTCACATACCAGGCACGGACTATGTGTGTTGTCACATACCAGGATGGGACTATGTATGTTGTCACATACCAGGATGGGACTATGTATGTTGTCACTACCAGGCACGGACTATGTATGTTGTCACATACCTGGATGGGACTATGTATGTTGTCACATACCAGGCATGGACTATGTATGTTGTCACATACCAAGCCACAAATAATTCCTGAATAGAACTGTTTAACCACCAACATCAAGGAAATGCAATCTAGTACTACTTTTAAACAATGTCTACAATCTCTGGACGTCATGTTAATTGTTCAATGTTCAGATTACTACTAACTTGCTCCCAGCTACCTCAACAGTGTATTATGTACCTGTGTATGTGATAATGCGTACTCGGACGTTTACACAGTATTCTACAGATACAGATACAGATACCAGACTCTTCTCAATACTGTAAACTATTTCCTACAAGGGTTAAACAATATATATTGTCTCTATATCTGTTATCTCTACATCTATTGTCTCTATATCTGTTATCTCTATATCTATTGTCTCTATATCTGTTATCTCTATATCTATTGTCTCTATATCTGTTATCTCTACATCTATTGTCTCTATATCTGTTATCTCTATATCTATTGTCTCTATATCTGTTATCTCTACATCTATTGTCTCTATATCTGTTATCTCTACATCTATTGTCTCTATATCTGTTATCTCTACATCTATTGTCTCTATATCTATTGTCTCTATATCTATTGTCTCTACATCTATTGTCTCTACATCTATTGTCTCTACATCTATTGTCCCTACATCTATTGTCTCTTTATATAATAATAATAATAATAACACTTGTAAAGTGCCATATATCCTACAAGTTCATAGGCGTTGAAACACTACAAAAGCGATAAAAACTACTAGTGGAAAACATACTAAAAGAGTCTCAAAGTTCACTGACAATTTAAAGAGTCCTATGTAATAAAAGTCACTAATGATACACACTAAGAATCATTGGTAAAAATTACTTGTGATAGGAAAAAGTCACTTCTAGAAGTCACTAATGATACACAAGAATCACTGGTAAAAAGTACTTGTGATAGCAAAAAGTCACTTCTAGAAATCACTAATGATACACAAGAATCACTGGTAAAAAAGTACTTGTGATAGCAAAAAGTCACTTCTAGAAATCACTAATGATACACACTAAGAATCATTGGTAAAAAGTACTTGTGATAGCAAAAAGTCACTTCTAGAAGTCACTAATGATACACACTAAGAATCACTGGTAAAAAGTCACTAGAAAGTGTTCCCTGTAATAAAAGCAAAAAAATATTAAAGAAAAATCACTTTTGTTAAAAATGCTTTTCTAAACAGGTGAGTGTTCACTTTAGTTTTAAAACACGATAGTTTATCACACTGTCTGATGTCAAGAGGTAGACTGTTCCATAAGACTGCTGCAGCATTGGAGAAAGCACGTTTCCCATACGATGATTTTACCGGATTAATTTCGACAAGTAGCTTGGACTTAGAGCGTAGATTATGGCTGGGTTCATAAAACTTCAGAAGCTGGGATATGTATGGTGGAGCCATGTCATGTAGTGCTTTATATGCAATCAGAAGTACCTTGAATTCAATCTGTTCAGATATTGGAAGCCAGTGGAGGTTTTGAAGAACTCCAGTATTAAATGTGGTCATACTTTCTGGTTTGGGTGATTAATCGAGCAGCTGTGTTCTGTACAAACTGAAGTTTCCTTATACTGCTGAGAGGAATACCATACAACAAGCTGTTGCAATAATTTATCCTGGATGTAACAAAGGCATGGACTAGTAGTTTGTCTGTGAGATATTTTCTGCTTTTACCAATGTTCCTAATATGATAATATGACGATTTGCAGACTTGTGTCACTTGCTTCTTCATGTCCATACGGGAATCAAACATAGTGCCAAGGTTTCTTGCTTCAGTTGTAGGTATGATTTCATTTCCATTGATCTTCATAGGTGGCAAGTTCAGTTTAGATAGGTTTTGACGAGACCCAAAAAACAACACCTCTCTTGTCGGCATTTAATTTCAGGAGATTATCTGTCATCCACTCATGAATATATGATACACAGTTCTCCATACGTGAAATGGTAATGTTGAGATCCTTCATTTTGAAACTTAAATACAGTGAACTATCATCTGCATACAGACATAATTCAATGTTGTGTTATCTAATGATGTTGCCCAGTAGTGTTGTATATATGGTGAAGAGAATTGGTCCCAACACAGAGTCTTGTGGGACACCATATTGAAGGTCATGTGAGTTAGAGAAGTTGCCATCTATCTGTACTGCTTGCTGACGGTCTGCTAGATATGACTTGAACCAAGCTAGCACAGTACTGGTGATGCCCATTCTGTTCAGCATACAGGTCAGGAGGAGAGAATAGTCTACAGTGTCAAAGGCTGCAGAGAGGTCAAGCAAACTAGTAAATATATATTGTCTATATATATATATATATATATATATATATATATATATATATATATATATATATATATATATATATATATATATATATATATATATATATATTGTCTATATACATTGTCTATATATATTGTCTATATATACATTGTCTATATATATTGTCTATATATATTGTCTATATATACATTGTCTATATATATTGTCTATATATATATTGTCTATATATATTGTCTATATATATTGTCTATATATATATTGTCTATATATATATATATATATATATATATATATATATATTGTCTATATACATTGTCTATATATATTGTCTATATATATATTGTCTATATATATTGTCTATATATACATTGTCTATATATAGTCTATATATATATTGTCTATATATATTGTCTATATATATTGTCTCTATATATATTGTCTATATATATTGTCTCTATATATTGTCTATATATATATATTGTCTATATATATTGTCTATATATATATATATATTGTCTATATATATTGTCTCTATATATTGTCTATATATTGTCTATATATATTGTCTATATATATTGTCTATATATATTGTCTATATATATTGTCTATATATATATATTGTCTATATATATTGTCTCTATATATTGTCTATATATATTGTCTATATATATTGTCTATATATATTGTCTATATATATTGTCTCTATATATTGTCTATATATATATATTGTCTATATATATTGTCTATATATATATATATATTGTCTATATATATTGTCTATATATATTGTCTCTATATATTGTCTATATATATTGTCTATATATATTGTCTATATATATTGTCTATATATATTGTCTATATATATTGTCTATATATATTGTCTATATATATATATTGTCTATATATATTGTCTCTATATATTGTCTATATATATTGTCTATATATATTGTCTATATATATTGTCTATATATATTGTCTCTATATATTGTCTATATATATATATTGTCTATATATATTGTCTATATATATATATATATATTGTCTATATATATTGTCTATATATATTGTCTCTATATATTGTCTATATATATTGTCTATATATATTGTCTATATATATTGTCTATATATATTGTCTCTATATATTGTCTATATATATTGTCTATATATATTGTCTCTATATATATTGTCTCTATATATTGTCTATATATATTGTCTATATATATATTGTCTATATATATTGTCTATATATATTGTCTATATATATATTGTCTCTATATATTGTCTCTATATATATTGTCTATATATCATATTCACTACTTTCTACTGTCTATTTGTTAACCTTTTTCTACAATTATTTTGACAAACCTAGAGCCTTCAAAGCAAAAATGTGTTTAAAAGTCTTGATCAATTAATCTTATATTAAAATGTCTAAGAATTTAAATGTGCTTGTCTATTTCAATTATGTTGCTCTATACCACAGCTTTTCTTCCATTTAAATCTCACATCTAGGTAACAGTTACTGCCTCCAATCCATTAAGAGACATTTAAATCTCACATCTAGGTAACAGTTACTGCCTTCAATCCATTTACATTATGTAGAATCAATGACCAGACAGATTTATAATAGAGTCTATTTCATGTATTGTCAGTGTTGTTTAGTAGTATACATCATAAAGTCACATGTTCAAGTAACTTGTGGTATTTTGTTAGAATACAAAATGTGTTTTAATAACAAATTAAATGCAATGGTATTAAGCCACACTGAAGGTCAGTGTATCCATGCGTGTATACACCAGACAGACATGTATTTGTCAATGTCAAAGAAACCCAACTAGGAACATAATAGCCAAAAAAAAAGATCAAAGCCCTGAAATCGTTTTGCTCTTTTTGTCTGTGAATACAACACTAATGATGAATACGTGGCTAGTTTTCCTACCGATTACTGTATTCATGGTCATATTGGGATGGCAGATGTTGCAAAAGACAGTGAAATCTGATCTTTTGTTTGATCATATCCAGCTAGTATAAACAGTTGGTGTACTCTATAGTTGTGACAAGGACATCCATCCATCCACTATCAACACTTCTCTAAAATCTGTAAAGTTGTTCGTAGGTTTGGAGGAAAAGTTAGCATTCTGCAAATATTTGTGTTTGTAAATCTTGAATGAAGAAAGTACTGTATGTCATTCTATGCACTTTGATTCAATACTTGGACACAATGTACCGGTCTGGCATAGTGAAATCTGATCAAATGTACTGTATGTCATTCTATGCACTTTGATTCAATACTTGGACACACAATGTACCGGCATAGTGAAATCTGATCAAATGATTGAATGAATTAATAGCAGTCTAAAAAGTTTTAAATTTCAAATTGGTCTCATTGAAATGTACTGTTGTAGATATTATCATATTTGATGTATAAAGGCCAACACATTATGAGTTGGTGTACCCAACTGATACTAGTATAATAGGTTGATAAATGTACCAACAAGTACTGCATTATCTCAAATTTGTAGCTTTTGGAGTTATGCCTTGAAACTTGCAAAAAAAAATTTAATTCATAAAAAACATTCAATATGTGGTAAATGTGTATATATTGCACCAGCTTATCATGCCAATAAATGAACTGCCTACATTTTAAATTTCTCCAAATTTTATTTGTTGACCACCAAAGGAAAAGACTACAACTGACGGACGTTATTTTGCTACAGGCTACAGGCATACTTTCTTTTCAACAAAATGGATTACAAGTTATAGTCTTCTTTGGTATCACAATTATGTATCCACCAAAGAAAGTAATAAAAACTCCACAACATTTATCTATTAATTCTCCAATTGTCATTATTCTATGCTTTAGTTCTCTAGTCATCATTCTACTAGTTTTTGACAACCAATATACATTCAATGACTAATGGTAGCATCACCATTAAATTTAGTACAAATCACAAATATTGGACTTTTCATAAATCTCAAGTATGAAATCCTGATTGAATAAAAACAACATATACAGCACAGGAAATTGATTATTTGCCCAGTGCTACTTATAAAATGTGACTGCCAACTACTGGTTCTGTGAAGGGACAAGTGAGCAACACCTCTTCAATCATCCTCTCTGACAAGTACAAAAATGCTTTTATTTTACTCTTTGGTTTCCATGGTGACACCCCTGGCTACCATAAGTTTTGTCTGTGTTAACAGCACACAACTGTTTATATTATACATATATAAGCCAAGGAACTGTGACTATTGTGTATTCTAACACTATACTTGTTCTTGTCCTGGGATCCTTGGCCCAACTTACTACAACTGTTAGAATATTGTACCTTTAGTTCCACACTTGGATCCATTCACAACCCACTTCCAGCAAATGCAAATACAAATACACACATCAAACCATATCCTCAAACCTTTCCACACAAATTCAGAGCATCTTGCCACAAAACTGGATTTTGAAAGAACTAAAAGAAAACTGACTACTCTGTCAACATCTATTGCAAACTTTATTTATATTCTCCTTTAGAGGCATAGTAACTGGTTTTTAACTACAAATTGAGTTAACAGACCATCTACTCTCTGCAGTGCTAACACTATAATTTGATTAGTCGTCATTCAAATAAAACTATAGTTTTTCATGCTTGTTAGAATTCAATTTATTTCACATTGAATGTAATTAGAGATTAATAAAATGTACTTATTATTGAGTGGTTTACGAGTTGATAGCAGCAAAGAGTTGGAGTGTACCAGCTATCTTTGTTGTTTACTAAACCTCCCCAATCATTGGCTGTATCTGCTCAAGTAGTTCAAGAGGGGAGTAAAGTAGTGAATGGTTTCTGGTAAAAAGCTCACTTCAAATAAAAGGGTTACTGCTGTGAACAAAGGAGAACTATAGAACACCAGACAATGCAGTGCTAAGGAGGCTCCCACTAACACTTGTACAAAGACTTTACCATCTGTGAACTTATCACTGGTGGGCTTCATTCCAAGCAAACTTTTTTTTTGTTTTATCTTTTTAAAATGAATTTTAACAATCAACATCAAAATGCAGATAATATAGAACTGGCTAGATTTACACAAGAAATGAAAAGTAATATCAAACATGAAAGGAATTAGTATAACCACAAAAATAGAATACTTCCTGAAGAGTGTATTATTTGTGTATACCATGCCAGCAATCACATGCAACACATTGCTACAGCCACAGACCCTTTCATGCAGGGTCTATGCTATGGTTGAAGATCACCACATAAAATCTATAGCTACTTTTAGGAAGTAAAAAAAAAAACTTGATTTTCTGACAATTTACATCTAAGAATTTCTGACAAGTTTTACACCTATGAATTTCTGACAAGTCATTAAGAACTGACAAAATAACTTACATGTATAAGGTCATTAAGAACTGACAAAATAACTTACATGTATAAAGTCATTAAGAACTGACAAAATAACTTACATGTATAAAGTCATTAAGCACTGACAAAATAACTAATATATATTTATTAAGAACTGACAAAATAACTTACATGTATAAGGTCATTAAGAACTGACAAAATAACTAATACATGTATAAAGTCATTAAGAATTGACAAAATAACTTACATGTATAAGGTCATTAAGAACTGACAAAATAACTAATACATGTATAAGGTCATTAAGAACTGACAAAATAACTTACATGTATAAGGTCATTAAGAACTGACAAAATAACTAATACATGTATAAAGTCATTAAGAATTGACAAAATAACTAATGTGTAGTCATTAAGAACTTTATACACTTTATACATGTATTAGTTATTTTGTCAGTTCTTAATGACTTTATACATTTATTAGTTATTTTGTCAGTTCTTAATGACTTTATACATGTATTAGTTATTTTGTCAGTTCTTAATAAATATATATTAGTTATTTTGTCAGTTCTTAATGACTACATATTAGTTATTTTGTCAATTTTTAATGACATTATACATGTATTAGTTATTTTGTCAGTTCTTAATGACTATATATTAGTTATTTTGTCAGTTCTTATTGACTACATATTAGTTATTTTGTCAGTTCTTAATGACTACATATGTTATTTTGTCAGTTCTTAATAAATATATATTAGTTATTTTGTCAGTTCTTAATGACTACATATTAGTTATTTTGTCAATTTTTAATGACATTATACATGTATTAGTTATTTTGTCAGTTCTTAATGACTATATATTAGTTATTTTGTCAGTTCTTAATGACTACATATGTTATTTTGTCAGTTCTTAATGACTTTATACATATTAGTTATTTTGTCAGTTCTTAATGACTACATATTAGTTATTTTGTCAATTTTTAATGACATACATGTATTAGTTATTTTGTCAGTTCTTAATGACTACATATTAGTTATTTTGTCAGTTCTTAATGACTACATATTAGTTATTTTGTCAGTGCTTAATGACTTTATACATATTAGTTATTTTGTCAGTTCTTAATGACTTTATACATGTATTAGTTATTTTGTCAGTTCTTAATGACTATGTATTAGTTATTCTGTCAGTTCTTACTGACTATATGTTAGTTATTTTGTCAGTTCTTAATGACTACATATTAGTTATTTTGTCAGTTCTTAATGACTACATATTAGTTATTTTGTCAATTCTTAATGACTTTATACATGTATTAGTTATTTTGTCAGTTCTTAATGACTTTATACATGTATTAGTTATTTTGTCAGTTCTTAATGACTACATATTAGTTATTTTGTCAGTTCTTAATGACTTTATACATGTATTAGTTATTTTGTCAGTTCTTAATGACTACATATGTTATTTTGTCAGTTCTTAATAAATATATATTAGTTATTTTGTCAATGTTTAATGACTACATATTAGTTATTTTGTCAATTCTTAATGACTACACATTACTTATTTTGTCAGTTCTTAGTGACTATATGTTACTTATTTTGTCAGTTCTTAATGACTATGTATTAGTTATTCTGTCATATGAGTTAATATTGCAACAATACTTGGCAAGTAGTCTAGTTACTATATGTGTGGTCATTTTCATTTTCTAGGATCTCTCTCTCCACAGTCAAACAGACAAAATTTACCAAAAATCTAGGTAGATCCCCTTGTGGGGAAAAAGGTGAACAGTGCATGTCAGTAGTAATCAATCACATACACACTGACAGGTGGTTGTAATTGGTTACTTGGTTCAGTTTACTACAAAGCAACTAGTTTGAAAGTAAGTGATGTGAGGATTTGATAACATTATGACATTTATATCAATGCTCCAATAGCATAAGCTTAGGAAGAACGGAATGTCGGGCTAGAGGAACCCAACTGACTATACGGTGGAGACCATCGAGATGATTGTAGCATATGTAAGAATTAGACTACTAGTACTAGCCTAAGTGAAATGTCTGACGCTGTACATTTGTACACATGTTGCTAATATCCTAGCATAAAGCTTGGTCTTAGTCTCTAAATGGGCTTGTACATGCACAGACACATATAGGCTACATACACATATAGACCCCATAGGCTACACACATATAGACCCCATAGGCTACACACATATAGACCCCATAGGCTACACACATATAGACCCCATAGGCTACACACATATAGACCCCATAGGCTACACACAAATATAGACCCCATAGGCTACACACATATAGACCCCATAGGCTACACACAAATATAGACCCCATAGGCTACACACAAATATAGACCCCATAGGCTACACACGTATAGACCCCATAGGCTACACACATATAGACCCCATAGGCTACACACAAATATAGACCCCATAGGCTACACACATATAGACCCCATAGGCTACACACATATAGACCCCATAGGCTACACACAAATATAGACCCCATAGGCTACACACGTATAGACCCCATAGGCTACACACATATAGACCCCATAGGCTACACACATATAGACCCCATATGCTACACACGTATAGACCCCATAGGCTACACACATATAGACCCCATAGGCTACACACACATATAGACCCCATAGGCTACACACATATAGACCCCATAGGCTACACACATATAGACCCCATAGGCTACACACAAATATAGACCCCATAGGCTACACACATATAGACCCCATAGGCTACACACATATAGACCCCATAGGCTACAGACACATATAGACCCCATAGGCTACACACATATATAGACCCCATAGGCTACACACATATAGACCCCATAGGCTACACACATATAGACCCCATAGGCTACACACAAATATAGACCCCATAGGCTACACACAAATATAGACCCCATAGGCTACACACATATAGACCCCATAGGCTACACACATATAGACCCCATAGGCTACACACAAATATAGACCCCATAGGCTACACACATATAGACCCCATAGGCTACACACATATAGACCCCATAGGCTACACACAAATATAGACCCCATAGGCTACACACATATAGACCCCATAGGCTACACACAAATATAGACCCCATAGGCTACAGACACATATAGACCCCATAGGCTACACACATATAGACCCCATAGGCTACACACATATAGACCCCATAGGCTACACACATATAGACCCCATAGGCTACACACATATAGACCCCATAGGCTACAGACACATATAGACCCCATAGGCTACACACATATAGACCCCATAGGCTACACACATATAGACCCCATAGGCTACACACACATATAGACCCCATAGGCTACACACACATATAGACCCCATAGGCTACACACATATAGACCCCATAGGCTACACACGTATAGACCCCATAGGCTACACACATATAGACCCCATAGGCTACACACACATATAGACCCCATATGCTACACACATATAGACCCCATAGGCTACACACATATAGACCCCATAGGCTACACACATATAGACCCCATAGGCTACACACATATAGACCCCATAGGCTACACACATATAGACCCCATAGGCTACACACATATAGACCCCATAGGCTACACATGTATTCCTTATGGATCACTACTAGATAGAATGCCACTGTTAGTCTCCTGTATCCCACAAATTATCCAAATCTTTATGACATAAAGATCACTTAAGCTATTGTTTAGTCAAGGACAGTTACTGAAGCATTGCAGGTTTACATGTATCTGAACACATGACTGGATGCAATTAAACAATCAGAAAGCATACAACTCATATATGGAACACTTTCAACCAAGCCTTGTTCCCAATAAATCATGCAGAAGCTGGATATCTCATGGAAACATTAACATTACATCCCAGAATAATTAGTCTATTCCTGATGCCCATATGTTGGAAAAGACTGTTTTGAAAGACAACAGAGATTGTACATGAATGATTCTCACGTCATTATTATTGGATCATTATTATTGGATCATTATCATTTGAAATCAGTGTTTTTGATTTCACAGAGAAGTGTTTTTGATATGAATGTTTTAAACTCCCCTTATATGAGTATACTGTACTGGTGTGTGCAAACTAGTGCTATTTATACTGCAGTGTAATATCAAAAGCAGTATTGCATACCTGAATGCAAATGATATACTAGTATACAAATGCAGGCACAATCTTTCCTTGCACACAGAATCAAGTGATGGCATAGTAGTAATGGCCAAAAGACAAAATGTGACTATTTCATCTAGAAATTGGTCAACAAGGTCTCATTAGAAAGCCCACCATTGATAATGTGGAGTAGACACTTGAATTGCACCATACATGTATATATCAAACGTTTGGAGGTAAAGAGGCAAATGTGAGGACTAATATTTGCCATAAAGGTCAACATCACAAAATGAATTGTCATGCATACACAACATGTAACCTCTGGTATCTGACATACATTTGTGCCAGGTTTGGTTGAAATGGAGCTCTGGGTGTCAGAGATATGACGGTCTATGGACAGACAGACAGACAGACAGACAGACAGACAGACAGACAGACAGACAGACAGACAGACAGACAGACAGACAGACAGACAGACAGACAGACAGAGACAGATCTAATAAGTAACTTTTAAAAGACTTGATAACTTTTTTCACCAACCTTCTTTTTTACAGTTCCCAAGATACTAGATTAGTCAACTTATCAATTGCTACTATGGTGACAGAGCTATAATTCTCTTCTTCATGGTCCACAAATGTTTGAAATATTATATTATAATGAATTCAGAGACAGACCACTGCAAGGATTAAAAAACAATACTAACAAGTTTGAGAGACTGAAGAATATAGGGCCATACATACTGTGAAACAAGATTGAGGAGACCATGTCAGTTGGCATATAAACGTTATCAATATTGGCCATCTTGTTAAAAATGGTTGTCCACAGTCTTTATCCAATGCAAACATTATTATTATTATTATTATTATATGAAATAGTTGGAAAATTAGTGTAAAGTAATGTATGCTCTAAGTTTGATGGCAATTACATCACAAAAATTAAACCTTGTCATATTAATTATGATAACATTTTGCTCTATAAGTAATTCTAAAAACCAGAATTGACTTAGAAACAAATAGAGGTAAACCTGGCGTATTCCTATCCACAGCTATAATATAGCACACCAGTTATTTTATTCTAAACCAAATTATTGGTTGATTGTATGCTACAGGGCATACTTGAGAAAGAGTCAGGTAGTGAAGTAAAGGCTATCAAATTGGAGTATCTGGTAGACAGACAGGAGGTCGTTACTTTAAGGTGAAGCCCTAGATATGCAGTCCTGTGATAGACATAGGCAGATTCAACACACTTAGGGTTAATCCTAGCTTCAGGGTGTATTACTACTAAAAATGGTCAATGCTTCAGTAACATGCAGGCAGATGTCAACTTTTAGAACATGCATTTGCATCCCTATTGCGCTATCTTTACCCAAATCACTATAGTCATAGGACCACAAGCTTGTCCACAGACTTGCCTGTTGTGGCTGTCTCCATTAGACATGTTACAATGGAACCATCCACAGATAGCCACTTAATAGCATTTTAATAGGTGAAACAACAAGCCTTAAAATGTTCTTTTTTTGCAAACTACTTATGTCATCCTAACATAAATCAGCAAGCAATCTGTCCATGCATAGCACTCGCATTTCTTCTGTGTTCAAGCTGGCTTATTTGTGTTGGCTTTGTTTTGCCTCTGGCACAGTAGAATGTTACAACAGCAGCCCACGCTCACTCTACCTTTCACATAATTAGGTAAATCATTTAATAATTTGAAAATTATATTTACTGAGAGTAAACTGTCATAGTGGCAAACAGTTACACAGTTGTGACACACTTCACACACATGCAAAGCTGATAAATCCATCTCTGTAGACAAAATCTGTTTAGTACTGTCATCATCTGAGGTAATAGATTACAAAATGGCTTCAATCTTCAATATCATCTCTAGAATTATCACCAGCTGTATTTTTAGTTATCCATCACATTTTAGAAAAGCCCAAAATGTAGAGATATTACTCTCACATTGATAAATATAGATAAATATAGATTTCTTAGTCCTGGCTGTATATAGAGTTACAAGTAACAGGTACAATAGCTATATTTTATCATAATGTTGGTGGCTAACTCTGCATAAGTCAACAATTACCTCCAAGCTTGTCACATAGATCAATAAGACATAGTACTTTTATTGTTCAAATACACAAACAACTTCAATATACTTTTACATTTCAAAATAGTGATCCTTG
Source organism: Glandiceps talaboti (assembly GCF_964340395.1). NCBI lineage: Eukaryota > Metazoa > Hemichordata > Enteropneusta > Spengelidae > Glandiceps > Glandiceps talaboti. Next base: position 2,151,048 of record NC_135551.1, read on the forward strand.
TATCAATTTTTTCCCATTTTATTGAATTTTGTGACATTTTTAAATTTTAAAACAATATTATAAACATTTTATCACTTTATATGACAAACCTTCAAATAACATCATCTAACAACATTTAATAAATTCTATCTTTCATGTCAGTGATTTACACTAGATTTATAGAGACTTGACAATCAGTGATTTACACTAGATGTATAGACTTGATAATCAGTGATTTACACTAGATTTATAGAGACTTGATAATCAGTGATTTACACTAGATTAATAGAGACTTGACAATCAGTGATTTACACTAGATGTATAGCGACTTGATAATCAGTGATTTACACTAGATTTATAGAGACTTGATAATCAGTGATTTACACTAGATTTATAGAGACTTGATAATCAGTGATTTACACTAGATTTATAGAGACTTGATAATCGGTGATTTACACTAGATTTATAGAGACTTGATAATCAGTGATTTACACTAGATTTATAGAGACTTGACAATCGGTGATTTACACTAGATTTATAGAGACTTGACAATCAGTGATTTACACTAGATTTAAAGAGACTTGATAATCAGTGATTTACACTAGATTTATAGAGACTTGACAATCAGTGACTTACACTAGATTTATAGCGACTTGATAATCAGTGATTTACACTAGATTTATAGAGACTTGACAATCAGTGATTTACACTAGATTTATAGAGACTTGATAATCAGTGATTTACACTAGATTTATAGAGACTTGATAATCAGTGATTTACACTAGATTTATAGAGACTTGATAATCAGTGATTTACACTAGATTTATAGAGACTTGATAATCAGTGATTTACACTAGATTTATAGAGACTTGACAATCAGTGATTTACACTAGATTTATAGAGACTTGATAATCAGTGATTTACACTAGATTTATAGAGACTTGATAATCAGTGATTTACACTAGATTTATAAAGACTTGACAATCAGTGACTTACACTAGATTTATAGAGACTTGATAATCAGTGATTTACACTAGATTTATAGAGACTTGATAATCATTGATTTACACTAGATTTATAGAGACTTGATAATCAGTGATTGACACTAGATTTATAAAGACTTGATAATCAGTGATTTACACTAGATTTATAGAGACTTGACAATCAGTGATTTACACTAGATTTAAAGAGACTTGATAATCAGTGATTTACACTAGATTTATAGAGACTTGACAATCAGTGATTTACACTAGATTTATAGAGACTTGATAATCAGTGATTGACACTAGATTTATAAAGACTTGATAATCAGTGATTTACACTAGATTTATAGAGACTTGATAATCAGTGATTTACACTAGATTTAAAGAGACTTGATAATCAGTGATTTACACTAGATTTATAGAGACTTGATAATCAGTGATTTACAAGTAACAGGTACAATAGCTATATTTTATCATAATGTTGGTGGCTAACTCTGCATAAGTCAACAATTACCTCCAAGCTTGTCACATAGATCAATAAGACATAGTACTTTTATTGTTCAAATACACAAACAACTTCAATATACTTTTACATTTCAAAATAGTGATCCTTGTATCAATTTTTTCCCATTTTATTGAATTTTGTGACATTTTTAAATTTTAAAACAATATTATAAACATTTTATCACTTTATATGACAAACCTTCAAATAACATCATCTAACAACATTTAATAAATTCTATCTTTCATGTCAGTGATTTACACTAGATTTATAGAGACTTGACAATCAGTGATTTACACTAGATGTATAGACTTGATAATCAGTGATTTACACTAGATTAATAGAGACTTGACAATCAGTGATTTACACTAGATGTATAGCGACTTGATAATCAGTGATTTACACTAGATTTATAGAGACTTGATAATCAGTGATTTACACTAGATTTATAGAGACTTGATAATCAGTGATTTACACTAGATTTATAGAGACTTGATAATCAGTGATTTACACTAGATTTATAGACTTGATAATCAGTGATTTACACTAGATTTATAGAGACTTGATAATCAATGATTTACACTAGATTTATAGACTTGATAATCAGTGATTTACACTAGATTTATAGAGACTTGATAATAAGTGATTTACACTAGATTTATAGACTTGATAATCAGTGACTTACACTAGATTTATAGAGACTTGATAATCAGTGATTTACACTAGATTTATAGAGACTTGATAATCAGTGATTTACACTAGATTTATAGCGACTTGACAATCGGTGATTTACACTAGATTTATAGAGACTTGACAATCGGTGATTTACACTAGATTTATAGAGACTTGATAATCAGTGATTTACACTAGATTTATAGAGACTTGACAATCGGTGATTTACACTAGATTTATAGAGACTTGACAATCAGTGATTTACACTAGATTTAAAGAGACTTGATAATCAGTGATTTACACTAGATTTATAGAGACTTGACAATCAGTGACTTACACTAGATTTATAGCGACTTGATAATCAGTGATTTACACTAGATTTATAGAGACTTGACAATCAGTGATTTACACTAGATTTATAGAGACTTGATAATCAGTGATTTACACTAGATTTATAGAGACTTGATAATCAGTGATTTACACTAGATTTATAGAGACTTGATAATCAGTGATTTACACTAGATTTATAGAGACTTGATAATCAGTGATTTACACTAGATTTATAGAGACTTGACAATCAGTGATTTACACTAGATTTATAGAGACTTGATAATCAGTGATTTACACTAGATTTATAGAGACTTGATAATCAGTGATTTACACTAGATTTATAAAGACTTGACAATCAGTGACTTACACTAGATTTATAGAGACTTGATAATCAGTGATTTACACTAGATTTATAGAGACTTGATAATCAGTGATTTACACTAGATTTATAGAGACTTGATAATCAGTGATTTACACTAGATTTATAGAGACTTGACAATCAGTGATTTACACTAGATTTATAGAGACTTGACAATCAGTGATTTACACTAGATTTATAGAGACTTGATAATCAGTGATTGACACTAGATTTATAAAGACTTGATAATCAGTGATTTACACTAGATTTATAGAGACTTGATAATCAGTGATTTACACTAGATTTAAAGAGACTTGATAATCAGTGATTTACACTAGATTTATAGAGACTTGATAATCAGTGATTGACACTAGATTTATAAAGACTTGATAATCAGTGATTTACACTAGATTTATAGAGACTTGATAATCAGTGATTTACACTAGATTTAAAGAGACTTGATAATCAGTGATTTACACTAGATTTATAGAGACTTGACAATCAGTGATTTACACTAGATTTATAGAGACTTGATAATCAGTGATTGACACTAGATTTATAAAGACTTGATAATCAGTGATTTACACTAGATTTATAGAGACTTGATAATCAGTGATTTACACTAGATTTAAAGAGACTTGATAATCAGTGATTTACACTAGATTTATAGAGACTTGATAATCAGTGATTTACACTAGATTTATAGAGACTTGATAATCAGTGATTTACACTAGATTTATAGAGACTTGACAATCAGTGACTTACACTAGATTTATAGAGACTTGACAATCGGTGATTTACACTAGATTTATAGAGACTTGATAATCAGTGATTTACACTAGATTTATAGAGACTTGACAATCAGTGACTTACACTAGATTTATAGACACTTGACAATCGGTGATTTACACTAGATTTATAGAGATTTGACAATCAGTGACTTACACTAGATTTATAGAGACTTGACAATCAGTGATTTACACTAGATTTATAGAGACTTGATAATCAGTGATTTACACTAGATTTAAAGAGACTTGATAATCAGTGATTTACACTAGATTTATAGAGACTTGATAATCAGTGATTGACACTAGATTTATAAAGACTTGATAATCAGTGATTTACACTAGATTTATAGAGACTTGATAATCAGTGATTTACACTAGATTTAAAGAGACTTGATAATCAGTGATTTACACTAGATTTATAGAGACTTGACAATCAGTGATTTACACTAGATTTATAGAGACTTGATAATCAGTGATTGACACTAGATTTATAAAGACTTGATAATCAGTGATTTACACTAGATTTATAGAGACTTGATAATCAGTGATTTACACTAGATTTAAAGAGACTTGATAATCAGTGATTTACACTAGATTTATAGAGACTTGATAATCAGTGATTTACACTAGATTTATGGAGACTTGACAATCAGTGATTTACACTAGATTTATAGAGACTTGATAATCAGTGATTTACACTAGATTTATAGAGACTTGATAATCAGTGATTTACACTAGATTTATAGAGACTTGACAATCAGTGACTTACACTAGATTTATAGAGACTTGATAATCAGTGATTTACACTAGATTTATAGAGACTTGACAATCAGTGACTTACACTAGATTTATAGAGACTTGACAATCGGTGATTTACACTAGATTTATAGAGACTTGACAATCAGTGATTTACACTAGATTTATAGAGACTTGACAATCAGTGATTTACACTAGATTTATAGAGATTTGATAATCAGTGATTTACACTAGATTTATAGAGACTTGACAATCAGTGACTTACACTAGATTTATAGAGACTTGACAATCAGTGATTTACACTAGATTTATAGAGACTTGACAATCAGTGACTTACACTAGATTTATAGAGATTTGATAATCAGTGATTTACACTAGATTTATAGAGACTTGATAATCAGTGACTTGCACTAGATTTATAGAGACTTGATAATCGGTGATTTACACTAGATTTATAGAGACTTAATAATCAGTGACTTACACTAGATTTATAAAGACTTGATAATCAGTGATTTACACTAGATTTATAGAGACTTGACAATCGGTGATTTACACTAGATTTATAGAGACTTGACAATCAGTGACTTACACTAGATTTATAGAGACTTGACAATCGGTGATTTACACTAGATTTATAGAGACTTGACAATCAGTGATTTACACTAGATTTAAAGAGACTTGATAATCAGTGATTTACAGTAGATTTATAGACTTGATAATCAGTAATTTACAGTAGATTTATAGAGACTTGACAATCAGTGACTTACACTAGATTTATAGAGACTTGACAATCGGTGACTTACACTAGATTTATAGAGACTTGATAATCAGTGATTTACACTAGATTTATAGAGACTTGACAATCGGTGATTTACACTAGATTTATAGAGACTTGCCAATCAGTAATTTACACTAGATTTATAGACTTGATAATCAGTGATTTACACTAGATTTAAAGAGACTTGATAATCAGTGATTTACACTAGATTTATAGAGACTTGATAATCAGTGATTGACACTAGATTTATAAAGACTTGATAATCAGTGATTTACACTAGATTTATAAAGACTTGATAATCAGTGATTTACACTAGATTTATAAAGACTTGATAATCAGTGATTTACACTAGATTTATAGAGATTTGATAATCAGTGATTTACACTAGATTTATAGAGACTTGATAATCAGTGATTTACAGTAGATTTATAGAGATTTGATAATCAGTGATTTACAGTAGATTTATAGAGTCTTGATAATATCAACAGACTGATATACAAATCTTGATAATATCAAGACTGATATACAAGTCTTGATAATATCAACAGACTGATATACAAGTCTTGATAATATCAACAGTCTGATACACAAATCTTGATAATATCAACAGACTGATATACAAGTCTTGATAATATCAACAGTCTGATATACAAGTCTTGATAATGTCAACAGACTGATATACAAGTCTTGATAATATCAACAGACTGATATACAAATCTTGATAATATCAACAGACTGATATACAAGTCTTGATAATATCAACAGACTGATATACAAGTCTTGATAATATCAACAGTCTGATACACAAATCTTGATAATGTCAACAGTCTGATATACAATTCTTGATAATGTCAACAGTCTGATACACAAATCTTGATAATACCAACAGACTAATACACAATTCTTGATAATATCATACCCATACAGGCATACATTTACCCATGCATACAGATCAAATGTTAGGATTGCTTATTGGTATCATTTGAACATAATGAACTTTTATTTAGGGTCATGAATCTATAATTGTTACACCCAATATTCTGTCTGCAAGGTACATCAATACATTTTACTATTTGTCATTAGAGTGCTCATTCTTTGATGGAGTCACTGTATTATCTAAATCAAATCTGAATATTTCATTAAAATTTTAAACTTGGAAAAGAAAGTAGGAAGGTGCATAAACCGGAGTTGAATGCCATGCTTTCTAAAAGTCTTGCGACGAATCTGAAAATATTCAGAAAAACTATGTCTTCATAACGAGTGAAAAAGGTGAAATTTCAAGTATACAAAACGGAAATGATCATCACTGTTGACAGTTTACTGCACAACATGGGAGTGTCATGTATGTAACATAACGTGATGTTGTGTGATCGGGTCAAATTAACTCAACTACCAATTTCATGAACTATGCAAGAAAGTCCCAGTACAAGTTAGGTGTCAAAAAGTTGTTCAAATGCCTTGTAGCTATTCTCAGTACAGGAAAGTTTGCTGTCCTTGACTTTTGTCGGCCTTCTTGATCCCTTAAAACACATCCGGAATACACACTTATTTCCATTTCAATTTTGATGGTATGGATTTATCTTGATGAAATCTCTAGCAAGATTGTCCAAAGGTGTGGTTTATTTATCCGTGGTGTGCAATGTTTAGATCATTAGGTCAATATTCAAATTGAGATAAGTCAAACAGTAACAAGAGTTTCCAACAGTTTACAGTTGCGCCATGTGATCAATACGCTCATTAGCGAAAACATAAATATGCAAATAACTAATTAAAATCATAGGCCAGAGCAGAAATGTTTTCAGGTCAGATGCACTTTGATCTCATAAATGTATGTTCTACATTATATTGAATTTGAAGCGTGCACTCTTAAGATAAAGCCTAATTACCGAAAACCAATAATTATGTTAATAGCTCATTAATATTCATGGAAGGCTTACCAGAATCTAATCAGTTCTAGCCATTACCCTAAAGACTATGTTCACCAAATTTTGTTCCAGCCATTTTCGAGAAAACGATGACACAGACAGACAGACAGACAGAGACAGGCAGACAGACAGACAGACAGACAGACAGACAGACAGACAGGCAGGCAGGCAGGCAGGCAGGCAGGCAGACAGACAGACAGACAGACAGAAAGACAGACAGACAGACAGACAGACAGACAGACAGACAGACAGACAGACAGACAGACAGACTTTTCATCCCCAAAAATAGCACCTTCCTTTACGGAAGGTAAAAATTACACTTGAGTTTTCTCAACTTAGGCCTGGTAAAATATCTACATTTTTGTATATTCTGTGTTATTCTGCAGTACATGAGAGATGATAAAATAGTCATGGCAACACTGTTGGATTGTTAGATCGACCTCTACACCAAGTAAAAAAGACTTATTCCTCCAACGCCATATATCAACATGGCTAAATTCATCCAAAATATCTTTGAAAATATGAACAGAAACACTCAAGGGTTTCATATCACCTTCACCTATACCAAGCTAGATATTAATAGTTATATTCCTCTCCATCACATCCCCATTGTTAGCTAGATATTAATAGTTATATTCCTCTCCATCACATCCCCATTGTTAGCTAGATATTAATAGTTATATTCCTCTCCATCACATCCCCATTGTTAGCTAGATATTAATAGTTATATTCCTCTCCATCACATCCCCATTGTTAGCTAGATATTAATAGTTATATTCCTCTCCATCACATCCCCATTGTTTCAAGTGTGCGCTCAATTCTCTTTACCCATGAATGAAGCTGTCTGTATCATCATTTACCATGACAAACAAAAGACAATGTTTTACTCAAAATTGTCCATGGAAACATGACAAGTCATTCTCGGTATAGTAAAATATCAAAGTTCTTGATGTTGGTGACAAAAATGTTTATCCCAGGAAAAATCATTTGGCTTTTTCACTCAGTCATGGCAGCACATACAAAATGTTTACATTCAACTTGCCATTCCTAAACGTGGCTTGTCACCCTGCAGCATGTCTTCCATTACTTTTCAATTCAACTATTTTGCTTAGTGGACTTCAGGACACAGGTCTTCATTACAAAAAACTATATGTGTTCTTTCTATACAAATAACTTAATTACATTTCTTTCAAAATAAAATTTGAAATCACAAAAATGGACTATTATCTGCAAACAAGTTAAAATATAAATTTGATTGCATGAAATCTTAGCACTTGAATGCACAGAACTATGAAAAGGTGTCTGATTGTGCCCTGGCTTCAGTTTTGGTCACACTGATCAGAAATCAGTAACAACATACTGGCAACGTTATGAGTCATTAACTTGATAGTAGCTACAATAGTCTCCAACAAGTTACTTTACTGAACAGCTTTTCAGTTTAACTCTGGCATGCATGGTATTCAACAGTAGTCTGCAGTATGCTAGCTAATTTATTCATGATACGTTTTGTTGATGGTGACAATGAAATAGTAATTACATTTATGTCAAAGTCAAGTACAGTAAAATCAGCCAAGCAAACTTGCAATTCAACTTTTATAAAATCATTTTCATATTCCCTCTATTTGATTGGTGCACTACTTTTTTGACACCAAATCCTAGCGAAAACTGGGAAAGTGTTTTTAAACAGTACCTACACTGGAATTTTCTGTACATATAATATGAAAGTCAGTCAAATTAATTATGTCATTAATAAATTCTCACAAATATGCAAATATTATCACTGCAGTACTAGTTATTTGAAAGAAAGTCCTTGTCAAAATATGAAACTGTTGGACCAATCACTACTAGGCATTGAAGACAACAAAATCCTGTTAATATTTGGACAACACTTGAAAATATAACAATATGTAGAAGTGGGTTTTGGACAATAATTTTTACAAAATTTTGAACAGCTTTGAAAATAGGGTTTTTAGGTAAATAAATAATGTCCAAATTCATTCTGGAAACCATTTGTAATGTTTCTATCTATACAAAAAATCCATGTGAAAATTAAAAAAGTCTTTATAATATACAAATTGAAGAGGGAGTTTTTGAGAAAAAATGACATAAAAATTGTGACGCAGTGGTTACAGTTTTTGGGTAGATATGACAGGATAGATGCATCACAAGTTTTCTTCAGCCTGACAGATGGCAGGTCTTTTATATGGCAGGTGCCTATATAACCACAACAACCACTTTGCCTGTGAATGATGTAAACCAAACCAAAGAAACAGACAAAACCACTCTCAACACCCCCTATTGTCTAAACTGATGCTCTTCTTTCACTTATCAAATTTGTGAATTTTCTTTCCATTTTACATTTTCTTCAATACCCTAACTCAATAAATTAGCCACAAATTCTCATTGTCAATATTTTGCAAAAGAGATGCATAAACTACCATGGGGACATTACTACTTCTATTCAAAACAGTGCTAATTTGCTTTATTTTTCATAAAAAGTCTTAAACATAGAAAGTTACTGAATGAAAAACACTAACTAGAGAAAAGAGAAGTGAGCATGTACTAAAAGTTGAAACAGAGATTGTAAAATTGAATAAATCAGAGTATACAATTAATGTATTGTATAGGTGTGGTCACCATGCCAACAATGGATGCCATTTCATCTTTTACAGTTTGGTTTTATTGTTGTCAAGTGTTATCTATTCTCTCCTCTTTCTTCATTTTTCATTTTGAGTGCTTGAAGTCAAAATCTCCTATTTTACAAAATACAAAACAAAGTTGTTGATATAAAGTGAAATTATCGAACAATGTTCTAGCAACAAATATTGAAAGGCTGGACATGAATAGTGTTGAAAACAAAAGTAACAACCTTAGAAGCATCAAAATTTACTGGGAAACAGCCTTTCTATTACAACAGTAGAATTTTATTCATGTTTATCTAAACTTTTGAATTGGACAAACTCATGAACTGTATTTGAAGATAGGAATCTTTCATTATGAAGTCATTAACACTTGGTTATTTCATTGATATGGGAAATCTTTCATTATGAAGTCATTAACACTTGGTTATTTCATTGATATAGGAAATCTTTCATTATGAAGTCATTAACACTTGGTTATTTCATTGATATGGGAAATCTTTCATTATGAAGTCATTAACACTTGGTTATTTCATTGATACAGGGAATCTTTCATTATGAAGTCATTAACACTTGGTTATTTCATTGATATGGGAAATCTTTCATTATGAAGTCATTAACACTTGGTTATTTCATTGATATAGGAAATCTTTCATTATGAAGTCATTAACACTTGGTTATTTCATTGATACAGGAAATCTTTCATTATGAAGTCATTAACACTTGGTTACTTCATTGATATAGGAAACCTTTCATTATGAAGTCATTAACACTTGGTTATTTCATTGATACAGGAAATCTTTCATTATGAAGTCATTAACACTTGGTTACTTCATTGATATAGGAAATCTTTCATTATGAAGTCATTAACACTTGGTTACTTCATTGATACAGGGAATCTTTCATTATGAAGTCATTAACACTTGGTTATTTCATTGATATGGGAAATCTTTCATTATGAAGTCATTAACACTTGGTTATTTCATTGATATGGGAAATCTTTCATTATGAAGTCATTAACACTTGGTTATTTCATTGATATGGGAAACCTTTCATTATGAAGTCATTAACACTTGGTTATTTCATTGATACAGGGAATCTTTCATTATGAAGTCATTAACACTTGGTTATTTCATTGATATGGGAAATCTTTCATTATGAAGTCATTAACACTTGGTTATTTCATTGATATAGGAAACCTTTCATTATGAAGTCATTAACACTTGGTTATTTCATTGATACAGGGAATCTTTCATTATGAAGTCATTAACACTTGGTTATTTCATTGATATGGGAAATCTTTCATTATGAAGTCATTAACACTTGGTTATTTCATTGATATGGGAAATCTTTCATTATGAAGTCATTAACACTTGGTTATTTCATTGATACAGGGAATCTTTCATTATGAAGTCATTAACACTTGGTTATTTCATTGATATAGGAAATCTTTCATTATGAAGTCATTAACACTTGGTTATTTCATTGATACAGGGAATCTTTCATTATGAAGTCATTAACACTTGGTTACTTCATTGATATAGGAAATATTTCATTATGAAGTCATTAACACTTGGTTATTTCATTGATACAGGGAATCTTTCATTATGAAGTCATTAACACTTGGTTATTTCATTGATACAGGGAATCTTTCATTATGAAGTCATTAACACTTGGTTATTTCATTGATACAGGGAATCTTTCATTATGAAGTCATTAACACTTGGTTATTTCATTGATACAGGGAATCTTTCATTATGAAGTCATTAACACTTGGTTATTTCATTGATACAGGGAATCTTTCATTATGAAGTCATTAACACTTGGTTATTTCATTGATATGGGAAACCTTTCATTATGAAGTCATTAACACTTGGTTATTTCATTGATATGGGAAACCTTTCATTATGAAGTCATTAACACTTGGTTATTTCATTGATACAGGGAATCTTTCATTATGAAGTCATTAACACTTGGTTATTTCATTGATACAGGGAATCTTTCATTATGAAGTCATTAACACTTGGTTATTTCATTGATATGGGGAATCTTTCATTATGAAGTCATTAACACTTGGTTATTTCATTGATATAGGAAATCTTTCATTATGAAGTCATTAACACTTGGTTATTTCATTGATATAGGAAATCTTTCATTATGAAGTCATTAACACTTGGTTATTTCATTGATACAGGGAATCTTTCATTATGAAGTCATTAACACTTGGTTATTTCATTGATATGGGAAATCTTTCATTATGAAGTCATTAACACTTGGTTATTTCATTGATATAGGAAATCTTTCATTATGAAGTCATTAACACTTGGTTATTTCATTGATATAGGAAATCTTTCATTATGAAGTCATTAACACTTGGTTATTTCATTGATATAGGAAATCTTTCATTATGAAGTCATTAACACTTGGTTATTTCATTGATACAGGGAATCTTTCATTATGAAGTCATTAACACTTGGTTATTTCATTGATATGGGAAATCTTTCATTATGAAGTCATTAACACTTGGTTATTTCATTGATATAGGAAATCTTTCATTATGAAGTCATTAACACTTGGTTATTTCATTGATACAGGGAATCTTTCATTATGAAGTCATTAACACTTGGTTATTTCATTGATATGGGAAATCTTTCATTATGAAGTCATTAACACTTGGTTATTTCATTGATATAGGAAACCTTTCATTATGAAGTCATTAACACTTGGTTATTTCATTGATACAGGAAATATTCCATTGTGAAGTCATTAACACTTGGTTATTTCATTGATATGGGAAATCTTTCATTATGAAGTCATTAAACACTTGGTTATTTCATTGATATGGGAAATATTTCATTATGAAGTCATTAACACTTGGTTATTTCATTGATACAGGAAATATTTCATTATGAAGTCATTAACACTTGGTTATTTCATTGATATAGGAAATCTTTCATTATGAAGTCATTAACACTTGGTTATTTCATTGATACAGGAAATCTTTCATTATGAAGTCATTAACACTTGGTTATTTCATTGATATAGGAAATCTTTCATTATGAAGTCATTAACACTTGGTTATTTCATTGATACAGGGAAGCTTTCATTATGAAGTCATTAACACTTGGTTATTTCATTGATATGGGAAATCTTTCATTATGAAGTCATTAACACTTGGTTATTTCATTGATATAGGAAATCTTTCATTATGAAGTCATTAACACTTGGTTATTTCATTGATACAGGGAATCTTTCATTATGAAGTCATTAACACTTGGTTATTTCATTGATATGGGAAATCTTTCATTATGAAGTCATTAACACTTGGTTATTTCATTGATATAGGAAACCTTTCATTATGAAGTCATTAACACTTGGTTATTTCATTGATACAGGAAATATTCCATTGTGAAGTCATTAACACTTGGTTATTTCATTGATATGGGAAATCTTTCATTATGAAGTCATTAACACTTGGTTATTTCATTGATATAGGAAATCTTTCATTATGAAGTCATTAACACTTGGTTATTTCATTGATATAGGAAATATTTCATTATGAAGTCATTAACACTTGGTTATTTCATTGATATGGGAAATATTTCATTATGAAGTCATTAACACTTGGTTATTTCATTGATACAGGAAATATTTCATTATGAAGTCATTAACACTTGGTTATTTCATTGATACAGGAAATATTTCATTATGAAGTCATTAACACTTGGTTATTTCATTGATATGGGAAATCTTTCATTATTAAGTCATTAACACTTGGTTATTTCATTGATATAGGAAATCTTTCATTATGAAGTCATTAACACTTGGTTATTTCATTGATATAGGAAATCTTTCATTATGAAGTCATTAACACTTGGTTATTTCATTGATATAGGAAATCTTTCATTATGAAGTCATTAACACTTGGTTATTTCATTGATACAGGAAATATTTCATTATGAAGTCATTAACACTTGGTTATTTCATTGATATGGGAAATCTTTCATTATTAAGTCATTAACACTTGGTTATTTCATTGATATAGGAAATCTTTCATTATGAAGTCATTAACACTTGGTTATTTCATTGATACAGGGAATCTTTCATTAATTTTTGTTTAGCTATCCCCAATGGTTGACAGATTTCAACCAGTAGTCTTTTCCTAGGGGAGTAACTAGTGATACAATTCAACATCCACTCTGTAAGTCAGGAAGTTAGGAGGTCTCTAGTCACGTATTTGAACATCCATCCCTAAACTCACAAAGTTAGGAGGTCTCTAGTCACGTATTTGAACATCCATCCCTAAACTCACAAAGTTAGGAGGTCTCTAGTCATGTAATTTAACATCCATCCCTAAACTCACAAAGTTAGGAGGTCTCTAGTCATGTAATTTAACATCCGTCCCTAAACTCACAAAGTTAGGAGGTCTCTAGTCATACAATTCAACATCCATCCCTAAACTCACAAAGTTAGGAGGTCTCTAGTCATGTATTTTAACATCCATCCCTAAACTCACAAAGTTAGGAGGTCTCTAGTCATGTAATTTAACATCCGTCCCTAAACTCACAAAGTTAGGAGGTCTCTAGTCATGTAATTTAACATCTGTCCCTAAACTCACAAAGTTAGGTGGTCTCTAGTCATACAATTCAACATCAACCCCTTATCTCAGGAGGTTTGCAGTGCTTAATGGACTGTCACCATTTGAATTAACTAAAGTACATCAAGATTGGGATGAAAAGAGAAATAAGTTTGTATTGTGTGTTAAGGTTATTAAGATGTGAATTTCAAATCACTGTTATCACATTAAACACTACTTACAATCTCTTCGTGATAAAGGTAACTCAGTCAGCTTTTTATTCTACAGAACATACTTGAATGAAAATTATCCAAAATTGTTGAAATTCTGTAATCTGTCAATGATATATGTCATTCATTCATTCAATACTCTACCCATATCGTAAGATGCTATCATCTCCACAAACATCATGCATGTACTTCTTATTAAACTCAAATGTCCATTTACACTTTTTCTCTGGTATTTTGACATTTTCAATGACATTTCTCTTGTGCAATTGTTTTAGTTCAAAGACTAATGAAAAGGAAAAAGAAATGATTGTTACATTTATTCTACTCTTAAAGAACTTTAAACACAAGATTTGAAATTCACAGAAATTGCTTATTTTCAGGGAAAAAACCTTTCCTTTGATGCTGCTGGTTTTAATGTGATTTAAGAAGAAATATATTGTATGACTTTTCAGCAAATGAAATTTATCTACAGATTTCTGAGTCAAAATACACAAAATGACATATGTTCAACTGGCAAAGTCTAAGTGTATGAATTTTCAAAAATTGCTTTTTTAGAGGGTATAAGTTTTGTACCCTATTTTTTGTTGAGTTCATCTTGCCTGTGAAAATTAGCAACTCTTGTAGAAATACTGTTGAAAGGGGATTACACTACTTATACAAGCATCCACCCAAATAAGGTTGTACTTCTTTCAGTAATCTTTACAAGTTCAAGTTCATTACAACATCTCACTCTAATGCCATTATCACTGTTAAGTCATTCTCCAAATCTGTTACCTTTGTTCTGTGCCAGAAAGCCATGCAGTCCTTCTCTCATTCAGCTCAGCTTGAGGCACTTATACGACACGCTTTTTTGAGAATAAAATCCATAATTCATGAGTTGCATTCATCACCACACATGCCATAGTAAGACAAACAGTTGAACACCACTCACCTAATTTCCTATACTGTGGATTATGTAGGTAAGCTTAGCATGTCATAGGACTTAGCCGACTACACACTTATACCAAATTGTGCCACTGCCAGTTAGATAGTGTAATATGTACCAAACTTATGTCATTCATTCAAACATTGTCAAGACACACACTCTATTTACTAAAATAAGTTATCATTAGATTTGGTGGCTAAATTTACAATGTAATATTCCTTGCAGTTATAAGCCTGATAAATGCCTAGTTAATGTACCCATAGGAGGATGGGATAACATCCAACCCATGTGACACATGTCAGCATGGTGAATATACCCACGGGAGCATGAATGAGATGGATTCATTCCCAGAATGGGGATATGGGTGAACTTGTCAACAGAAACTCCTCACTATGTTTATTTGACCAAATTAATCTTTATCAACATCTTTTAAAGCATGTTTCTAAAGTTGATTAGAAAGGATAAAGGCCGACTCTTAGGCTGGAAAAACACTTGAGAATAAATGTTTAGGTTGAATACAGTGCAGCATGGTGAGTACTTCTTGAGTGTCTTTGTAGAATTACAAGCTTGAATAGCTTGACAAGTACTCTGTTACAATTAGCTAGTCATTTGAGCTACAATAACATCAATTGACACCAACAGCTTACAACCATCAATAGAAGCTGATCAATTAAGACAATAGAAATGTAATTAAGCTTAAGTTAATTAGCTCCCTAATTCAGCCAAGCATTGACAATCAGACAACAACTTTGTTTGGTCTTTAGATTCTACACAGTGGCTGCACACAGACTCATTCATCCGGTTGTCTACTAAAGTCTTCTTCCTTTCTACAGTTGTGTAAATTGCGACCAAAAGCTGCACTTATTCAAGTTTTTCAAGTGAAAAGCATGTTTTGTTCTCAATTGTTTGAAGCAACGGGAGGTATGTTTGATATTTATCTTGGGGCAGTTATTAGTAAGTTTGTTACAGAAATGCTTTAGATCAGCTGACTAATTTTACAATTAGCATGCCATTGAGTAAGTTTGATGGTTACAACATTCACTAAGGTTATAATTTGTACCTTCATCTGACTGGACACCATAAATGCTAATTTGAAGGTGACAACATTCTACACCATTGCTGTTAATTGGCTGTGTCAGCTTCAGTCAAACAAATTATGGCTACAATAACCAATGTGTGGTCCTACACAGCAGTATTTGGCTACTGAATAGCTCATACTAAGTAGAATGGCATTAACAGTATGGATGTGTCATCCAAGAAAGAAACTTAAAATGAGACAAACACAGCATTTAAACAACAAGTTCCTTTGTAAATGTCATATACAGTTCCCCCCCCAAAAAAAAATAAATAAAAAAATAAAAAAATAAAAACCTATGTGTGACCAACGGATACTATAGGACAGAGTCATATACAGATACTAACAGAATGGTTAGAAAGTACTAAATACAGTCAAAATATACAGATACTAACAGAATGGCCATACCTGATAATGGTAGGGAAGAGATGCTTGTACATACTGGATTTTTATGCCAAGTATGGTCACCATTCAGTAAAAAACTAATATAAGTATACCATGTTGCAAGTGTGTATGTGTCCCTTGTTCTGTATCACCTTTGGCCAAAGTTTGAAAGAAACATTTTGTACTATTGGAGTAGACACTTCAGTGGTCAAAGTCTCTACATCTATAACTCATAGTTCAAGAGCTGTTGCACAAACTATGATTGCCATTCAGTTGAAAAGTGAACTGAGCATCAAAATTAGTATAATTATGCATTTCTTGTATACTTATTGAAGAAGAATTGGTCACACTTAAATATCACAAAGTATCTGAAATATGCAAGAAATAGCCTGATTTTGAAAAAAGACCCTGAGGGTTGAGATCAAAGTCAAAGGTCAAGATCTTAAAAAAAAAGTTCACACCTGCAGTGATTGGGAAGTCAAAATATACCAATGTGAAAATGGCCCTATTCTAGCAAAAATAAATGGGATCTGACAATATAAGGGTAGATACATGAATGGAGTCTCTATAAACTACCATTTTTCAGTTGATTTTTTTACTACAATGTGGTTGCCATTCTGTACAAGTGATTTACAAGCATCAAAATTAATACATTTCTATATTTTTGTTCAACAATTTCTGAACTAGACACCTTAAGTACGTGTAGTATCCCCATCAAATGGCAATTTGGCAATTGGCTAGATGTTTGACTTGACTTTGTCATTCACACACACACACACACACACACACACACGCACACACACACACACACACACACGCGCGCACACACACACACACACACACACACACACACACACACACACATACACACAACACACACACACACACACACTTCACCATGCCTTTCCCACTATAGACATACTAAAAATTCTAAAGCCAAACTATGTTTGAAGTGACTTGTGTGTTTTAATATGTCCATCATGTGTTTTAATATGTCCATCATGTGTTTTGCTATATTCTACACTTTAAGTTTAGTTTAGTTTATTTGAGTAAAACAACAAGATTGACAGTACAGATATACAAATAAAAACTGGTATAAATTGTTGTTGAATTACTTGGACAGAGTCAAAGTTACTGACATATTGTGATGAATTGAGTGTCTGCTGTATATTATGCCAGTAGGTAAATGCAACTAAAACTGAAAGCTGCCTTCATCTCTAAACTCCCCATTAATAACAAATCACTGACTGCTTCAATACCTTTTTGTGACAGTGACTCAATTAAGTCTTTGGCACCAAGTTTTCATTGCACAGGCAAGTAGCTATTGATAACACTTGACCAGATTAAAGTTTGACAACTTTTGAATGATTAAGCTCCTCTTCAGTCCATCTACATTCTTAGCAGGCAATCCCATAATTGGTAGTGTTTTGTTTTTAGTATCTACTTTCATGCACCACTGGTTCAACCACGTGCCCTCACACACTAAATCCCCAATTGGCAGCTCAGCCCAGCATAAAAACACTTACTACTGCTTCAATGACTTCTGTGTATTGACAGACAAAAACTCCAACCTCTACAAGACTATGTTCTGCTTGGAAGCAAATAAATAGATAATAAAAGTGCAATGGTTGTAAAATTGCTAGTACAGCTTTACAAGAAATATGTTGATTTAATTGACAATGACTGGTGTTTGCTTGTGGCTTTGGAAACCTGGTCTCTACACTCAAACATTTTGTTGCTGTTTTCTCTTGCTAAAACTGTAGTAGTCAGTGGTTACAGATACTGAAACAAAAATGAATGTTTCAATCAACCCGTTGTCTCAACCAAATATTTTCTTTCTTTCAAAAAAGGGATCTTACAGTCATTGACTTCTGACCATCCCTAACACTCCTACATGACAAGTTCCTGGCACTATACTCCCATGGAAAAAAATTCTCTATTGTTCACATCCAAATTTAACAGTTACCAACCTTTACAACTACCTTTGATCTTAACAAATAGACATTGTCAATATAACCTTGTTTAAATGTAATCTTTTATTTTATTATAGATGTCAATATTGTTGTGGAATCACATGACTTACCTGGTTCTTGGCCCACAAACTTGTTGGTTTTCAAATCTTGCTATCATTTCAAATCTTGCTATCATTTCAAATCTTGGATTACTAGATATGAAAGTCGATGACATCTCAATGCTGCATGGTTCTCATATAATACATAAGTGTTCATCAAGATATGTTACTGCCGCTACAAAATCTATTTTTTGTTAGTCTTTTTGTTGAAGCTCCAAGTTAATCAGGAGGTAGAAAGAAACCATTTTCTTGTGTGTTATTATGATCAGTGGCAGACAGTGGTTATGTCAGTAAAGACAAAACATTTCAATTATGTTTTATCTTTGCATCAAAATTCTGAATTGTTTGGCAATTGGCAACCTAGCATTGACAATGGCTTGGAACCAACTTACAGACTTCTAACTAGGGTGACTGTATATTTGTACCGTACTTCTAACTAGGGTGACTGTATATTTGTACCGTACTTCTAACAAGGGTAACTGTATATTTGTACCGTACTTCTAACTAGGGTAACTGTATATTTGTACCGTACTTCTAACTAGGGTGACTGTATATTTGTACCGTACTTCTAACTAGGGTGACTGTATATTTGTACCGTACTTCTAACTAGGGTGACTGTATATTTGTACTGTACTTCTAACTAGGGTGACTGTATATTTGTACCGTACTTCTAACTAGGGTAACTGTATATTTGTACCGTACTTCTAACAAGGGTAACTGTATATTTGTACCATACTTCTAACTAGGGTGACTGTATATTTGTACCGTACTTCTAACTAGGGTAACTGTATATTTGTACCGTACTTCTAACTAGGGTGACTGTATATTTGTACCGTACTTCTAACTAGGGTGACTGTATATTTGTACCGTACTTCTAACAAGGGTAACTGTATATTTGTACCGTACTTCTAACTAGGGTAACTGTATATTTGTACCGTACTTCTAACTAGGGTGACTGTATATTTGTACCGTACTTCTAACTAGGGTGACTGTATATTTGTACCGTACTTCTAACTAGGGTGACTGTATATTTGTACCGTACTTCTAACTAGGGTGACTGTATATTTGTACCGTACTTCTAACTAGGGTAACTGTATATTTGTACCGTACTTCTAACTAGGGTAACTGTATATTTGTACCGTACTTCTAACAAGGGTAACTGTATATTTGTACCATACTTCTAACTAGGGTGACTGTATATTTGTACCGTACTTCTAACTAGGGTAACTGTATATTTGTACCGTACTTCTAACAAGGGTAACTGTATATTTGTACCGTACTTCTAACAAGGGTAACTGTATATTTGTACCGTACTTCTAACTAGGGTAACTGTATATTTGTACCGTACTTCTAACAAGGGTAACTGTATATTTGTACCGTACTTCTAACAAGGGTGACTGTATATTTGTACCCTACTTCTAACAAGGGTAGTTGTCTATTAGCTGTATTGAAACCGTACTTCTAACAAAATCTAATCTAGCCTTTAAGGCTAATTATCCTTCATAATCTTCATAAGCAGATTTGGTGATTACTAACATATACCAAGGATTTTGGTAGATTTGTGTACTTATTTTTTTATCTTTTTTATTCATTTATATTGTTATACATTTTCAAGTATGTATTTGATGTCTTTGTTCACGACAGTAACCAGGTAAAATATATCAGAGTCCCAAGTCATTTTACCAGTATTGCCATACCAAATTATAAAATGTGTTTGAAGCTATGCAACTATTACCCCTTTCTGTTATTGGGCTTTCCTAACCTTAGCAATAACACTATATATTGTGCAGGGTTCAT
Organism: Glandiceps talaboti; assembly: GCF_964340395.1. Lineage (NCBI taxonomy): Eukaryota > Metazoa > Hemichordata > Enteropneusta > Spengelidae > Glandiceps > Glandiceps talaboti. The sequence continues at coordinate 2,171,816 of NC_135551.1, forward strand.
GCTAATTTTTTCTTCATTTCCTATGTCATATGAAGAGGACATCAAAATTTGTGTATTGACCTAATTGTGATGTATTGACCTAATTGTGATGTATGTAAATATTTTACTTCTGGGTTTATGATAGTTTTCAACCTATGTTTTTAACACAAAGTGAAAATAGAGATTGTCTGTTGATATGGAGGTTGTAGGATCGAAATAATGTCATATTTAAATGTGATGATGTCTTTTATCTACAATGAGCAGTTGTAAACTATCTCTTACGCCAATGTCATGTCAACGTGTACTAAAAGTTATGAGTCTAATTTGATTAAAATCCGGAGTAGTGTATGTGGCGCAATTTCTTTCTTGGCTGTTACATTTACTGTCATTCGTTCTTTCATGAGCGCTTGTTACATACATCTGACACAATACCACAGGTTTTCCTAAGCCACACGAGAGTGTCGAGTGAATTCACTCAATGAATGAGAACAGTATATGGGTTATTTCAGTGCATTACTTGGTTTGATGACAATGATATTTCAAAACAATGATATTTCAAAACAAACATGGTAAATGGTATGGTAAATGGTGGGGCCACCATATCTGTGAGCAATGTCAGTTGTGCAATGTCATTTGGATTTAGTGAAAAGTATGGCCTGATAGTGCCAACAAACATCAAAATATTTTATGGAAAATTTGGACACTTCAATGACCTGTTTCAAGAGTTGCTTTCTCATGGAGCACACAAGTAAATGTAAACTGCCATTTTCAGATTGCATATGCCGACATGGATGATGTATCAGGTAATCAAAGACACAGTAACTAACTAATTGACAGAAAACAATTTTATTTTGGAGCAAGCTGTCTCGAAGGAAAATCATGATTTTACTAAGGAATGTAGCAATCTCTACCAATATTTATAAAATGATCCCTTTACTGGTATTTGGTAAATATTTATAAAATGATCCTCTTACTGGTATTTGGTAAATATTTATAAAATGATCCCTTTACTGGTATTTGGTAAATATTTATAAAATGATCCCTTTACTGGTATTTGGTAAATATTTATAAAATGATCCCTTTACTGGTATTTGGTAAATGTTTATAAAATGATCCCTTTACTGGTATTTGGTAAATATTTATAAAATGATCCCCTTACTGGTATTTGGTAAGTATTTATAAAATGATCCCTTTACTGGTATTTGGTAAATATTTATAAAATGATCCCCTTACTGGTATTTGGTAAGTATTTATAAAATGATCCCCTTACTGGTATTTGGTAAGTATTTATAAAATGATCCCTTTACTGGTATTTGGTAAATATTTATAAAATGATCCCTTTACTGGTATTTGGTAAATATTTATAAAATGATCCCCTTACAGTAAGATATGGAATGGTATTTAGTAAATAGTTGTAAAATGATTGAAACTAGTGAATGGATTAATTATGACAAGCCACACACTTCACCTGCTACCTTGTCTTCATTATCTCTAATTTAATTAATGAACTAAAATAATTAGCATGCAAATTGAGTTAAGTGACTTAATGAGCTTTAAGTTGTACTTCCTTTCACTCTACATTTTTTTTGTTCGATGAGATGCCAATTGTTTTCACTTTGTATGAAACTGAAAGACATCACAGGATGTCTTATCCTTATTGTTATGTCCATAGACATGTAGGGTCTATGGTATGTCCATAGACATGTAGGGTCTATGGTATGTCCATAGACATGTAGGGTCTATGGTATGTCCATAGACATGTAGGGTCTATGGTATGTCCATAGACATGTAGGGTCTATGGTATGTCCATAGACATGTAGGGTCTATGGTATGTCCATAGACATGTAGGGTCTATGGTATGTCCATAGACATGTAGGGTCTATGGTATGTCCATAGACATGTAGGGTCTATGGTATGTCCATAGACATGTAGGGTCTATGGTATGTCCATAGACATGTAGGGTCTATGGTATGTCCATAGACATGTAGGGTCTATGGTATGTCCATAGACATGTAGGGTCTATGGTATGTCCATAGACATGTAGGGTCTATGGTATGTCCATAGACATGTAGGGTCTATGGTATGTCCATAGACATGTAGGGTCTATGGTATGTCCATAGACATGTAGGGTCTATGGTATGTCCATAGACATGTAGGGTCTATGGTATGTCCATAGACATGTAGGGTCTATGGTATGTCCATAGACATGTAGGGTCTATGGTATGTCCATAGACATGTAGGGTCTATGGTATGTCCATAGACATGTAGGGTCTATGGTATGTCCATAGACATGTAGGGTCTATGGTATGTCCATAGACATGTAGGGTCTATGGTATGTCCATAGACATGTAGGGTCTATGGTATGTCCATAGACATGTAGGGTCTATGGTATGTCCATAGACATGTAGGGTCTATGGTATGTCCATAGACATGTAGGGTCTATGGTATGTCCATAGACATGTAGGGTCTATGGTATGTCCATAGACATGTAGGGTCTATGGTATGTCCATAGATATGTAGGGTCTATGGTATGTCCATAGACATGTAGGGTCAATGGTATGTCCATAGACATGTAGGGTCTATGGTATGTCCATAGACATGTAGGGTCTATGGTATGTCCATAGACATGTAGGGTCTATGGTATGTCCATAGACATGTAGGGTCTATGGTATGTCCATAGACATGTAGGGTCTATGGTATGTCCATAGACATGTAGGGTCTATGGTATGTCCATAGACATGTAGGGTCTATGGTATGTCCATAGACATGTAGGGTCAATGGTATGTCCATAGACATGTAGGGTCTATGGTATGTCCATAGACATGTAGGGTCTATGGTATGTCCATAGACATGTAGGGTCTATGGTATGTCCATAGACATGTAGGGTCTATGGTATGTCCATAGACATGTAGGGTCTATGGTATGTCCATAGACATGTAGGGTCTATGGTATGTCCATAGACATGTAGGGTCTATGGTATGTCCATAGACATGTAGGGTCTATGGTATGTCCATAGACATGTAGGGTCTATGGTATGTCCATAGACATGTAGGGTCTATGGTATGTCCATAGACATGTAGGGTCTATGGTATGTCCATAGACATGTAGGGTCTATGGTATGTCCATAGACATGTAGGGTCTATGGTATGTCCATAGACATGTAGGGTCTATGGTATGTCCATAGACATGTAGGGTCTATGGTATGTCCATAGACATGTAGGGTCTATGGTATGTCCATAGACATGTAGGGTCTATGGTATGTCCATAGACATGTAGGGTCTATGGTATGTCCATAGACATGTAGGGTCTATGGTATGTCCATAGACATGTAGGGTCTATGGTATGTCCATAGACATGTAGGGTCTATGGTATGTCCATAGACATGTAGGGTCTATGGTATGTCCATAGACATGTAGGGTCTATGGTATGTCCATAGACATGTAGGGTCTATGGTATGTCCATAGACATGTAGGGTCTATGGTATGTCCATAGACATGTAGGGTCTATGGTATGTCCATAGACATGTAGGGTCTATGGTATGTCCATAGACATGTAGGGTCTATGGTATGTCCATAGACATGTAGGGTCTATGGTATGTCCATAGACATGTAGGGTCTATGGTATGTCCATAGACATGTAGGGTCTATGGTATGTCCATAGACATGTAGGGTCTATGTTATGTCCATAGACATGTAGGGTCTATGGTATGTCCATAGACATGTAGGGTCAATGGTATGTCCATAGACATGTAGGGTCTATGGTATGTCTGTCATTTCAATGGGACAATGATTGCTTTCATATAATGATTTTGAACTATGCACTTTCTTCTGTTAAAGATAGTCTTCAAAGACCATTTTCATTTTCATACTCAAAATATGATTTAATTGAATTATTAAAATAAATGTGTAACAGTTTAATTTAAATGCAAGTGCTAAATTTCAAGTTACAGCTGAAGTCCAGTCTTCACAATGGGCAAGTCCAAACCCCCAAGGTCCTATTAAAGATAAACTTCCCCAAATCTTCCTTTCTCAGAGACTTTTATTGGTGGGTCACAGAGGAGCATCAATTAAGAACTAAATACTGTGACTACCATTTAATTAGCTATAAGCTTCTTCTTTTCAGTACAATTTGGCTGTAAAAGATTTTGTAGATCGTAAGTAAGTAACAAATGTTTTCTATCAATTTTTCCATTGTTTAAATCTCAAATATATATAATTTGTTTCATTTTTTCCTTGAAGCAATTTGGTTTATAAACTTTACACTTGCTGTATATGTCTAAATCTAACCACAGTAAGACAATGATTTTGTCACCCAATATAAGTCCTTCATTTGACCACATAGGAATACATAAAGCTGTTAAAAGAAAGGTCCAATCAAATGACATTGTAATTTCTATTGATATAATAAATGTGTTACAAGTGATTTATACCATTTTTTAAAACTCAATTATCTTTGGTATAGCTTAAGAATCGGTTTTAGCTTCTGAAATAACAAGGTCATGTATGTCGCCATTTTGCTCTTAAATACAGAGTAAGCAAGTGTTCAATTTGAGAATTTGTGATGTTACTTCATCTTATCACTGAGGGAAAAGTATTCCATGTATAAAGCCAGTAAATGTTACCAGTTCCTGATCAATTTACCCAAGTTCCCCATGGGTAATGTATGGCCATCCATGATCAAAGTGAAATCACAGAAAACATATACAAAGTACAATGCTTTGAAATTGGTATTTTAATTTTATAAAGAAGGCAAGTTAACATCGTAAATTATCTTCAGTATGATTGTAATTTTTTTGAAAACAATATGTATGCTCTGATTGTACATGTACAATGTATGCTTTGCTTTCCATGGTACTGAGAGTCAATTATTTTCATTTTGATACATGTACATTTTGTACATCTATATTAACATAAAACGAGACAACACTATAAATGTGAACACAGGTCGTGATCATGCCTTGAAAGAAGATGGCAAAACCGCTACATGTCACTGTATGGATGGTAATGAACCCAATCAAAAGAAAATGACATAAAGCAAGTACAAAGTTTTCAAGAGGGATAGTTATCTGACAAAACTTTCTGCTACGACGAATTCTACTTCGCTAAGATTTGGAAGGTCATAGAATGTACTGTGACGACACACGATACGTCTGAACTATAAACAAAGGGAACGTTCTGAAGGGAAATATACCGTTCGATACTGACGTAGCCATGGAAAATTTGACTTTCGTAGTTTTTCTAAAAGAAGCACATCATAGCCAGTGACTTTGAAAACGACAGATCTTGGAGTACATGTACACGTAAAACTGGACCATTCCAAGAGTTCATCACAGTCGTCATGACTACCACTGATCATGTGAACATTTCATAAAGGATGGAAGTTTTACGAACACAAAAGTATTTTAATAACAAGCAAACTTCCAATAGAGGAACTCTATTTTCAGTTCAGGAATATAGGACTACTGGTCTGTCACCATCCTTGGGCTTCCACTTTCTGAAATTGGTAGCCCACTGGAACTACCAAAGAAAAGTTAATTTTGAGCCGTGATAAATGATCAAATGATGTAATTCAATGTTGAGGAAATTCCTACTCTGTAATCAACTGTTCTGACAATGCCAGAAGATAATTGTAATGTTATAGAAGACATGCATTAACATTAATATTAACATTAAACTAGAATAGTTTCATAGTACTTTTAAATAAATCAAGTGTTTATAAACTCAGTTTGTGCTGGTTTCCTGTTACAACATTCAAAGTTTAAGTTTTGAAGGAGAAGACAACAATTCTAGAAATAATTGAACTTCTACAGAAGTAGGAGGACCTTAGTGACAGGAGTGGTGAAATCTGGTAAAATTTGCATTTTTGATACATTTATGGGATAAAAAAAGTATTGTAAATAAAAACAAAAGTACAATTATTGCAGTTATATGTAAGTAAGCGTACTTACATATAGCTGCAATAATTGTACTTTTGTTTTTATTTAAAATACTTTTTTTATTTTTTTAATACATTTTATTTTGTGTGACTCAAAATTGTTCATTTTACTGTTTATTTTCTTACAGGATTTACTAAGAAAAACAAAGCTATAATTCTTATTAATGAACAAGGCCATCTAAAATCTCTCGGCAATTATTGCCATGGTTTTCTCATAAAAATAGTCAATTCCTTAGCTTCAGTTATCATTGCACTTGCGGAATTCACTACCTAAGTATTAAAATCTGTTCATTTTCTGTTCAAAACGGCAATAAATATTCTGAATCGCTACTTCGGAGTCCTTCTCAGCAGCCATTATGACGTCGTTTTCATACATGGAGTATGCGCAGTATTATTCAACATGTCGGCAAAATTTCACAAGTTAGCTGAAATGTCAAGAATATAGTGAAATTTCTACTTGTAAATATCATTGAGAAAGAATTAATCCTATCGTGAAAAACACATTAATAGACAGTGACATAGAATATGTTCCACTTTCAAAGAGGTGAGGGATATGTATTGTCTACAAAAAAAAACAGTTTGGATATGTGTTCAGGATCCTGAACACATTTTTGATAGGAGCTTACACATGGTAGATCTGTAGTGGTTCTAGTGGAGGCCCGAGAGCAACGTCATAGCGAAACCAATACAGTACTGCATCTAACTTACATAGGATAGATCTGTAGTGGTTCTAGTGGAGGACAGAGAGCAACGTCATAGCGAAACCAATACAGTACTGCATCTAACTTACATAGGAAAAGGAATACCTATTTACTTAGCCTTCACTTCAACATTATTCTATATATTAAACAGATTAGTTGTCATGGATACAAGCAATAATATAATATTCATCCAAATAATTTAAAAATTTGATGCCTGGTCGCCACTGAACAGCGCCTTAGTGTTGAAATAAGCTAACTGAATTTGCAATGCCATATTTTACCATTAATCAATTCATGGTACATTGTGCTGTGTTTTGTATGTACATTTATCTTCAACTCGGACCAAAACTAATGAACACAGAAAACTGCAGAAGCTAACGACAAAAACAGTTACTGTGTCAGGAGCTAAAATGATGTCAGTGTGTCAATGTCAAATACAGTTTTCTATCAATCATAATAACACCAGCTTTACAATCACTAGTACCCTCCCCCCTCCAACACACACACACACACACACACACACACACACACACACACACACACACACACACACACACATACATACATACATACATACATACATACATACATACATAGACAAGCACACATGCATGCACGCACGCACGCACGCACACACACACACGCACACACACACACACACACACACACACACACACACACACACACACACACACACACACACACACACACACACACACTACCTAGTAGGCAAATGCACATGGTTTTTTATCAAATGTCTCTTCTATTGTTGATCGATTGTTGACTTCGCACCCTCATGGTAATTCCATGGTATGTGTTAAGATACTCAATAAAAGGTTAAAAACAAAAGAATTGAAATGAGAGAGATTCTGATTTCTACAAGTCACTTGTTAATTACATGATTACCTTGTCAATATAAATTCAACAGACATTTGAAGGAATTAATCAATCGATAAAGAATTTTTTGTCTTCTTAGTCAGCCTTTAATGGAAAACGTCAATGTCGATTGTGACGTAACTTATCCGCCATAAGTCACGCCAAAATAAATTATATTTTCACGACATGCGAAACCCGGAAGTAAATAAAAACACGCAGATGGCAGACGGCATCGACAAACACGATAACCCCATACAGCGATAATTTGGAACGCGAACGTTGGTGTGTGCAAATCATCGCACGGCATGATGAACCAAGTTCACTATACCAAATAACAGTGCTGTTATTTCGCAACATTGCATCATGTCATAACTGAACTTCTGAAGCCACATCACACGTGGTGTGTTGTATTCACTAAAAACTAAAGTTCTCGTTCTCGCCATGCATGCATGGGTACCAAAACACGCGAGTGTAGTCAGAGAAGGAAACCGCTTGATTCAGATATTCTATTCACTGAAAATATAACCATTAATATAATTACAAGGTTGATTTACCGTTTTTGGTCGTTTCAGAATAGCTTTCCCCGAACATAAGACACACTTGACCGGCATGCTGTCTTCTTCAAAGATGGCTACACTGTGTCGTTGAAACGTGACCTTTGATTGGCTACAGCGTAAAATGGATTAGACTCATTGAAACAAATTCATATTTTTCATTCTTTCATATATTGCGCGAATTATTAAGATTTTATTTGATTTCTTTGAATTTTGGCTAATTAAATTTCTCAAATCCTTATACTTTGTAATACTTTGTGTTTTGAATGGTACAAACCAGAGTGTGCAGATACTAACCAATCAAAAACTAGGTTTTAAACAATGCGCTGAACGTAAGTGAATTTTTGCACATGCGCAAATCCATTGGTTCTTGTAATGGCTCCTGTATTACGCAACTTCTATGACGAAGGCATGATGCGGTGGAGTACACAACACATAATTTGCTGCCTACAAACACTTCTCGAAATACATTCCTTCTTTTTTTATATTTAAACTTGCTTAAACATTAAACTTTGGAGGCATGTGTATGTATGTGTAAGCATTGCGTGTGTGCGGATTTTGCGATTCAAGAAACATACATAAACTTTAATTTTATCTACCGTATCAGCATGGATGTCCCGATGGATGTATTCTCCCCTAACACATCCACGTGTGTATACGTACGTAGTGGCCAATTCTCAGAGTCGTAAGCGAGAAAACCAAGTGTCTTGAAAAAGAACCTGAATGTGGTCCCAGGTTACACTATTCCGAACACGGCAGATCAAATTAAGAAGGACAAACAGTCAACTTACGGTATGTTGCCTAAATTGTAATATGTTGCCAGTTTTAACAGTTAGCGATACACAGAAGTGGAAAGCCGTACTCTTAAATCGATATGATGTACATGGAACAGTATATCAGATAGAGAACTTGGATGATTATGTGAGAGAGCACAGGAAACAAAGTGATCGTAGGATACATTTCAAAGTATCGGCAAAGAAAATGAGTAACAATTCAAACAGGAAGGTTTAATTCTGTAAAGCATTCTTCGTCTTGCACCTTTGTTAGCGTCTTGGTAACGGCCTGTTGTAGGACACGCGATAAACGCGTGGCCATCAATCTGGACTAGCGCGGCTACATATGACATCTCACTCGGCACATATTTTGTGGATTTCTACGCCATATGTGTACTGCTGGACTGCGACAATGCCGCAATAGCTGGCCGCTTGCATTAAAGAAGCCGCATTTGATTGGGTACACTGCGGCGGCATGACATTCAACCAATCACCCAGTGATTGGGCTTTCCAGTTGAAAGCGTTCTATTGTCATTTCCAATGTCCCTATTGTGTTCTATTGAGACACCTCTTTTTAAAGCTTCGTACTGCACAACTGTTAGCATTACTCAACTTTCGTTCTTAAGATACGTATCTGAGTACTTCAGAGAGTGTCAATGACGATGGCAGCGAACTTTTCCGATGTCGCTTCATCAATTGGGAGCGAAATGTCGCCTTCAACAATCGATGTGGTTATGAATGATACAGAGAGCGAATGCAGTTCCGACAACAGCGACCAAGTAGATGACAGATCATTACGTTGCAAACTTGAAGTTGGAGGAAATTACGAAGATTGTCGAAGTAAGGCTGATAAGCTGAAACGAAAACTTGATAAAAGCTCCAAGCTGCTGTCTGAAAATGAACAACAAGAGTTGAGACTGAAGATCAACAGTCGAGAAAGAAAACGAATGCACGATTTGAACTCAGCCCTCGATGGTCTTCGAGAAGTTATGCCTTACGCACACGGACCCTCTGTACGAAAATTATCCAAGATTGCAACACTGCTTTTAGCTAAAAACTACATCCTTATGTTATCAAGTAGTCTTGAGGAAATGAAGAGACTTGTTAGTGACATATATCAAGGTGGTGGTGGGGCCCATGGCATTCATCATCCAGGAATTGCAAACTTGAACAGAGCCAGGATTCCCGTTATGTCTACTGCAATCCATCGGGACGTCATCGCCACGGCTGCCGCAGTTACTGCCGCAAGCCACCCGCTTAAGGATATATCATCCCCTCATGCACACGATGCCCATGCTTATAACCAATGGCCCGTGCCATGCACGTGTTCACAGTGTGCGACGGAGAGTTTACGTGTGCCCTACACAAATATAGGAAGATACGGCAAGTGAGTTGCGATGAACATGGTTTATAGACATAACGCACTGAAGAGCACTTTTCAAACAAATGTATAATTATTACACTTTTAAGAGACCAAAAGCTCTTTATATCGTCTTCTTTGAAGGCAACGACATTTATTTGTATATTTCAGAGTTTTAACGAAAGTATTGCAAGTTTTTGAATTTCAAGCTCAGGTTTATATCTAAAGTTAAGAGTATATTGAAACATGTTGTCACTATGAAAATAAATCCCTTCTATTCGACAAACAGATAACACGTCACGATATTTTATAGACGAACAGATAACACGTCACGATATTTTATAGACGAACAGATAACACGTCACGATATTTTATAGACGAACAGATAACACGTCACGATATTTTATAGACGAACAGATAACACGTCACGATATTTTATAGACGAACAGATAACACACCACGGTATCACATAGACGAACAGATAACACATCACGGTATCACATAGCAAAGTTTTCCTATGTGATGTTTGATCACACAAACTGTACATTTATGTCATATGTTAAAACTTAAAAGTATACAAAACTGTTCCGTGTCTAACTTGTTTAGAGGAACACTATATTGTACACTAACCTTTCACAAGTAACACTTTCGGATAAATTTGCTGTTTTTCATGACACCCCCCCCCCCCCCCCGAGATATGGATCGGAACGGAGACCCATTCAAGTTACCAGCTTAGGTGCTAAGTTGAATTATATGTAGAACACATGTCTGTCTGAGAATAGAATTTCTCCAATGTAGACATGACAGATGTAAATTGTGATGATATAGTTTGAAGGAAAATCCGCGAAGATATTTTTATATGCATTGTGGTGATATTTCATCATTAAAAGAGAAGCATGTATTATATTATATGTATGTGATTTCATGTTTGCATTGTATACAAGCAAAGTAGTTGGAATATGGCGTCAATAGAAGAGAGGTTTACTAGAACACGTGACATATATGTGGAAATAAATATACCATTATAATGTTTTAATGAAATCGTTAATCATCTACGTTTCTCTTTGTTCATTTCTTTGAAAATACTGCTCCACTTACTTCCGTGGTATCGTTTTCTAACCATTTTTCCATCCAATGTTTATGTCACCAACTTCATTGGGAGATTTAATGGGCAAAAAACGACTTATATGTGAGTTTTTTAGTTGGCATAACTTAAAATTATTCACTAAATCAGGAAATCGACAGCTCAATCATTGGTTAAATATTGATATCCTGATAAGTAAATTCAATATTAATGTACAAATATTGCCTACTTCTTCACCTCTTTATCCTTTTTCTCTATCGTACCCTACTCCTTACTATTGATCGATATTTTTCGTGACTCCTGATGATAGCCAACATCCTACCATACCAGATATATAAGTATATTACATATATATAAGATATACCAGATATATAAGTATATTACATATATATACGATATACCAGTTATATAACTATATTACATATATATAAGATATACCAGATATCATGACATTTGTACATGACCTGGTGATATTCTGTCAGCTGAAGCTGGTCAGAACTTTAGGATACACTTTGAGTTGATTATTTTTGAGACCATCCAGTTTTTATTTAGTGTATTGAAAAGTGTGGAAAGTGGATGGTCTCAACAAAAACTGGGTTGCCCAGGATAACCGACACCGGGTTTGCAAGCATAACATCCCGTCTAGAACCAGGTAGAGGCGACTCTTCAGATTATATATGTAAAGTGTACTACTAGTACAAGTACTCATCTTAAAACTTACTAACAATGGTAAGGCAATCATTCAGAATCACATTATCATTATGCCCAAATTAATACCGCATTCCCAGTACTGACAGTCTGCCCAAATTAACACCGCATTCCCAGTACTGACAGTCTGCCCAAATTAACACCGCATTCCCAGTACTGACAGTCTGCCCAAATTAACACCGCATTCCCAGTACTGATAGTCTGCCCAAATTAACACCGCATTCCCAGTACTGATAGTCTGCCCAAATTAACACCGCAACACTAAGCAACATGCCTAATTGCATGGAGATTGTCACAATGTACGTCTTATCCAGAGACTGCAAAAATGGATACATGGCACAAGTCGTAATGTAAAGGTAATAAAAGTATTACCTGATTGAAAAACTTCCATGGCCGGGATCCAGATAACCACAAAGAGGAAACCAGAAATATATTTTATAACCTTTGAATTCATAGGAAAACTTCACCGAATGCAATGCTACACGCGCTGAACAAACAATTCACTATCATTTTTTTCAAGGAATAGACTTTGAAAAGTTCAACTAATAGCGGCATTTTTTGACCGTTGCTTCTTATATAGACACTCTTCTCCGAAAATCTCTTGGTCTTCCCAGAGTTCAGATACTCCACTCATGTACTTTGTCGAATCTATGTGCACGATAACTTTGTACATTCAGTCAAAATAACAAAAAGTTCCAGGTAATAAACAACAAACCTAACAATAAACTTGTAATAAAACACTCGCAGTCTGATCTGTTTTTATTTTTTTTCTGAGCAAACATCGAAGGTCTATGTAACTAGTTCTAGCCAATAAAAAGTTTGCTTTCCGTTTGCAATCCCACTACGTCATCATACTGGGATCGCTGTTTCAATATTGGTGGCGCCCTCTGTGACTTATTATCAAAATAATTGTGTTTAATATATCAGCATGTATTTCATATTGCATTCAGTACGCAAACACAATTAGTAATGAATAAAATATGATTAAGAAGCGATTTCAAGGAATGTAATGAAATGTATTTGTCAACACGTGTGTGTGATTTTTATAGATATGCGTATATTTCCTGGTTGAGGGGGTGTCACCTTGCTGCGCCCTGGGGGCGTATATAGGTGTTATTAAAATTCATTTGTTTTGACGATGCTTTCTCTCTTAAAACACGTCAATATCAACATGTCTTTCAATCATTTGGTGACAAACTATACTGCTATAGTGTTGAAATAATCCAAAGAGATCATTTTCTCTGAACTCCTAACCGAATTCCCATTCATGATCACGAAATGCATGCTTGTCGGGCCTTACACAAAAAAATATGTCGATATATAAAGTACAATGCTCAATATCTGAGTCAGGGTGACTTTTCGGGAAATGTTAATTATGTATCATTGTCCTTTGAATATAAATAATGTTTTAAAGTAATATCGTTGTCATATCAGGTAAAACAAATATTAAGCTTACCATTGCCATATGTAAATTATATCTTTTTCCAATACTATTAAAAATTGACCGGTTCGATTCCTATATTTACCTCTATTTCCTTCGTATGATGTCATTTGTTACGATTTGTACTTCTGGGAGTGATCGTTACTTACAGAAAGACAAAATGGAGCCGTGATCCTACTCCAGATTGATTTTATCTAGCCACATGAAATAAAAACAATTTGTATAAATGTGCTACTTGTACCGTTGGAGGCGCTGTTTTTCAAGACAAACCGTTTCAAACACATGTCAGGGACCAGTCAGTTTTGTTAGCCTGTGGTACATATATATATTTGTTCTTGTCTCTGTTTTTTTCATAGATGGTTTAAATATTACTTCATGTAAGGGTTCAAACATAACTATACATAAAATTATACATATAATACACGTATTACCTAGCTACCACACTAGTTACAGAACATGCCATGTAAGTGTTTGGCTGTTTCACAATCAGTGCTTCACTTATCTTACACTTTGGGGCAAAAGTGAACTTGAAGGTTTTGTAATGGTAATCTTCATACAATTGGATAGTTTATAAAAGAACTTAATCTAAATTGTTCTAGTCTCTTCAGTATGAATTTGTCAGAAGGGATGAAATACTTCCTATTTTAGACACTACATGTATCGACACCACAACTCAAATTCAAGTGTCTATTGTACACTAGGTATGACCTCCTAAAGTGCTCTAACACATCAGTAACTTTACTATACATGCAATATCAATGCCCCTATACCAATGTTACAGGCCCACTTTTATAACATGGAAAACTTATTTAAAAAGTTATATTTACTTTAGCTTTTCGATGCTTGGCAATATATATCTCAGAGGCTATGAATAACCTAAACATTGCCTAAATAGAAACAAAAAACTGCAGATCTGGCGGGGGGCCCCAGAGGCCACTCATTCGTTAAACCAACAATAAGATTCACCAAAATTGGTAAAATACTTGAAAAGCTTCTAGGGGAGACCCCCTAGGACCCCCCCCCCCCCATAAGAGGTAGACATGTCCAAGCCTCAAATCAAAGTTCTTTCCTTCACCTCTTACTGTCAAGATGCTATGAAACTTTATTTCAAACATGTTTCAACCTTATGTAGTTGCTTTTTACATGTTAGAGCTGTCATATAAAGTTTGTAAATTTTTGTCTGAAAGTGTCTGTGAATAGCCTAAACATTGCCTTTAGAAGTAAAAATCCTCCAGGGCTTCTAGAACCCCCCCCCCCCCCATTCACACACACTCACACAAGAGGTGGACATATCCCAGTCAAAAAGCTCTTCCCTCTACAGCTTACTGTCAAGATGCTTTGAAACTTCATTCACAGGGGTCAGTGACTTTTTGTCGGCCCAATGGAAAAAAACACTGACACCCCCCATCCCCCCAAGTTGGAGAAACTAACCGGTCTATCTGAATGTTTGAGCTCATCAATCAAGTTTCCGATTTGTATTTTCAGTGTGTCACCATACCATGGCATAAAAACTGTCAACGATGTTTATTTAATTGAAAATCAAATATGTATTGAAATATGTAGTTTTCTAAATATAATCCGTGTGTGATAGAACAGCATCTTTTTACTCTCTATTACCGTGTGCGAAAACCAAACAGAAAATTGTGGCAACAAAAGTAGGTGTTCAACATTGACGTAAAAAAAAATCCGGATATCTCAAAGAAGCAAAGAAAAAAAAGTTGCCAGCATAGGCGAAGGAAAAAAATAATTCTCAGGCAAGCAGTCTGTGTGTCTGTGTGATCGTTTTCTCCATAACGGCTTGCTCAATTCAAACGAAATTTTGAGGAAGTATTCCGTAGGGTAATGGCAAGACTTGATTAGGTTTTGATAAAAATCCCGTGAATATTAATGAGCAATTTACGTAATTAATAATTTTCGGTAATTAGGCTATATCTCAAGAATGCACGCTTCAAATTCATTATAACTTGGTACACACATTTGCAATACCAAAGCGCAGCTGTCCTGAAAATATTACTAAATTAAATGTAGCTTTTAGTTTTAATAAGTTATTGGCATATTTTCGATTGGCCACAAAAAAGAAAAAAACAGTTTCTCCTCAGGAAATGTAGTCTAAAGTAGTGCGACTTTATCACCATTTTCTAAAACACGACTGGCTCAATTCAAACGAAATGTATTGCATGTGTTCTGTAGGATAGTGACAAGAACTGATTAGGTTTCGGTAAACATCCCATGAATATTAACGAGGAATTTACAAAATTAATGGGTTTCGGTAATTAGGCTATATCTCAAGAATGCACGCTTCAAATTCAATATAATTTGAGTAAAAGACCTCCAGGGCTTCTAGGGCTTCTAGGACCAGGGCTTCTAGGACCCCCCATAAGGGATATACATATTCCCTGCTTAAGCTTTCCTATATCTTTCACTGTCAAGATGCTATTAAACTCCTTTTGGAATATATTTACCCTGTGTAGTCAATAATTATTATTATGATAGTGCTAACCCGGGATCTTATAAAGTAGATGCGAGACAGTCAAGCAGTCCACACTGAGTCACGATCAAAAAATACCTGTCATGTGAATATTATATATATATATGGGGGGGGGGGGGGTCATCATGTTTTAGAATTAAGTGATAGGGGGTCAGCCTGTTTTTGGTTTTACAGATAGGGGGGGTCAGTGACTTTTTGTCGGCCCAATTTAAGAATCCCCCCCCCCCACGGCTGAAGAAACTGACCAGTCCCTTATCATTCTTATTTGCACCAAAGGACACATTAGCATTACTTTTTGTAGTTTCTGCTGTGATATTTGTTGTGATCTTTGATGACAGAGCGCTGGGATTATAAAGGAACAAATAACTTCAAAACGTGGGTTTCATCCTTGTCAATTTGTGACATTAAAGTTTCAATATTGTCAGGTATAGAACACTAACTATACCCCTGGATGTATATGTGTGTATGTATGTGTGTGTATGTATTTAATGTATATATGTATGTATGTATGTATGTATGTATGTATGTATGTATGTATGTATGTATGTATGTATGTATTTGTGTGTGTATGTATGTATGTATGTATGTATGTATGTATGTATGTACGTACGTATGTATGTATGTATGTATGTATGTATGTATGTATTTGTGTGTGTGTATGTATGTATGTATGTATGTATGTATGTATGTACGTACGTATGTATGTATGTATGTATGTGTGTGTATGTATATATGTGTGTATGTATGTATGTATGTATGTGTGTATGTATGTATGTATGTGTGTATGTATGTATGTGTGTGTTTGTTTGTGTGTGTATGTATGTATGTGTGTATGTATGTATGTATGTATGTATGTATGTATGTATGTACGTATGTACGTACGTACGTACGTACGTACGTGTGTATGTATGTATGTACGTTCGTACGTACGTACGTACGTACGTACGTACGTACGTACGTACGTATGTGTTTGTGTGTGTATGTATATATGTGTGTATGTATGTATGTGTGTTTGTTTGTGTGTGTATGTATGTATGTATGTATGTATGTATGTGTGTATGTATGTATGTATGTATGTATGTATGTATGTATGTATGTATGTATGTATATATGTATGTATGTGTATGTATGTATATGTGTGTATGTATGTATGTATGTATGTATGTATGTATGTATGTATGTATGTATGTATGTAGTCTAAAGTATATATTTGCTATTTAATCTTTATGCAAATAAAGAATAAAAAACTCAACTTAAGCTAGTCTAAAGTTTCACCAGTGGATTTATCAGCTGAACAAAGACATATTGTATACTTATTGAATATTGATAAACACATATAATGACACAGGATATGACAAATATACATTGGAATACTTCAGACTTCTTTTAATTCTTTACAAAAGCAAAGATACATGACAGATACAGCAATAAACATGGCTGTAAATTATTCAAGTACAAAACAAGTGACCTATTGGTCAGAATAGCTCCGCTGTTCTTTTTATTTTTTATTTTGGTAACATGTAGAAGTGGTTCAGTTGTTCAGCTCTTCACTATGCAGTTTTGTTTTAGTGATGTAATAAAGTGGTTAGTGGTTTCATATGATGTCTCACTATAAAACACATTTTACACAGAAAATCGGTAAAATATTGTACTTGTATACTATAGTCACCATTTTACAAAAAAATCTACTGTTATGAAAAATTACACAAAATCTCAGAAAAATAATGACAAGGAAATAAAAAACAATACAAAAGGATTTTTGAGGTTGGCTATAAATAATTCAAATGTCTTACAGCTTTAACCCTGGAAAATTTTAATGATGAATGAAATAAACTAGGGATCTAAAATAATTTTGAGTAATTCGAATTTCAATTTTCTATCAAATTTACCAAAAACACTGTCCATAATTGTCAACAACATTCAACTTGTAGTAGACATAACATCGTCTAATATTTTAATTTAACAGTCTATGGACCTCCTTGCAGGTGCAAATTTATTTGTCTCATTTCTCACTCAAAGGCCAGAATATAATGTAAGTACATGATACAATTTACCGAGTGACAGCATTACAATCATATGGTGTACACGTAACTTGACTAATGGCACTGATTGTTCATACAAAATACAGGTAGCATTACAAGCATACAGTGTACACGTAACTTGACTAATGGCACTGATTGTCCATACCAAAATACAGATAAAGATTTACAACCCTGCTGTATGTTGTCTCATATTTACATTTGAAAATACTGCCAATGGTGTTGTAGCACAACTGTACAGTTTTTAAAAATGTTTATCCATAGCTAGTCCATGCTAACAATATGTGTTCATTTGCTGAATGACTATCCAGTTGCCTATCCAACCATGTTGCCATCCTTGCGCGCATGCGATATACGCAATCATTTGGCTGTTGCTATGGGCGTGGTCATGTTGTTAGATATATTTGCATACATTTTTGTTATACGTGATCATTTGGCTGTTGCTATGGGCACGGTCTTGTTGCTAGGCATATTTACATGCATTTTTTAAATATTTATTCATTTGTCTTTCTATTCCTGTTGTTATCTTTGCAATATACATCATCATTTGGCTGTTGCTATGGGCATGGTCTTGTTGCTAGGCAAATTTACATACATTTTTTGAATGTTTATTCAATTGTCTTAATCCTGTTTGTTATCTTTGTGAAATACACCATTTGGCTGTTGCTATGGGCATGGTCATGGTTGCTAGGATATTTACATAGTTTTTGAATGTTTACTCACTTGCCTACCAGATGTTATTTGACCAAAATATACTGCCATTTGGTTGTTGCTATGGGGGTTGTCATGGTTGCTAGGGCCAATTTTGTAAAAATGTTTTGATGAAAATCTGTAGAATAACACTTTTAGAAACATCTCACCAAGTTTCAGACTCATTGAACAAGTACTTTTTGAGATTTGTTTTTGACCAAAAATGAACATCTTTACACCTAATTTGCATATCACTCATGGAAAGTATGCTTAATATTTCTTCAGCCATACATCCCTCGATGCATTCCCATAAAATTTCAGCCCAATGTGCTCAGTGGTTTTGAATTATAGATTTCATTTTTAGCTCTAATTTACATATCACTGATGGGACCATCATGTCATGAACCTCAGTTCAGTTGTGCTAATAAAACTACACAAACATTAGTCATGGTTACACATTTATTTTCTCTCGAAAGCCATAGTTTATTACATCACGTAATTCACCGATTTTTGGGGATAAGTGCTTTGTATAGAACATACCTGCAGAAGATTTACGAACCTGCTGTCCCATGGCTGTCATACATGGTGACATGACATTTTCAAAAGATTCTATATGACTGCAAAGACTACGTTCAAATCCTATCACCGTCAAGGAATTCACTACGTGCCTAAGCACCCAGTGTATCATTCACTTCGTGCCTCAGCACCCAGTATATCATTCACTTCGGATCCACAGAAACTACAATTCTTCGTTCATGGATTTTGAAAAACGTAGAGACAGACAGCATTAAAATGTGACAAAAATCCCAAAATTTGTGAATTTTCAGGAAAATTTAATAGTCTGAAAATGACGATAAATGCACAGATACAGATGTGCAGATGTTTGTTTTCATTCCAGCTGATTGTCACATGTAGTGGCTTTTCGGACGACATCATAAGTTTATGAATTAAGAGAATCGAAATGGCATTTTATTAATATCACTGTGGTATACGATAGAAATGCAGTGGGAAAAAATACCGCCAATGGTGTTGTAGCACAACTGTACAGTTTTTAAAAATGCTAACATGTGAACAATAAGTGTTCATTTGGTGAATGACTATCCAGTTGCCTATCCAACCATGTTGCTATCTTTACGATATATGCTATCATTTGGCTGTTGCTATGGATGTGGTCTTGTTGCTAGGCATATTTACATACATTTTTTGAATGTTTATTCAATTGTCTATTAATCTCCATTGTTATCTTCACAATATATGTGATCATTTGGCAGTTGCTATGGGCGTGGTCTTGTTGCTAGGCATATTTACATACATTTTTTTGAATGTTTATTCAATTGTCTATTAATCCCCTTTGTTATCTTTGCAACATATGTGATCATTTGGCTGTTGCTATGGGCGTGGTCTTGTTGCTAGGCACATTTGCATACATTTTTTTAAAGTTTACTCATTTGTCTTTCTATTCCTGTTATCTTTGCAATATACATGATTATTTGGCTGTTGCTATGGGCGTGGTCTTGTTGCTAGGCAAATTTACATACATTTTTTGAACGTTTATTAATTTTGTCTATTAATCCCTGTTATTATCTTTGTGAAATACACGACCGTTTGGCTGTTGCTATGGGCGTGGTCATGGTTGCTACGGTATTTGCATACATTTTTTGAATGTTTATTCATTTGCCTACCATATGATGTTGTTATTTGACCAAAATATACTGCCATTTGGTTGTTGCCGAGGGCCTGGTCATGGTTGCTAGGGCCAATTTTGTCAAAATGTTTTGAAGAATAACATGCAGAAACATCTCACCAAGTTTCAGACTCGGTGATCAAGTACTTTTTGAGATATAAGTTTTTGACCAAAAATGAACATTTTTACACCTAATTTGCATATCACTCATGGAATCATGGTATGCTTAATATTTCTTTGTCCATACATCCCTAGATACATTCCCATTAAATTTCAGCCCAATCTGCTCAGTAGTTTTGGAATTATAGATTTTTAACCAAAAAGACACATTTTTAGCCCTAATTTGCATATCACTGATGGAATCATCCCGTCAAGGACAAATCTTACTTTACATCCCCTTAAGAATGTTCCCACCAAATTTCGCACCAATCTGCCCAGTAGTTTCTGAGTTTAAGTATTTTGACCAAAAATCAAATTTTTTGACCCAAATCACACATCTGTGATGCGATCATTTTGATTTGAACAATTTCCCAACTAGACACCCAAGGTAATGGACCCACCAAATATCATGGTAATCGGTTCAGCAGTTTTTGAGTTTAAGTTGTTTACACACACACATACACACACACACACAGACAGACAGACAGACAGACAGACAGACAGACAGACAGACGCCGGGCGATCCCTATAGCACTACTATAGCACTACTGAACCTCAGTTCAGTTGTGCTAAAAATAAAAAAGTATTAAAAATAGCAGAATTTTGATTTCCAGAAATAGCTAGTTGTGAATGAGGATGGTGAATTTACAACCTCTGCTAGGGAAGATATGAAGATTTAACATGGTGTGTCCTCTGAACTTGCTTGTCGTGCATTACCACATCGGCAATTTTGACGTGGCGATTTTGCCACCAATATTGATCATACAAAACCAAAACTCCATAAATGAACCACAAAGTACTTTCCCTTTCAAAATGAGGTAATTTTAGAATAAGTATTATCGTTTTTATTGACGACTGACTCTGTCAAAAATCGTCCTCTACAGTGACAGCATACACTTTCAGGCTCGGCAACTTCATGCTTTGTCGACTGAGAGCATCTATTGGAATGAACCATTATGTAGAAGGGGTGCAGAATTTGGATTTGAAATTTACAACCCTGTTTCGAACAAACACTTGTCATTTGGGCGCACAATGCATAGAATTATGACTATAGCACATATTACATCGCTTGTTTGACGTCAATGGTGTCTTTTGAAAAGTGGCAGTTTACTTAAAGTTAAAGTCTCGTGGACTGATTTCCAATATGGCGTCAGTCACAATGCTCATTAACATTTTTTTTTTTTTTTAAATTACAAAAAAAAAATTATCAAGAAAAGAAAAGAAGATGTGCTGACTTGAAATTAACAAATCTGAGTAAGCTATCCTCTGCGCATCAACACACCAGATATCAAAGTAATCTGACAGGTAGTATTTGAGGAGATGATGAAAAGAAAATAGTAAAAAATGGCACAGATCAACTTGGCATGAGCAAATCTGAATAGCCTCCCCCCAAGGAACATGCACACCAAATATCAAAGTATTCTGACTCACTTTCGGAGAAGATGATGAAAATAAACAAGTCATTGATAATGACATAGTCCCCGCTATAATTGGGTTTTAAGGAATTATCACTACTCTGATCACGCAACAACATTTGTGAACCTAAAACAAACAGACTTAGATATGTTGTGTGTGCTTGTTGGACATGGAATATGCCTCCAACAATAAAGGATTGGTTGGGTATGGGGGATCATATCATGATGAAAATGGAGTCTGAGTTATGGCTTTGGACATGGAAAATTCACAAACAAAAACATTGGATCGTATCACGACGAAAATGGATATGCACATGTATGTCATAGAACACTGTCCTAATACCAACTTTAAATGAGATCTGTTCAAGCATGTCCGAGTTATGGCTTTGGACATGAAAATTCGCAAGAAAAATGGCTGCCAGGCAGCCATATTGGATCGTATCACAACGAAAATGGATATGCACATGTATGTCATAGAACACTGTCCTAATACCAACTTTGAATGAGATCTGTTCAAGCATGTCTGAGTTATGGCTTTGGACATGGAAAATTCACAAACAAAATGGCTGGCAGGCAGCCATATTGGATCGTATCACGACGAAAATGGATATGCACGTACATGTCATAGAACACTGTCCTAATACCAACTTTGAATGAGATCTGTTCAAGCATGTCTGAGTTATGGCTTTGGACATGAAAATTCACAAACAAACTGGCTGCTAGGCGGCCATATTGGATCGTATCATGACAACAATGAATTTGCACATGTATGTCATAGAACACTGTCCCAATACCAACTTTGAATGAGATCTGTTAAAGCATGTCTGAGTTATGGCTTTAGACAGGGAAAATTCGCAAACAAAATGGTTGCTAGGCGGCCATATTGGATTGTATCATAAAACAAATTGACGTGCATATGTATGCTATAGTATGTTGCCCCTGTACCAAGTTTGAAAAAAATCGGTCCAGGCATCTCCAAGAAACAGCTGCGGACGGACGGACGGACACACGGACGCACGGACGCACGGACGCACGGACGGACAGACGGAACCCAATCTATAAGTCCCCGTTCCGGACTTCGTCCGCGGGGACTAACAAGCAACCTATTGGTCAGAATAGCTCTGCTGGTTTTTTTTTAATTTTATTTTTTATTTTGGTGACATGTAGAAGTGGTTCAGTTCTTCAGCTCTTCACTATGCAGTTTTGTTTTAGCGATGCCATAAAGTGGTTAGTGGTTTCATATGATGTCTCACTATAAAACACATTTTACACAGAAGTTGGTAATGTATTGTACTTTTATACCATAGTCACCATTTTATAACAAAAATCTACTGTTATGAAAAATTGCACAAAATCTCTGAAAAAAATGACTGGGAAATGCACACAAGAAAAAGAAAAAAAAAGAGGATTTTGAGGTTGGTTATAAATAATTCCAGTGTCTTACAGCTTTAACCCTGGGAAATTTTAATGATGAATGAAATAAACTAGGGATCTAAAATAATTTTGAGGCAATTTGAATTTCAATTTTCTAACAAATTTACCAAGTCAACAACATTCAACTTGTACTAGTTGTAGTAGATATGTATAGGGAAGAAATGTATTAATCGCCATCTTAGTTTCCGTACCGCTACAATCCCAAGTACCCGAAAGAGAGTCATTCTCATCCAATTCAGGGTTTGACACTGGAGTAAAAAAGTCACTATCTCACAGGACTAGTAAAATTGATAACGTAGTAGTCCTGCAAAAAATTTGGTGCTTTCGCTTGTTCACTTAAGCTCTTCATCTCTCTTAGTTTTTGCTCTACTTCTAATTCACTTTTCCAAACCCCATATTTATTTCAAACCCTGTGTTGTAATTGAACTGTCTATTTCTTTATAGTTGTTTGTGCATCATCAACTCCTTACTGTAATTTTATTCTCTTTTTTATGTTTTGGAGCTTCTTCTCTTTTTTTGTTGCTTTCTGTGAGTAGTTTGTCTTAATTGGGGGGGGGGGGAGTAATAAGATATTATGTGGTCTTATTTCTAGCTTAACATTTCTGGTACACATTGATCTAACTACTGCATTTTTAAAAGACAAAAAATTACCTTCCCATAGAGCAAGTCTTTATAGTGTTGTCCTTAGTGCATATTAGAATGTATTTACAACATAAAAATAAATAAATTTGAAGGTTATCAGCAGTTACAGCAAAAATTTGTTACGAATTACATGACATTGTACAAGTCACTTCGTCTATTTTCGTGTCTATGTACTTCCGGGCTGACATAAACGTTAAACGTGATACAGTGGGCCCTATAATTACTAAGAAATGACAAAACCGTTCGCAAAATAAAGTTCAGGATTTTAATTTTTCAAACTGAATATCAATATCCACTACACATTCAATAACTGGTTTCGTGTATTTAGAAATGTGCCCCAAAACATGAACACAGAACACGGAATCGTGTCAGCAGTGTTACTAGCCAAGTTAGCAGTTTCGTTGTAGGCTGTAAGTTGTACTGGTAAAAAAGACGATCATCACATCATGTAGGAAGTACAAAAACATAGAACACGTTGTTTTCTTGCTGAATAAACTCACTGAAATAACAATACGGTCAAATTGCGTCTTTGATTTTGACTGCCACCATTATGATTGAGCTTCACTTAGTTCCGTTGAACGTGGCGTGGCTGGGCCCGGGCGAACGTAGCTCTGGATGTATGCGCTACGATGTTCGACACGTCTTTCTCGTACCGTAGCGCATACATCCAGAGCTAGGGTGAACGCTGACATACAATTTGTACAGCGTTTTTACAAAGGGAGCTCGTCAATAACCTACCAAATAATTAACTCAGAAACGTAGTTTAAATACTAACTGATCTAAAAATTACTGTTTGGAAAAACTATGCATCCGTACATAAATACGAGTGCGACAAAGATTTCAACTTTTACTTGTTACAGTGTGGAGGCCAGCCTTACCATTATTATACACATATCATCGTACAACTAATTTTATTGGCTACATTTGAAAAGTCTCACTTGATTGGCTCACCCTTCGCTATTCCCGTTTTCAAGAGACACCCCGCCAGAATAAAGTGCCACGTAGTACAGCAATGGCGCGAGATCGCCTGTTGGGCGACTTTCCCACCGGGTGTGCTTTTCGAAAACTACACAACACATGATAAGCTTTTATGACACAGAATCATAGAAAATCTACCCCGTTTCCAAACTAATCGTAATTTTATCGTGAATAGACAACCGGAGTTGGTCAAAATAGCAAATTAAAAATCAAATGAATTTTACTATGACCGTGAATTCATATAGCCGGTGGTTTGAATTCTGAGCTCCCTAATATACCTATCGAAAAGACCCTATCCCGCCGGACTACGTGCAATGGGCATTTTAGTGACCTCTCACTTGATCATGAGGTGCATTTACTGGAATGAACCATTCTGTAGGAGGGGTGGAGAATTTTGATTGAAGTTTACAACCCTTTTTCGAACAAATATTTGTCATTTGGGCACACAATGCGTAGAATTAAGACTATAGCACATATTACATTGCTTGTTTGACGTCAATAGTGTCTTTTGAAAAGTTGCACTTTACCTAAAGTCTCGCGGACTGATTTCCAATATGGCGTCGGTCATAATTCTCATTAACATATTCATTTTTTTTTCAAATTACAAAAAAAAAATCATAAAAAATAGAAGAGAAGACGTGCTGACTTGAAATTAACAAATCTAAGTAAGCTACCCTCTGTGCATCAACACACCAGATATCAAAGCAATCTGACTTGAAGTATATGAGGAGTTGATAAAAATGTCATTTTTGGAAAAAAAAATCATAAAAAATTGAAAATGGCACAGATCAACTTGGCATGAACAAATCTGAATAGCCTCCCCCCAGGGAACATGCACACCAAATATCGAAGTATTCTGGCTGTTACTTTCAGAGAAAATAGTGAAAATATAAAAGTTTGACGGACACCTATGATTCACCTATACACTCTATACTCTATACAACCTATACCTAAAGCTACGCTTTCAGCTTTCGCTGACAGCAGAGCTAAAAAAGTTGACAGACAAACCATGATCACTTATACTTCTATACATATACCAACCTATACCTAAAGCTTTCGCTGACAGTGGAGCTAACAAGTGACAATAAATGCACAGAAAGATTGAATAAAAACATCTCCTAAGGATGACCATTTCCATCAAATTTCAACCCAATCACCTCAATAATTTTGGAATTACAGATTTTTTACCAAAAAGACACATCTTTAACCCTAATTTGCATATCACTGATGGGGTCACCATGTCATGAACAATTATTTATATACACCCCTAAGAAAATTCCCACCAAATATCAGACTGATCTGCCGAGTAGTTTTGGAGTTTAATTTTTTTTTTTAACCAAAAATCACATTTTTTGACCGAAATCACACACTAGTGGTAAGATCATTTTGATTTGAACACTTTCCAAACTACACCCAGAGGTAATATACCCACCAAATATGGCAATCAGTCCAGTGGTTTTCGACATATCGACATGTGTACATTTCTTTTCTAGTACCTGTAAACATAATTTAAAAGTATGGCAACAAACACAACAAAGTGTTTGTGATAAGCAATAATTGACCCTGAATGTCAAGGTCAAAGATCAAGCCTAAAGAAAGCTTGCACCTGATAACATGTGGTAAATACTTGATACAAGCCTCTATGTATTACATATTTTTAGTTAATAGTAAGTAGTAAATATTGACCACAAATATGGCCGCCATTTGGTCAGATTTGCAGATGTCACATAACAAAGCGACGTGCATACATCCCACATGGTATGTCGCCATTCTGGCCAGTTTGAAAGAAATCAGATATTGTATGCAAGAGAAATGACATATTACAGACACACAGACAGTCACATGGACAGAGGGATGAACAGAGCCTACATGTTGGATGTATACAGACACTACAATATCACTTTGTGATATCACCACAGTGGATGTATACAGACACTACAATATCACTTAGTGATATCATCACAGTGGATGTATACAGACACTACAATATCACTTAGTGATATCATCACAGTGGATGTATACAGACACTACAATACCACTTTGTGATATCACCACAGTGGATGTATACAGACAGTATTACAGGCTATCTGATTACCATCAGTTCACAATAACAAGTAGTAATTCCAGTATGTAACATGTCAGAAAATAGGTTACAAATATAAATTCTGATATCATATTTGAAGAAAACTGTAGAGAACATTTAGTTTATTACTATGCCATAAACACAATGTTTAAGTTGCTCATAAGCAATGTAGATGAATGATGGAATGTTACCTATGTCTATATTGGTCTATGTCGGAATCTTTCCTTCTGTCTCTGTCTCTATGCTTTTCCCTATTTCCATCCCTGTTCCTGTCACGATCACTGTATCTCTCTCTGTCCCTATCTTTGTCTCTCCCTCTATCTTTGTCTCTATCCCTACCCCTGTCTCTATCCCTACCCCTACCCCTGTCTCTATCTCTATCTCTATCTCTGTCTCTGTCTCTGTCTCTGTCTCTATCTCTATCTCTGTCTCTATCTCTGTCTCTGTCTCTATCTCTGTCTCTTTCTGATTCTCTTTCTCTTCTTCTTTCTTTTGCTGCATGAAAGTCGTCATCACTTGAGTCATCTCTGTGTTTTCTGGACATGTGTTTTTCCTACAGGAGAAGACACTGTAATATCAGGTATGTGATAAACATGTAACATCAGGTATGTGATAAACATGTAATGTCAGGTATGTGATAAACATGTTATGTCAGGTATGTGATAAACATGTATTGTCAGGTAAATGATAAACATGAATTGTCAGGTATGTGATAAACATGTAATGTCCGGTATGTGATAAACATGTATTGTCAGGTATGTGATAAACATGTAATGTCAGGTATGTGATAAACATGTATTGTCAGGTATGCGATAAACATGTAATGTCAGGTATGCGATAAACATGTAACATCAGGTATGTGATAAACATGTAATGTCAGGTATGTGATAAACATGTAACGTCAGGTATGTGATAAACATGTAACGTCAGGTATGTGATAAACATGTAACGTCAGGTATGTGATAAACATGTATTGTCAGGTATGTGATAAACATGTATTGTCAGGTATGTGATAAACATGTAATGTCAGGTATGTGATAAACATGTAATGTCAGGTATGTGATAAACATGTAATGTCAGGTATGTGATAAACATGTATTGTCAGGTATGTGATAAACATGTAACGTCAGGTAAATGATAAACATGTATTGTCAGGTATGTGATAAACATGTAATGTCAGGTATGTGATAAACATGTAATGTCAGGTATGTGATAAACATGTAATGTCAGGTATGTGATAAACATGTAATGTCAGGTATGTGATAAACATGTAACGTCAGGTATGTGATAAACATGTAATGTCAGGTATGTGATAAACATGTAATGTCAGGTATGTGATAAACATGTAATGTCAGGTATGTGATAAACATGTATTGTCAGGTATGTGATAAACATGTAATGTCAGGTATGTGATAAACATGTAACGTCAGGTATGTGATAAACATGTAATGTCAGGTATGTGATAAACATGTAATGTCAGGTATGTGATAAACATGTAATGTCAGGTATGTGATAAACATGTAACGTCAGGTATGTGATAAACATGTAACGTCAGGTATGTGATAAACATGTAACGTCAGGTATGTGATAAACATGTAATGTCAGGTAAATGATAAACATGTATTGTCAGGTAAATGATAAACATGAATTGTCAGGTATGTGATAAACATGTAATGTCAGGTATGTGATAAACATGTATTGTCAGGTATGTGATAAACATGTAATGTCAGGTATGTGATAAACATGTAACGTCAGGTATGTGATAAACATGTAACGTCAGGTATGTGATAAACATGTAATGTCAGGTATGTGATAAACATGTAACGTCAGGTATGTGATAAACATGTAACGTCAGGTATGTGATAAACATGTAATGTCAGGTATGTGATAAACATGTAATGTCAGGTAAATGATAAACATGAATTGTCAGGTATGTGATAAACATGTAATGTCAGGTAAATGATAAACATGTAATGTCAGGTATGTGATAAACATGTAATGTCAGGTAAATGATAAACATGTAATGTCAGGTATGTGATAAACATGTAATGTCAGGTAAATGATAAACATGTAATGTCAGGTATGTGATAAACATGTAATGTCAGGTATGTGATAAACATGAATTGTCAGGTATGTGATAAACATGTATTGTCAGGTATACAATAAACATGTAATGTTTGAACCATGACTGTGCATTAGTCAACCCAGCTGTATAATTGGGAACTTGGTAGGATAGAGGTTGCAACATGAATGCTTTAATCCTATGTGCTTATAAAGGCTGCAATGGATTGTATGTTCCCCAGGGAGTTGAGGAAGTATCAAGGGATGTTGTGCTGTGATTGATCCATGCCAGGGGTAATAATTGTGAGCGCCTTGAGCTGTCAGGAGGAAAGGCACATTATAAATTAACAATGATGACTGTAAGTTGACCTACCTTGGATCTTTCAGGATCTCTCTCTTCACTATCATTTCTTTTCCGTTTCTTTTTCTTGGGTTTGTGACTTGGTTCATCTTCCTCTTCAAAGACTAAATCATAGTTACTATGGTAACATTGAAGTTAAAGGAAAGAAATGAAATTGAGAAGTCCAACTTAATACTGATTTTGTTGTGAATGAAACACTGATTGCTGTCAATGTATTTATTTCTAAGCTGGATTGATGCAACAGTATTTTGCTGTTGTATGGGGGAAAATCATTGAAATACTAACACTCAAATATTCAATGTTAACCTATTTTTTCTTGTTCAACTCATTCAACTGAATAAAAAAACACCCCTTATGTGTATCAAATCATATTATTTAAAAAAAAGAATGGAAAGTTTATGTCATTTTACGAAAATTGATGATTTTTTAGAAATCGGCCCATGGACTAACATGGCTAGCCATGGTATCATGAACTCTGATACAAAACATCAACACAATAACAGCAAACTTACAACTACAATGACAGCATATAACAATGAAACAATTTAGTTTAATAATGATTGATACTTTCAAAATTGATGAAAGGTTTCAAAATTACATAACTTTCTCTTGTACTACATGTCAAATTTAGTACATGTATTGTCTAGTTTCCCCTTGCCCTACATGTAAATACAGCTACCTGACATATCCTAAAATGCCATAGTGCCAAATATTTCATGTGCCAAAATCAATATTTTCACAATATAATATTCACATAGGACAATTAATATGTATTCTGACATGCAAACACACACACACACACACACACACACACACACACACACACACACACACACACACACACATATACATTCATGCACAAGCAAACAAGATGGTAGAATGGTTAAGAGTGGATGGCTTGTAATCTGTACATTGCTGGTTGTAGAGTCATGATGGTTGAATGGTTAGAGTGGTTGGCTTGTAATCAGTACATTGCTGGTTGTGAAGACTTGATGGTTGAATGGTTAGAGTGACTGGCTTGGAATCTATAGATTGCTGGTTGTGGAGTCAAGATGGTTGAATGCATGGTTAGAGTGGTTGGTTAAATCTGCAAGTTGCCACTTCATACCCACTGCAGCATTTGTTACTGAATGGCTAAAATCCTTGGGCAAGATTTGAACAACCGTACCACCATTGTACCCCAGTCAACTGAGTTGAGGATCTAAATAAGGATCTGATTGGACAGAGGTCTTGTTTGGGATAATATCATTTCATCCTCATGAAAAGAGGCAAACACCTAGTATGGATATCATTATATATAATGCCTTTGTAGTAACAACATTGATGTTTTGGTGTGATTTCAGTCTAAAAGGATACTCTTGTTTAGTTGACTTATTCTTGACTACATAGCGTTGACCTTTATTTTGCTTCTCCATCTCAGCCTTACTGGTGCCTACAAGGAAGAAATATGATTACCAAGCTAACACAAAATATGATTACCAAGCTAACACAAAATATGATTACCAAGCTAACACAAAATATGATTACCAAGCTAACACAAAATATGATTACCAAGCTAACACAAAATATTACATGTACTGTACAGACTGACTGTTAATCATTACATGTACTGTACAGACTGACTGTTAATCATTACATGTACTGTACATACTGACTGTTAATCATTACATGTACAGTACAGATTGACTGTTAATCATTACATGTACAGTAAAGACAGACTGTTAATCATTACATGTACTGTACACACTGACTGTTAATCATTACATGTACTGTACAGACTGACTGTCAATCATTACATGTACTTTACATACTGACTGTTAATCATTACATGTACTGTACATACTGACTGTTAACCATTACATGTACAGTACAGACTGACTGTCAATCATTACATGTACTGTACATACTGACTGTTAATCATTACATGTACTGTACAGACTGACTGTTAATCATTACATGTACAGTACAGACTGACTGTTAATCATTACATGTACTATACAGACTGACTGTCAATCATTACATGTACTATACAGACTGACTGTTAATCATTACATGTACTATACAGACTGACTGTCAATCATTACATGTACAGTACAGACTGACTGTTAATCATTACATGTACTGTACATACTGACTGTTAATCATTACATGTACAGTACAGACTGACTGTTAATCATTACATGTACTGTACAGACTGACTGTTAATCATTACATGTACTATACAGACTGACTGTCAATCATTACATGTACAGTACAGACTGACTGTCAATCATTACATGTACTATACAGACTGACTGTTAATCATTACATGTACTGTACAGACTGACTGTTAATCATTACATGTACAGTACAGACTGACTGTTAATCATTACATGTACTGTACAGACTGACTGTTAATCATTACATGTACTGTACAGATTGACTGTCAATCATTACATGTACTATACAGACTGACTGTCAATCATTACATGTACAGTACAGACTGACTGTTAATCATTACATGTACTGTACAGACTGACTGTTAACCATTACATGTACAGTACAGATTGACTGTCAATCATTACATGTACTGTACATACTGACTGTTAATCATTACATGTACTGTACACACTGACTGTCACTCATTACATGTACTGTACACACTGACTGTCAATCATTACATGTACAGTACAGACTGACTGTTAATCATTACATGTACTGTACAGACTGACTGTCAATCATTACATGTACTGTACAGACTGACTGTTAATCATTACATGTACTGTACAGACTGACTGTTAATCATTACATGTACTGTACAGATTGACTGTTAATCATTACATGTACAGTACATACTGACTGTCAATCATTACATGTACTATACAGATTGACTGTTAATCATTACATGTACTGTACAGACTGACTGTTAATCATTACATGTACTGTACAGATTGACTGTTAATCATTACATGTACTATACAGATTGACTGTTAATCATTACATGTACTGTACAGACTGACTGTTAATCATTACATGTACTATACAGATTGACTGTTAATCATTACATGTACTGTACAGATTGACTGTTAATCATTATATGTACTATACAGATTGACTGTTAATCATTACATGTACTATACAGATTGACTGTTAATCATTACATGTACTGTACAGACTGACTGTTAATCATTACATGTACTGTACAGATTGACTGTTAATCATTACATGTACTATACAGATTGACTGTCAATCATTACATGTACTGTACAGACTGACTGTCAATCATTACATGTACTGTACATACTGACTGTTAATCATTACATGTACTATACAGACTGACTGTCAATCATTACATGTACAGTACAGACTGACTGTTAATCATTACATGTACTGTACAGACTGACTGTTAATCATTACCTGTACTGTACAGATTGACTGTTAATCATTACATGTACTGTACAGATTGACTGTTAATCATTACATGTACTATACAGACTGACTGTTAATCATTACATGTACAGTACAGACTGACTGTCAATCATTACATGTACTGTACAGGTTGACTGTTAATCATTACATGTACTATACAGACTGACTGTTAATCATTACATGTACTATACAGACTGACTGTTAATCATTACCTGTACTGTACATACTGACTGTTAATCATTACATGTACTGTACAGATTGACTGTCAATCATTACATGTACTGTACATACTGACTGTTAATCATTACATGTACTGTACAGACTGACTGTCAATCATTACATGTACTATACAGACTGACTGTCAATCATTACATGTACTGTACATACTGACTGTTAATCATTACATGTACTGTACAGACTGACTGTCAATCATTACATGTACTGTACATATTGACTGTTAATCATTACATGTACCGTACAGACTGACTGTCAATCATTACATGTACAGTACAGATTGACTGTCAATCATTACATGTACTGTACAGACTGACTGTTAATCATTACATGTACAGTACAGGTTGACTGTTAATCATTACATGTACAGTACAGGTTGACTGTTAATCATTACATGTACTGTACAGACTGACTGTTAATCATTACATGTACAGTACAGGTTGACTGTTAATCATTACATGTACCGTACAGACTGACTGTCAATCATTACATGTACAGTACATACTGACTGTTAATCATTACATGTACTGTACATACTGACTGTTAATCATTACATGTACTGTACATACTGACTGTTAATCATTACATGTACTTTACATACTGACTGTCAATCATTACATGTACTGTACAGATTGACTGTTAATCATTACATGTACCATACAGACTGACTGTTAATCATTACATGTACTGTACAGATTGACTGTTAATCATTACATGTACTGTACAGATTGACTGTTAATCATTACATGTACTTTACATACTGACTGTTAATCATTACATGTACTATACAGACTGACTGTTAATCATTACATGTACTTTACATACTGTCTGTCAATCATTACATGTACTGTACAGATTGACTGTTAATCATTACATGTACTGTACAGACTGACTGTTAATCATTACCTGTACCATACAGACTGACTGTTAATCATTACATGTACTGTACAGACTGACTGTCAATCATTACATGTACTGTACAGATTGACTGTCAATCATTACATGTACTGTACAGACTGACTGTTAATCATTACATGTACTATACAGACTGACTGTTAATCATTACATGTACCATACAGATTGACTGTTAATCATTACATGTACTGTACAGATTGACTGTTAATCATTACATGTACTGTACATACTGACTGTTAATCATTACATGTACTGTACATACTGACTGTTAATCATTACATGTACTGTACACACTGACTGTTAATCATTACACGTACTATACAGACTGACTGTCAATCATTACATGTACTGTACAGATTGACTGTCAATCATTACATGTACTGTACAGACTGACTGTTAATCATTACATGTACTATACAGACTGACTGTCAATCATTACATGTACTATACAGACTGACTGTTAATCATTACATGTACTGTACATACTGACTGTTAATCATTACATGTACTGTACATACTGACTGTCAATCATTACATGTACTGTACATACTGACTGTTAATCATTACATGTACTGTACAGATTGACTGTTAATCATTACATGTACTATACAGACTGACTGTTAATCATTACATGTAAAGTACAGACTGACTGTTAATCATTACATGTACCATACAGACTGACTGTTAATCATTACATGTACTATACAGACTGACTGTCAATCATTACATGTACCGTACAGGTTGACTGTTAATCATTACATGTACAGTAAAGACTGACTGTTAATCATTACATGTACTATACAGACTGACTGTTAATCATTACATGTACTGTACACACTGACTGTCACTCATTACATGTACTGTACAGACTGACTGTTAATCATTACATGTACTGTACAGATTGACTGTCAATCATTACATGTACAGTACAGATTGACTGTCAATCATTACATGTACTGTACATATTGACTGTTAATCATTACATGTACTGTACAGATTGACTGTCAATCATTACATGTACTGTACATACTGACTGTTAATCATTACATGTACTGTACAGACTGACTGTTAATCATTACATGTACTGTACACACTGACTGTCACTCATTACATGTACTGTACAGACTGACTGTCAATCATTACATGTACTGTACAGACTGACTGTTAATCATTACATGTACAGTACAGATTGACTGTCAATCATTACATGTACTATACAGACTGACTGTCAATCATTACATGTACTATACAGACTGACTGTTAATCATTACATGTACTGTACACACTGACTGTCACTCATTACATGTACTGTACAGACTGACGGTCAATCATTACATGTACTGTACAGACTGACTGTTAATCATTACATGTACAGTACAGATTGACTGTCAATCATTACATGTACAGTACATACTGACTGTCAATCATTGCATGTACTATACAGACTGACTGTTAATCATTACATGTACTGTACAGACTGACTGTTAATCATTACATGTACTGTACAGACTGACTGTTAATCATTACATGTACAGTACAGATTGACTGTTAATCATTACATGTACTGTACAGACTGACTGTTAATCATTACATGTACTGTACATACTGACTGTTAATCATTACATGTACTGTACATACTGACTGTTAATCATTACATGTACTGTACAGACTGACTGTTAATCATTACATGTACTGTACAGATTGACTGTTAATCATTACATGTACTGTACATACTGACTGTTAATCATTACATGTACTGTACAGATTGACTGTTAATCATTACATGTACTGTACAGATTGACTGTCAATCATTACATGTACAGTACATACTGACTGTCAATCATTACATGTACTATACAGACTGACTGTTAATCATTACATGTACAGTACAGATTGACTGTCAATCATTACATGTACTATACAGACTGACTGTTAATCATTACATGTACTGTACACACTGACTGTCACTCATTACATGTACTGTACAGACTGACTGTCAATCATTACATGTACTGTACAGACTGACTGTTAATCATTACATGTACAGTACAGATTGACTGTCAATCATTACATGTACAGTACATACTGACTGTCAATCATTACATGTACTATACAGACTGACTGTTAATCATTACATGTACTGTACAAACTGACTGTCACTCATTACATGTACTGTACAGATTGACTGTTAATCATTACATGTAATGTACAGATTGACTGTTAAAGGTGATTCAAAATGCTCACATTCACTATCGCTAATTTGCTAGACTACATGTTTGTGAAATGCATGCTGGTTTTAAAACTTTTCAAAAGCGTCTGCAAACACCTTAAAATGACCTTTTTTCAGTCACTTCCCTTCGGATTTACTTCGAGAGTTTTCGGGTATTTCCGGTCCCACCTAGACCACGGGATTTTATGACGTCATAAGGAGACATGGATAGCACGTAGCCTATGACGAGCGTAGTCACTAGGTGAACAAAACTCAACAGCATTGTGAAAAAATACATTGCTAGTGGTTGTAACAGACATCAGTAAACAAAAACTACACTCTACATGTCTTATTAACCAACATTTACCGATATTTACTCACACTTTCTGCATAAATGCTAAAATATTATCTCCCCATATTATGGCAAAATAAATCAAAACGGCTAGACTACAGTGTAGATATACATAAACACTTGTAATGTCGCTCGCGTGTTTCAATTTATTTATCTGATTTTTTTTATTATTTGCCGAGGAGAAGCATTACAATATCTTCGACAGGCATGGCGTGGACAGCATATTATAGCTCACTATACTCGACTATACTCACTGATGTGGCCTTTTGAACGGTGCATTTAGCAACAAAGTAAACATATTTATCTTGAATAAATATACTAGCTATTAGATTGCCATATCATCAGCAATAAAATTGTAAAGAATTGAGGAAATTTCGTGAGTTTAGTGTTGTCATTAACATGACTTTAGCAACTCGTCTGGAAGAAAACTTGTATGGTTTCCCTTGTTGCGATATCACTTAACTTAATGCAACAAGCCTATTTAATATTCATTAGAAGAATTCTGTAACGAATCATGGTATTCGAAGTGTACAGTTTAGGAAACCAACAAATCAAATATCGCGATGTGTTCATGATATCAAATATGATTGGACAATATTGACGTCGGCAATCAAGGTCGTGACCCCAGCACATGGTTATGAAAGAAAGCCTGCAACTAGATACTTGGCTAGCCACGTCCGGTCCCGTTTCTCAGGGTTTGTGTTGAAGTTAGAGACGTTATTTCTGTACAACTTGAAGAATTTTACAATATATCTGATTGATAAATATGGATTACATCAACACGTGGATAAATTTAACCTGACACGAATGTGCGCTGTGCTCTCCCGATTCCATACGTATGTACATTGTACATACACTGCTTCAGCTTTGATCGGCGGAACTATCCTAGTATGAGCTTACTGCCGCAGCCGCGGTGACTGCACAAAACTTGACAACACTACCCCTCTACCGATATATAATAATCACCTGTATACCGTGATAAAAACAAGCAATAATTCGAGTCCCCAACAAGTCGATGAGACCTACTTCTGTTCTGTCCGATCCGAATGCGAATGGGTTTCAGACTCGGACTAGAGTATTACGCCCTAGACAATAATATATGTAAACTTGTGTTCACAAGCCAAACATGTGACAATACAAGACCACAACGAAAACTGTGAAAAATTTACAGGTCAGTCTCATTTTATATATGGACAACAAAATTAGGTCGGTCACAGTTCCATTTACATGATGCAATGACTCGGAGCGTACTTCCATATGCTCGGAGCAAATCGAATCAATTAGTGTATTATGGGACCAACAAATATATTGTGGCACATGTCCCGATACGCCTTCTTGAAGTTTCCCATTGGTATTCTAATAGCTAGTATATTTATTCGAGATGAAATATGTTTACTTTGTTGTTAAATGCACTGTTCAAATGGCGACGCGAGTACAATTGGGCTAAAATATGCCGTCCTTGGCCCGGGATGCCGTCAAACGTCACGACGGTATCGTAATGCTTCTTGTCGGCAAATAATAAAAAATCAGATAAATAAAAGTCAATGAATGTGAAACACGCGACATTACAAGAGTTTATATATATCTAGTCTAGCCGTTTTGATTTATTTTGCCATAATATGGGGAGATCATATTTTAGCATTTATACCCACAGACACTGCCAATTAGTTAGAAAGTTTGAGTAAATATCGGTAAATGTTGGTTAATAAGACATGTAGAGTGTAGTTTTTGTTTACTGATGTCTATTACAACCACCGGCAATGTATTTTTTTCACAATGCTGTTGAGTTTTATTCACCTGTTGACTACGCTCGTCATAGGCTAAGTGCTAACCATGTCTCCTTATGACGTCATAAAATCCCGTGGTCTAGGTGGGACCGGAAATACCCGAAAACTCTCGAAGTAAATCCGAAGGAAAGTGACTAAAAAAAGGTCATTTTAAGGTGTTTGCAGACGCTTTTGAAAAGTTTTAAAACCAGAATGCATTTCACAAACATGTCGTCTAGCAAATTAGCGATAGTGAATGTGAGCATTTTGAATCACCTTTAATCATTACATGTACTGTACATACTGACTGTTAATCATTACATGTACTTTACATACTGACTGTCAATCATTACATGTACTGTACAGATTGACTGTTAATCATTACATGTACTATACAGACTGACTGTTAATCATTACATGTACTTTACATACTGACTGTCAATCATTACATGTACTGTACAGATTGACTGTTAATCATTACATGTACCATACAGACTGACTGTTAATCATTACATGTACTGTACACACTGACTGTCAATCATTACATGTACAGTACAGATTGACTGTCAATCATTACATGTACAGTACATACTGACTGTCAATCATTACATGTACTATACAGACTGACTGTTAATCATTACATGTACTGTACAAACTGACTGTCACTCATTACATGTACTGTACAGATTGACTGTTAATCATTACATGTACTGTACAGATTGACTGTTAATCATTACATGTACTGTACATACTGACTGTTAATCATTACATGTACTTTACATACTGACTGTCAATCATTACATGTACTGTACAGATTGACTGTTAATCATTACATGTACCATACAGACTGACTGTTAATCATTACATGTACTGTACAGATTGACTGTTAATCATTACATGTACTGTACAGATTGACTGTTAATCATTACATGTACTGTACATACTGACTGTTAATCATTACATGTACTTTACATACTGACTGTTAATCATTACATGTACTGTACAGACTGACTGTTAATCATTACATGTACCATACAGACTGACTGTTAATCATTACATGTACTGTACAGATTGACTGTTAATTATTACATGTACTGTACAGATTGACTGTTAATCATTACATGTACTGTACATACTGACTGTTAATCATTACATGTACTGTACAGAATGACTGTCAATCATTAAATGTACTGTACAGACTGACTGTCAATCATTACATGTACTGTACAGATTGACTGTCAATCATTACATGTACTGTACAGACTGACTGTCAATCATTACATGTACTGTACAGACTGACTGTCAATCATTACATGTACTATACAGACTGACTGTTAATCATTACATGTACTGTACAGATTGACTGTTAATCATTACATGTACTTTACATACTGACTGTCAATCATTACATGTACTATACAGACTGACTGTTAATCATTACATGTACTGTACAGACTGACTGTTAATCATTACATGTACTGTACAGAATGACTGTCAATCATTACATGTACTGTACAGATTGACTGTCAATCATTACATGTACTGTACAGATTGACTGTTAATCATTACATGTACTGTAAAGACTGACTGTCAATCATTAAATGTACAGTACAGATTGACTGTTAATCATTACATGTACTGTACAGATTGACTGTTAATCATTACATGTACTGTACAGATTGACTGTCAATCATTACATGTACTGTACAGACTGACTGTTAATCATTACATGTACTGTACAGACTGACTGTCAATCATTACATGTACTGTACAGATTGACTGTCAATCATTACATGTACAGTACAGACTGACTGTCAATCATTACATGTACAGTACAGACTGACTGTTAATCATTACATGTACTGTACAGATTGACTGTCAATCATTACATGTACAGTACAGACTGACTGTTAATCATTACATGTACAGTACATATTGACTGTTAATCATTACATGTACAGTACAGACTGACTGTTAATCATTACATGTACTGTACAGACTGACTGTCAATCATTACATGTACTGTACACACTGACTGTTAATCATTACATGTACTGTACAGATTGACTGTTAATCATTACATGTACTGTACAGACTGACTGTTAATCATTACATGTACTGTACAGACTGACTGTTAATCATTACATGTACTGTACAGACTGTTTATCAATCATTAAATGTACTGTACAGACTGACTGACTGTCAATCATTAAATGTACTGTACAGACTGACTGACTGTCAATCATTAAATGTACTGTACAGACTGACTGACTGTCAATCATTACAGCAAGACTTACCTAAATTATATTTTTGTTTTAGTTTAGCAACAGACTGGCTGAAATCAACATGGATCCTCCTGTCATCAATTAAGACATTGTCCATCTTGAAAAAGGCCTCTTCACAATCTTCCTCCTTTAAACCAAATAAAATTCATATTAATTTAATCATTAATTCCTGACTGGATCAAAAGTCTGTACTTTATTTTCACTCTACAACTGCGTGACAGTGTAAAATGCTTTCCTGTACTAAAATATTTGGCACATTCATATATATTAACCTTCTTAGATGAAAACCATTTGTACAAGTATTATTTTGTATTTTTGTCAATTAATGAATGAGATTGTGGTACACCTTGGTGAAATTGGAGATTTGTATTACTCAAAACAGGGTGTGAATATCATGTGATTGTCATGTGATCATCATGTGATTGTCAATGCTTTACATCATGTGATTGAAAATGCTTTACATTATGTGATTGTCAATGCTTTACATCATGTGATTGCCAATGCTTTACATCATGTAATCATCAATGCTTTACATCATGTGATTGTCATGTGATCATCATGTGATTGTCATGTGATCATCATGTGATTTTCAATGCTTTACATCATGTAATTGTCAATGCTTTACATCATGTAATTGTCAATGCTTTACATCATGTAATTGTCAATGCTTTACATCATGTGATTGTCAATGCTTTACATCATGTGATTGTCAATGCTTTACATCATGTGATTGTCAATGCTTTACATCATGTGATTGTCAATGCTTTACATCATGTGATTGTCAATGCTTTACATCATGTGATTGTCAATGCTTTATATCATGTGATTGTCAATGCTTTATATCATGTGATTGTCAATGCTTTACATCATGTGATTGTCAATGCTTTACATCATGTGATTGTCAATGCTTTACATCATGTAATTGTCAATGCTTTATATCATGTGATTGTCAATGCTTTATATCATGTGATTGTCAATGCTTTACATCATGTGATTGTCAATGCTTTACATCATGTGATTGTCAATGCTTTATATCATGTGATTGTCAATGCTTTACATCATGTGATTGTCAATGCTTTACATCATGTGATTGTCAATGCTTTACATCATGTGATTGTCAATGCTTTATATCATGTGATTGTCAATGCTTTACATCATGTGATTATCAATGCTTTACATCATGTGATTGTCAATGCTTTACATCATGTGATTGTCAATGCTTTACATCATGTAATCATCAATGCTTTATATCATGTGATTGTCAATGCTTTACATCATGTGATTGTCAATGCACTACATCATGTAATTGTCAATGCTTTACATCATGTGATCAACAATGCTTTACATCATGTAATCATCAATGCTTTATATCATGTAATTGTCAATGCTTTATATCATGTGATTGTCAATGCTTTATATCATGTGATTGTCAATGCTTTACATCATGTGATCAACAATGCTTTACATCATGTGATCAACAATGCTTTACATCATGTAATCATCAATGCTTTATATCATGTAATTGTCAATGCTTTACATCATGTGATTGTCAATGCTTTGCATCATGTGATCAACAATGCTTTACATCATGTGATCAACAATGCTTTACATCATGTAATCATCAATGCTTTATATCATGTGATTGTCAATGCTTTATATCATGTGATTGTCAATGCTTTGCATCATGTGATTGTCAATGCTTTATATCATGTGATTGTCAATGCACTACATCATGTGATTGTCAATGCACTACATCATGTAATTGTCAATGCTTTATATCATGTGATTGTCAATGCACTACATCATGTGATTGTCAATGCTTTACATCATGTGATCAACAATGCTTTACATCATGTGATTGTCAATGCTTTACATCATGTGATCAACAATGCTTTATATCATGTGATTGTCAATGCTTTACATCATGTGATTGTCAATGCTTTACATCATGTGATCAACAATGCTTTACATCATGTGATTGTCAATGCTTTACATCATGTGATTGTCAATGCTTTACATCATGTGATTGTCAATGCTTTATATCATGTAATTGTCAATGCTTTACATCATGTGATTGTCAATGCTTTACATCATGTGATCAACAATGCTTTATATCATGTGATTGTCAATGCTTTACATCATGTGATTGTCAATGCTTTATATCATGTGATTGTCAATGCTTTACATCATGAGATCATCAATGCTTTACATCATGTAATTGTCAATGCTTTATATCATGTGATTGTCAATGCTTTACATCATGTGATTGTCAATGCTTTACATCATGTGATTGTCAATGCTTTACATCATGTGATTGTCAATGCTTTACATCATGTAATCATCAATGCTTTATATCATGTGATTGTCAATGCTTTACATCATGTGATTGTCAATGCTTTACATCATGTGATTGTCAATGCTTTACATCATGTAATTGTCAATGCTTTATATCATGTGATTGTCAATGCTTTACATCATGTGATTGTCAATGCTTTACATCATGTGATTGTCAATGCTTTATATCATGTGATTGTCAATGCTTTACATCATGTGATCAACAATGCTTTACATCATGTGATTGTCAATGCTTTATATCATGTGATTGTCATGTGATCATCATGTGATTGTCAATGCTTTATATCATGTGATTGTCAATGCTTTATATCATGTGATTGTCAATGCTTTATATCATGTGATTGTCAATGCTTTACATCATGTGATTGTCAATGCTTTACATCATGTGATTGTCAATGCTTTATATCATGTGATTGTCAATGCTTTACATCATGTGATTGTCAATGCTTTATATCATGTGATTGTCAATGCTTTACATCATGTAATCATCAATGCTTTATATCATGTGATTGTCAATGCTTTACATCATGTGATTGTCAATGCACTACATCATGTAATTGTCAATGCTTTACATCATGTGATCAACAATGCTTTACATCATGTAATCATCAATGCTTTATATCATGTAATTGTCAATGCTTTATATCATGTGATTGTCAATGCTTTATATCATGTAATTGTCAATGCTTTATATCATGTGATTGTCAATGCTTTACATCATGTGATCAACAATGCTTTACATCATGTGATCAACAATGCTTTACATCATGTAATCATCAATGCTTTACATCATGTAATTGTCAATGCTTTATATCATGTAATTGTCAATGCTTTATATCATGTGATTGTCAATGCTTTACATCATGTAATCATCAATGCTTTACATCATGTAATTGTCAATGCTTTATATCATGTAATTGTCAATGCTTTATATCATGTGATTGTCAATGCTTTATATCATGTGATTGTCAATGCTTTGCATCATGTGATTGTCAATGCTTTACATCATGTGATTGTCAATGCTTTACAT
This sequence comes from Glandiceps talaboti, assembly GCF_964340395.1. Taxonomy (NCBI): domain Eukaryota; kingdom Metazoa; phylum Hemichordata; class Enteropneusta; family Spengelidae; genus Glandiceps; species Glandiceps talaboti. Next base: position 2,215,814 of record NC_135551.1, read on the forward strand.
CATGTGATTGTCAATGCTTTACATCATGTGATTGTCAATGCACTACATCATGTGATTGTCAATGCACTACATCATGTAATTGTCAATGCTTTATATCATGTGATTGTCAATGCACTACATCATGTGATTGTCAATGCTTTACATCATGTGATCAACAATGCTTTACATCATGTGATTGTCAATGCTTTACATCATGTGATCAACAATGCTTTATATCATGTGATTGTCAATGCTTTACATCATGTGATTGTCAATGCTTTACATCATGTGATCAACAATGCTTTACATCATGTGATTGTCAATGCTTTACATCATGTGATTGTCAATGCTTTACATCATGTGATTGTCAATGCTTTATATCATGTAATTGTCAATGCTTTACATCATGTGATTGTCAATGCTTTACATCATGTGATCAACAATGCTTTATATCATGTGATTGTCAATGCTTTACATCATGTGATTGTCAATGCTTTACATCATGTGATTGTCAATGCTTTACATCATGTAATCATCAATGCTTTATATCATGTGATTGTCAATGCTTTACATCATGTGATTGTCAATGCTTTACATCATGTGATTGTCAATGCTTTACATCATGTAATTGTCAATGCTTTATATCATGTGATTGTCAATGCTTTACATCATGTGATTGTCAATGCTTTACATCATGTGATTGTCAATGCTTTATATCATGTGATTGTCAATGCTTTACATCATGTGATCAACAATGCTTTACATCATGTGATTGTCAATGCTTTATATCATGTGATTGTCATGTGATCATCATGTGATTGTCAATGCTTTATATCATGTGATTGTCAATGCTTTATATCATGTGATTGTCAATGCTTTATATCATGTGATTGTCAATGCTTTACATCATGTGATTGTCAATGCTTTATATCATGTGATTGTCAATGCTTTATATCATGTGATTGTCAATGCTTTACATCATGTGATCAACAATGCTTTACATCATGTGATCAACAATGCTTTACATCATGTAATCATCAATGCTTTACATCATGTAATTGTCAATGCTTTATATCATGTAATTGTCAATGCTTTATATCATGTGATTGTCAATGCTTTACATCATGTAATCATCAATGCTTTACATCATGTAATTGTCAATGCTTTATATCATGTAATTGTCAATGCTTTATATCATGTGATTGTCAATGCTTTATATCATGTGATTGTCAATGCTTTGCATCATGTGATTGTCAATGCTTTACATCATGTGATTGTCAATGCTTTACATCATGTGATTGTCAATGCTTTACATCATGTGATTGTCAATGCACTACATCATGTGATTGTCAATGCACTACATCATGTAATTGTCAATGCTTTATATCATGTGATTGTCAATGCACTACATCATGTGATTGTCAATGCTTTACATCATGTGATCAACAATGCTTTACATCATGTGATTGTCAATGCTTTACATCATGTGATCAACAATGCTTTATATCATGTGATTGTCAATGCTTTACATCATGTGATTGTCAATGCTTTACATCATGTGATCAACAATGCTTTACATCATGTGATTGTCAATGCTTTACATCATGTGATTGTCAATGCTTTACATCATGTGATTGTCAATGCTTTATATCATGTAATTGTCAATGCTTTACATCATGTGATTGTCAATGCTTTACATCATGTGATCAACAATGCTTTATATCATGTGATTGTCAATGCTTTACATCATGTGATTGTCAATGCTTTATATCATGTGATCATCAATGCTTTACATCATGTAATTGTCAATGCTTTATATCATGTGATTGTCAATGCTTTACATCATGTGATTGTCAATGCTTTACATCATGTGATTGTCAATGCTTTACATCATGTGATTGTCAATGCTTTACATCATGTAATCATCAATGCTTTATATCATGTGATTGTCAATGCTTTACATCATGTGATTGTCAATGCTTTACATCATGTGATTGTCAATGCTTTACATCATGTAATTGTCAATGCTTTATATCATGTGATTGTCAATGCTTTACATCATGTGATTGTCAATGCTTTACATCATGTGATTGTCAATGCTTTATATCATGTGATTGTCAATGCTTTACATCATGTGATCAACAATGCTTTACATCATGTGATTGTCAATGCTTTATATCATGTGATTGTCATGTGATCATCATGTGATTGTCAATGCTTTATATCATGTGATTGTCAATGCTTTATATCATGTGATTGTCAATGCTTTATATCATGTGATTGTCAATGCTTTACATCATGTGATTGTCAATGCTTTATATCATGTGATTGTCAATGCTTTACATCATGTGATTGTCAATGCTTTACATCATGTGATCATCAATGCTTTACATCATGTGATTGTCAATGCTTTATATCATGTGATTGTCAATGCTTTACATCATGTGATTGTCAATGCTTTACATCATGTGATTGTCAATGCTTTACATCATGTGATTGTCAATGCTTTACATCATGTGATTGTCAATGCTTTACATCATGTGATTGTCAATGCTTTACATCATGTGATTGTCAATGCTTTACATCATGTGATTGTCAATGCTTTACATCATGTAATTGTCAATGCTTTATATCATGTGATTGTCAATGCTTTACATCATGTGATTGTCAATGCTTTACATCATGTGATTGTCAATGCTTTACATCATGTAATTTTCAATGCTTTATATCATGTAATTGTCAATGCTTTATATCATGTGATTGTCAATGCTTTATATCATGTAATTGTCAATGCTTTACATCATGTGATCAACAATGCTTTACATCATGTGATTGTCAATGCTTTATATCATGTGATTGTCAATGCTTTATATCATGTGATTGTCAATGCTTTATATCATGTAATTGTCAATGCTTTATATCATGTAATTTTCAATGCTTTATATCATGTAATTGTCAATGCTTTATATCATGTAATTGTCAATGCTTTACATCATGTAATTGTCAATGCTTTATATCATGTGATTGTCAATGCTTTATATCATGTGATTGTCAATGCTTTACATCATCAATACATACGTTTTGAATGTTGGAAATTTGAACCACTCTTGGCCAATGCTATCACCATGCAATTAATAGGCCAATGCTATCACCATGCAATTAATAGGCCAATGGCTGTCACCATGCAAACAATGGCTGTCACCATGCAATTAATAGGCCAATGGCTGTCACCATGCAAACAATGGCTCTCACCATGCAATTAATAGGCCAATGGCTGTCACCAAGCAAACAATAGGCCAGTGGGTGTCACCATGCAAACAATAGGCCAGTGGCTGTCACCATGCAAACAATAGGCCAGTGGCTGTCACCATGCAAACAATGGCTCTCACCATGCAATTAATAGGCCAATGGCTGTCACCAAGCAAACAATAGGCCAGTGGGTGTCACCATGCAAACAATAGGCCAGTGGCTGTCACCATGCAAATAATAGGCCAGTGGCTGTCACTATGCAGAAAAGATGTTTCTATCATAATGTCTCTCTTTCAATGATACTTTTTCCTCTTTTCATGGAGGTAGTCGTAGAACCAAGAGATATAGAGTAAGAAACTTAAGTTTTTCCCTATGTGCATTAGAAAGTCTTAGTGTATTGGTTACAGGTTCCCAGACTGTTTCTCAAATCAATATAGTTTGCTTTTTCAAGTGTGAACTGATTATTCTGATATCTCACATTGCCAATATTTATTTTGATATCTCACATTGCCAATATTTATTTTGATATCTCACAATGCCAATATTTATTTTGATATCTCACATTGCCAATATTTATTTTGATATCTCACATTGCCAATATTTCTTTTGATATCTCACATTGCCAATATTTATTTTGATATCTCACATTGCCAATATTTATTTTGATATCTCACATTGCCAATATTCATTTTGATATCTCACAATGCCACTATTACTTTTGATATCTCACAATGCCACTATTTCTTTTGATATCTCACATTGCCACTATTTCTTTTGATATCTCACATTGCCAATATTTTAATTATTTTGATATCTCACATTGCCAATATTTCTTTTGATATCTCACATTGCCACTATTTCTTTTGATATCTCACATTGCCAATATTTCTTAAGATATCTCACATTGCCACTATTTCTTTTGATATCTCACATTGCCACTATTTCTTTTGATATCTCACATTACCAATATTTATTTTGATATCTCACAATGCCAATATTTATTTTGATATCTCACATTGCCAATATTTCTTTTGATATCTCACATTGCCACTATTTCTTTTGATATCTCACATTGCCAATATTTTAATTATTTTGATATCTCACAATGCCAATATTTCTTTTGATATCTCACATTGCCAATATTTATTTTGATAACTCACATTGCCAATATTTTAATATCTCACATTGCCAATATTTATTTTGATATCTCACATTGCCAGTATTTTAATTATTTTGATATCTCACATTGCCAATATTTATTTTGATATCTCACATTGCCAATATTTCTTTTGATATCTCACATTGCCAATATTTATTTTGATATCTCACATTGCCACCATTTATTTTGATATCTCACATTGCCAATATTTATTTTGATATCTCACAATGCCAATATTTATTTTGATATCTCACATTGCCAATATTTCTTTTGATATCTCACAATGCCACTATTTATTTTGATATCTCACAATGCCAATATTTATTTTGATATCTCACATTGCCAATATTTTAATATCTCACATTGCCAATATTTATTTTGATATCTCACATTGCCAGTATTTTAATTATTTTGATATCTCACATTGCCAATATTTATTTTGATATCTCACAATGCCAATATTTATTTTGATAACTCACATTGCCAATATTTTAATATCTCACATTGCCAATATTTATTTTGATATCTCACATTGCCAGTATTTTAATTATTTTGATATCTCACATTGCCAATATTTATTTATTTATTTTGATATCTCACATTCCCAATATTTCTTTTGATATCTCACATTGCCAATATTTCTTTTGATATCTCACATTGCCACCATTTATTTTGATATCTCACATTGCCAATATTTATTTTGATATCTCACATTGCCAATATTTATTTTGATATCTCACAATGCCAATATTTATTTTGATATCTCACATTGCCAATATTTATTTTGATATCTCACATTGCCAATATTTATTTTGATATCTCACATTGCCAATATTTCTTTTGATATCTCACATTGCCAATATTCATTTTGATATCTCACAATGCCACTATTTCTTTTGATATCTCACAATGCCAATATTTATTTTGATATCTCACAATGCCAATATTTATTTTGATAACTCACATTGCCAATATTTTAATATCTCACATTGCCAATATTTATTTTGATATCTCACATTGCCAGTATTTTAATTATTTTGATATCTCACATTGCCAATATTTATTTTGATATCTCACATTCCCAATATTTCTTTTGATATCTCACATTGCCAATATTTATTTTGATATCTCACATTGCCACCATTTATTTTGATATCTCACATTGCCAATATTTATTTTGATATCTCACAATGCCAATATTTATTTTGATATCTCACATTGCCAATATTTATTTTGATATCTCACAATGCCACTATTTCTTTTGATATCTCACATTGCCACTATTTCTTTTGATATCTCACATTGCCAATATTTTAATTATTTTGATATCTCACATTGCCAATATTTGTTTTGATATCTCACATTGCCACTATTTCTTTTGATATCTCACATTGCCAATATTTCTTAAGATATCTCACATTGCCACTATTTCTTTTGATATCTCACATTGCCACTATTTCTTTTGATATCTCACATTACCAATATTTATTTTGATATCTCACAATGCCAATATTTATTTTGATATCTCACATTGCCAATATTTCTTTTGATATCTCACATTGCCACTATTTCTTTTGATATCTCACATTGCCAATATTTTAATTATTTTGATATCTCACAATGCCAATATTTCTTTTGATATCTCACATTGCCAATATTTATTTTGATAACTCACATTGCCAATATTTTAATATCTCACATTGCCAATATTTATTTTGATATCTCACATTGCCAATATTTATTTTGATATCTCACATTGCCAATATTTCTTTTGATATCTCACATTGCCAATATTTATTTTGATATCTCACATTGCCACCATTTATTTTGATATCTCACATTGCCAATATTTATTTTGATATCTCACAATGCCAATATTTATTTTGATATCTCACATTGCCAATATTTCTTTTGATATCTCACAATGCCAATATTTATTTTGATATCTCACAATGCCAATATTTATTTTGATATCTCACATTGCCAATATTTTAATGTCTCACATTGCCAATATTTATTTTGATATCTCACATTGCCAGTATTTTAATTATTTTGATATCTCACATTGCCAATATTTATTTTGATATCTCACAATGCCAATATTTATTTTGATAACTCACATTGCCAATATTTTAATATCTCACATTGCCAATATTTATTTTGATATCTCACATTGCCAGTATTTTAATTATTTTGATATCTCACATTGCCAATATTTATTTTGATATCTCACATTGCCACCATTTATTTTGATATCTCACATTGCCAATATTTATTTTGATATCTCACAATGCCAATATTTATTTTGATATCTCACATTGCCAATATTTATTTTGATATCTCACAATGCCACTATTTCTTTTGATATCTCACATTGCCACTATTTCTTTTGATATCTCACATTGCCAATATTTTAATTATTTTGATATCTCACATTGCCAATATTTCTTTTGATATCTCACATTGCCACTATTTATTTTGATATCTCACATTGCCACTATTTCTTAAGATATCTCACATTACCAATATTTATTTTGATATCTCACATTGCCAATATTTCTTAAGATATCTCACATTGCCACTATTTCTTTTGATATCTCACATTGCCACTATTTCTTTTGATATCTCACATTACCAATATTTATTTTGATATCTCACAATGCCAATATTTATTTTGATATCTCACATTGCCAATATTTCTTTTGATATCTCACATTGCCACTATTTCTTTTGATATCTCACATTGCCAATATTTTAATTATTTTGATATCTCACAATGCCAATATTTCTTTTGATATCTCACATTGCCAATATTTTAATTATTTTGATATCTCACATTGCCAATATTTCTTTTGATATCTCACATTGCCACTATTTCTTTTGATATCTCACATTGCCAATATTTCTTAAGATATCTCACATTGCCACTATTTCTTTTGATATCTCACATTACCAATATTTATCTTGATATCTCACAATGCCACTATTTCTTTTGATATCTCACATTGCCAATATTTTAATTATTTTGATATCTCACAATGCCAATATTTCTTTTGATATCTCACAATGCCAATATTTCTTTTGATATCTCACATTGCCAATATTTATTTTGATATCTCACATTGCCAATATTTATTTTGATATCTCACATTGCCAATATTTTAATTATTTTGATATCTCACAATGCCAATATTTATTTTGATATCTCACATTGCCACTATTTCTTTTGATATCTCACATTGCCAATATTTTAATTATTTTGATATCTCACATTGCCAATATTTCTTTTGATATCTCACATTGCCACTATTTCTTTTGATATCTCACATTGCCACCATTTATTTTGATAACTCACATTGCCAATATTTTAATATCTCACATTGCCAATATTTATTTTGATATCTCACATTGCCAGTATTTTAATTATTTTGATATCTCACATTGCCAATATTTATTTTGATATCTCACATTGCCACTATTTCTTTTGATATCTCACATTGCTACTATTTCTTTTGATATCTCACATTGCCAATATTTATTTTGATAACTCACATTGCCAATATTTATTTTGATATCTCACATTGCCAGTATTTTTATTATTTTGATATCTCACATTGCCAATATTCATTTTGATAACTCAAGTTGCTAATATTTATTTTGATATCTCACATTGCCAGTATTTATATTGATATCTCACATTGCCAGTATTTTTATTATTTTGATATCTCACAATGCCAACATTTATTTTGATATCTCACATTGCCAATATTTATATTGATATCTCACATTGCCAGTATTTTTATTATTTTGATATCTCACATTGCCAATATTTATTTTTATATCTCACAATGCCAATATTTCTTTTGATATCTCACATTGCCAATATTTCTTTTGATATCTCACATTGCCAATATTTATTTTGATATCTCACATTCCCAATATTTCTTTTCATATCTCACGTTGCCAATATTTCTTTTGATATCTCACATTGCCACTATTTCTTTTGATATCTCAAATTGCCACTATTTTTTTTTATATCTCACATTGCCAATATTTATTTTGATATCTCACATTGCCAATATTTATTTTGATATCTCACATTGCCAATATTTATTTTGATATCTCACATTGCCAATATTTATTTTGATAGCTCACATTCCCAATATTTCTTTTGATATCTCACAATGCCACTATTTCTTTTGATATCTCACATTGCCACCATTTATTTTGATATCTCACATTGCCAATATTTTAATTATTTTGATATCTCACAATGCCAATATTTATTTTGATATCTCACATTGCCACTATTTTTTTTGATATCTCACATTGCCACTATTTCTTTTGATATCTCACATTGCCAATATTTCTTTTGATATCTCACATTGCCAATATTTATTTTGATATCTCACAATGCCAATATTTATTTTGATATCTCACAATGCCAATATTTATTTTGATATCTCACATTGCCAATATTTATTTTGATATCTCACAATGCCAATATTTATTTTGATATCTCACAATGCCAATATTTATTTTGATATCTCACAATGCCAATATTTATTTTGATATCTCACATTGCCAATATTTATTTTGATATCTCACATTGCCACTATTTATTTTGATATCTCACATTGCCAATATTTATTTTGATATCTCACAATGCCAATATTTATTTTGATATCTTACATTGCCAATATTTATTTTGATATCTCACATTGCCAATATTTATTTTGATATCTCACATTGCCAACATTTATTTTGATATCTCACAACGCCAATATTTATTTTGATATCTCACATTGCCAATATTTATTTTGATATCTCACATTGCCAATATTTATTGATATCTCACAACGCCAATATTTATTTTGATATCTCACATTGCCAATATTTATTTTGATATCTCACAATGCCAATATTTATTTTGATATCTCACATTCCCAATATTTATTTTGATATCTCACATTGCCACTATTTATTTTGATATCTCACATTGCCAATATTTATTTTGATATCTCACATTGCCAATATTTATTTTGATATCTCACAATGCCAATATTTATTTTGATATCTCACAATGCCAATATTTATTTTGATATCTCCCATTGCCAATATTTGTTTTGATATCTCACATTGCCACTATTTATTTTGATATCTCACATTGCCAATATTTGTTTTGATATCTCACATTGCCACTATTTATTTTGATATCTCACATTGCCAATATTTGTTTTGTATAGTGTACCATTAATATTTCTTAACATCAATGTATTCAGGACACTTACCTTTTCAAATTCTACAAAAGCATAGCACAGTGAATCACCTGTCTTCTGGTCTCTAATAACTTCACAACTGAAAAGAATGAATTGTTTTAAAAGAAGACATTGTCAAGAAGTTCATTCCTGGATAGTCAGATATTGGGTCATAATAAGAAACTTAGTAATTACAATTTGTACTCACACAGTGACATTTGTTACTGTCAGGGGTATACTACAATGGGATATTGGCATTCGCTTCAAACAAATGTTTTTGACTCTGTGAGTAGAAATTTTCATTACTAAGTATGAACACAGAGTCCATGAACATTCATTCTCACGATAAGAAATTTCATTTGGAATTGTAACATAAATGTTGTATTTGTGTTGGTATAAGTTGAATTGTAACATAAATGTTGTATTTGTGTTGTATAAGTGAATTGTAACATAAATGTTGTATTTGTGTTGGTATAAGTTGAATTGTAACATAAATGTTGTATTTGTGTTGGTATAAGTGAATTGTAACATAAATGTTGTATTTGTGTTGGTATAAGTGAATTGTAACATAAATGTTGTATTTGTGTTGGTATAAGTGAATTGTAACATAAATGTTGTATCTGTGTTGGTATAAGTTGAATTGTAACATAAATGTTACATGTTACAGCCACATAAAAATACTAAAACTGACCTGTTAATGGAACCAAATCTTGAGAAAATTGTTTCAAGATCTTCAGAAGTTGTAACTGGATTTAATTTGCAAACAAATAAGACATCTTCAGGTGGCTTCACATCAGCATCTGGTAAGTCACCCACCTACCAAATAAAACATAACATATTATATTATCATGCATCAATTAAACTTCATTTTGCAAGAAATACTCCAAACGGACTAAGATTGAACAGCTGTAGGATAAAGTTTGCGATGAAGACCTGCATCAATTCCTTTCTTCAGCATTTCTGTCAGCAGTGTTACAAACTGTGTGCCTTGACAACGGTTGGTAGGTCTTACTATCACTGAGTAAAACCATAATAATAACAAGTCATTGAGAATGACATAGTCCCCGCTATGATTGGGCTTTAAGGAATTATCACTACTCTGATCACGCAACAACACTTGTGAACCTAAATCAAACAGACTTAGATATATGTTGTGTCTGCTTGTTGGACATGGAACATGCCTACAACAATAAAGGATTGGTCGGGTATGGGGGATCATATCACGATGAAAATGGATATGCACATGTATGTCATAGAACACTGTCCTAATACCAACTTTGAATGTGATCTGTTCAAGCTTGTCTGAGTTATGGCTTTGGACATTGAAAATCGCAAACAAAATGGCTGCCAGGTGGCCATATTGGATCGTATTACATAAACAATGAATATGCACATGTATGTCATAGGACACTGTCTTAATACCAACTTTGAATGAGATCTGTTCAAGCATGTCTGAGTTATGACTTTGGACATGGAAAATTCACAAACAAAATGGCTGCCAGGCGGCCATATTGGATTGTATCACGACGAAAATGGATATGCACATGTATGTCATAGAACACTGTCCTAATACCAACATTGAATGAGATCTGTTCAAGCATGTCTGAGTTATGGCTTTGGACATGGAAAATTCACAAACAAAATGGCTGCCAGGCAGCCATATTGGATCGTATCATGACGAAAATGGATATACACATGTATGTCTTAGAATACTGTCCTAATACCAACTTTGAATGAGATCTGTTCAAGCATGTGTGAGTTATGGCTTTGGACAGGGAAAATTTGCAAACAAAATGGCTGTCAGGCAGCCATATTGGATCGTATCATGACGAAAATGGATATACACATGTATGTTATAGAACACTGTCCTAATACCAACTTTGAATGAGATCTGTTCAAGCATGTCTGAGTTATGGCTTTGGACATAGACAAATCGCAAACAAAATGGCTGCCAGACAGCCATATTGGGTCGTATCACAACAACAATGAATATGGACATGTATGTCATAGAACACTGTCCTAATGTCAGCTTTGAATGAGATCTGTTCAAGCATGTCTGAGTTATGGCTTTGGACATGGAAAATTCGCAAACAAAATGGCTGCCAGGCAGCCATATTGGATCGTATCACAATGAAAATGGATATGCAAATGTATGTCATAGAACATTGTCCTAATACCAACTTTGAATGAGATCTGTTCAAGCATGTCTGAGTTATGGCTTTGGACATGAAAATTCACAAACAAAATGGCTGCTAGGCGGCCATATTGGATCGTATCATGACAACAATGAATATGCACATACATGTATATGCCATAGAACACTGTCCTAATACCAACTTTGAACGAGATCTGTTCAAGCATGTCTGAGTTATGGCTTTAGACAGGGAAAATTTGCAAACAAAATGGCTGCTAGGCAGCCATATTGGATCGTATCATGAAACAAATTGACGTGCATATGTATGATATTGTATGTTGCCCCTGTACCAAGTTTGAAAAAAAATCAGTCCAGGCATCTCCAAGAAACGGCTGCGGACAGACGGACGGACGGACGGACGGACGGACGGAACCCAATCCATAAGTCCTCGTCCCGGACTTCGTCCGGCGGGGACTAATAATCTTTATTTATACTGGATAGTTCTTTAAGCATATAAACACTTGTCTCCTAAGAAGTCCAGTGAGGGCCATCTCTCATGGGTTCAGTGTTAATGCAGGAGGAAACCGAAGTACCCGGGGAAAACCTGCATTGTTCGGTAGAGTCAAACTGAACGACACTCTTCTTACTTTCAGTGTGGTAAATTTAATCGAACCCTGAATGGGGTTCGAACTCCGACCACAGTGGTAAGAGGCAAGTGGTTTAACCACTCGGCCACTGACAACCATACATTTGTCAATGGTTGGTAGGTCTTACTATCACTGAGTAAAACCATACATTTGTCAATGGTTGGTATTCACAATCTTATCAACTTACCATTTCTAAAATTTGAGCTCTAGCTGTTGCCTCCTTTGTCTTTAACATTTCATCAATCTCCTGAGTAGTCTTTCCTTTAGTATCATCAATTTCTTCATCTGCACCAATCCGTCCAGTCTGTTAATATCACAAACACAAAAACACAAAGGTAGATTTGATCATGGTAGGAGGAATGAGTGTTTTTTTAAATTTCTTATTGAAATGTTTATTATTCAAATTATGCTCCAATGGGTTTTTCATTGGGAAGAATAGGCCATTTTCCATCTCATGGCAGATCCCATTGAGTCCATAGCAACCATATGAGGGTGGTTAATCTGAAGTAATACCATTGTTCTCAACATCATCACATGTATAGGATATGATTGATCAAGTGAAACAAACTTTAAAAGTATGGTTGTAAAAAGATGTGCATATGGAGAAATGTAAGTCAGCCGGGGTTTCATTAACAGCCCTCAGACAACGATTTATGGCCGTCTGGGCACAGATGAAGAGCTAGTTGAAATTGACAGTGTTACCTTTATTTTGACTTTGAAATCAGTTTCAACACAAACTTTCAAAACTACATTGAAAATATTACTTTTTGAACTAGAGTTGGATCCACACGAGGGATCACATGCCCTATCTTGCTTGCTGCGCCATGCCACAAAATTGCTATATCGTTGCGAATTTTAAACAAACATCTAAAATTTGATACAATGCCATAACTTTTCACCAGACTTGTGTCACGTCGTCTGAATCAACACACAACTGAACGCGATCATCTCACTATAACACAAGTTAATAGTTAACAATGGTTTAATTTTTAGTCTGTAATTCATCAGGTAAATTTATCTGCATCTGCTAAAAACACTGAAAACGGGTGAAATTTTTTTCCATTGTCTTTGATTTTATCCTACAAATTTATAAATCAGCTATATATATGCATTTTTATATTAAATTTTGGTGATACTCTGTCATTTCATTTTACGAATTTAAACTATGAATTCTACAGAGTTCTACAATATGTTCATCACTATTAAAGACCTCAAGTATAAATATGGCTGACACGTGTCGCACATCATGATTTACTAATCTAGTTCCTGATGGCTATATTCTTATTTTACACTGTTATCTTCATACATTTCTCGTCTAGTTCCTGACGACTGTATTCAAATTTTACACTACGTTATCTTAGTCTAGTTCCTGACGACTGTATTCCAATTTTACACTACGTTATCTTTGTCTAGTTCCTGACGACTGTATTCCAATTTTACACTACGTTATCTTAGTCTAGTTGCTGATGACTGTATTCCAATTTTACACTACGTTATCTTCATATACTATGTCGTCAGGAACTAGACTATGATTTCCCCATCTTGATGATTTAGAACTGTTCAATTCACACGGCCAGCCATGTGCATGATGTGTGAAGATGTAGACATCACACGATATATCTATTCAACTTCTGCATTTAGGAATGATCTATGCTAATGAGTATGGCTATATCATGTCTGTGTGTCCAGCAAGGTGGGTTCCGATGCTTGAAACAACACAAATTTTTAGTTTATATTCATAATCTGTACTAAATTTGGTGTCTCTACCTCATGTGTGGTCTATACTTGGTACATATTTCAATCTGACCTTACAAGTTCTCAAATTAATGATTGTGAGTCTGAACATATATCTGTGTTGAATTGCCATGGCTGGCAAAGTGGGTTCATATTGCTCAAAATGACAAAATTTGAAGACTAAAATTTTAGTTTATATCCATTATCTGTGCCAAAATTGACATCTATACTGTACCTATACTGATCTGATTGACTTTTATTTATGGTAATGGATAAGGTACTAAAACACATTCAAGTACCCATGATCGTTACTGTGAACAATTTATCTATTATTGTGGCCTTCCAGTCTTCCTTAATGAACAAATACATGGTGTATTGGGAGGGAGGGTGGGGTGGGTTGTTTACTGCAACTATTCTAAACATAGACATTGTCTGAACCAAAGCACTGGGCGCTTGCCCATGTAAGGGCGCTAACATGACTCACACACACACACACACACACACACACACACACACACACACACACACACACACACACACACACACACACACACACACACACACACAGAGACACACACACACACACACACACACACACACACATCTACTTACATCAAGTTGTTCTTTGGTTGGTTCTGGTGATCTGTCTGGAATTTCAAGACCACTAGGATCATCAAATGGATCATCTAATATTACCGTATGATTTATCCTGTATTTGAATTCATGAAACAATACAATGAGAATTAATAAACTACCTAGTTGCAACAAAGATGAACACTTTAATGATGACAGGTATACTTATGACAGCTGTGTTGACTAAAATGAACACTTTAATGATGACAGGTATACTTGTGACAGCTGTGTTGACTAAAATGAACACTTTAATGATGACAGGTATACTTGTGACAGCTGTGTTGACTAAAATGAACACTTTAATGATGACAGGTATACTTGTGACAGCTGTGTTGACTAAAATGAACACTTTAATGATGATATGTATACTTGTGACAGCTGTGTTGACTAAAATGAACACTTTAATGATGACAGATATACTTGTGACAGCTGTGTTGACTAAAATGAACACTTTAATGATGACAGGTATACTTGTGACAGCTGTGTTGACTAAAATGAACACTTTAATGATGACAGGTATACTTATGACAGCTGTGTTGACTAAAATGAACACTTTAATGATGACAGGTATACTTATGACAGCTGTGTTGACTAAAATGAACACTTTAATGATGACAGGTATACTTGTGACAGCTGTGTTGACTAAAATGAACACTTTAATGATGACAGATATACTTATGACAGCTGTGTTGACTAAAATGAACACTTTAATGATGACAGGTATACTTGTGACAGCTGTGTTGACTAAAATGAACACTTTAATGATGACAGGTATACTTGTGACAGCTGTGTTGACTAAAATACATCAATAAACTCTAATACAAAACGTTTACCATTGTTTTAGAAATGTGATCAGTAACTCAAAGTTTTATCTAAATGATTTCTTGAATAATTCCTGATAAAAACAAAGTTACAAGCGACCTATCGGTCAGAATAGCTCCGCTGTTTTTTTTTTAAATTTTATTTTTTATTTTGGTGACACGTAGAAGTGGTTCAGTTCTTCACTATGCAGTTTTGTTTTAGCGATGCAATAAAGTGGTTAGTGGTTCATATGATGTCTCACTGTAAAACACATTTTACACAGAAGTTGGTAATGTATTGTACTTTTATACCATAGTCACCATTTTATAACAAAAATCTACTGTTATGAAAAATTGCACAAAATCTCAGAAAAAAAATGACTGGGAAATTCACACAAGAAAAAGAAAAAAAAAGATAATTTTGAGGTTGGCTATAAATAATTCCATTGTCTTACAGCTTTAACCCTGGGAAATTTTAATGATGAATGAAATAAACTAGGGATCTAAAATAATTTTGAGGCAATTTCAATTTCAATTTTCTAACAAATTTACCAAGTCAACAACATTCAACTTGTACAAGTTGAGTAGATATATATAGGGAAGAAATGTATTAATCGCCATCTTAGTTTCCGGATGGCGACAATCCCCGCCAAGTACCAGAAAGAGAGTCATTCTGGCAGCCATACGTTACAGTGGTAACACTCGTTCATGTTCTATTACCTTTCATAAAGAAAACACAACGAAATGGTTGAAGTGATCTTTTTTTTAAATTTCTTTTCATCACAACAACAAAATCTGCGTGATCAAAAGTGTTGTAAACTAAACCAGAAAGAATTATCGGACTGGCTAAACTTCCCGATGAACTGGAGTAAGGTCCAAGTCCAAGTAAGCCTCGATAGTATGTGAGAAAATCGTCTCAAACTAGCGATACAACTTTCAAAATATAACTTGACATGTCTTCATTTGTTAGATTTATACAATTCAACACGCGTTTTCACTCGAAAACAACAATTCTGTGAATAATGACACTCTGAACGCAGCGATTTCTCGGACGATGTTACCACTGTAACGTATGGCTGACAACGACTTGCTTCCGGGTTAGTCCCTCGTGCATCCGGGTACCTGGGGTTCTCGCCGTACGGAAACTAAGAAAGATGGAATTTACAGTGTTTCTTGTGACCGGCAGCAGACTCGGCCATTTTTTTTCATCATTCCATTGTATTTAAACCTTGTACTTGACATTTCGCAATATTTATAATTCTCAACAAAATACCTCAACATGCCTCACTTCGCTCGTACTCAAAGCAGCCCCTCGCGGTATGATCACTGATGACATGACGAGAGAACCTTTTCGGATTTACATGTAAAACGGGGAAAGATACGCAAAACATAATGCAAAGTCTGAAGCCAAATTACAGTTGTGATTATTTTAATTATTTTTACTTGCCAAATATTTGCATTTTGGAAATGGCAAGACACGTTCATGTCGTTTAACTTTACATGTGAACTGTCGGCCAATAAACAAAATTTGGTTGATTCACAGTCCGCAGTTAGACTGCTCTTGCATAACTTCAACCGCATGCCTTCCTTACGCAAGTTGTCTTAATTCTGGTTCACTGTCACTCCAAATTGCACGACAATATAGAATTAATCACAAGTTACATGTTATCTGAAAACATCACATTTTTATAGTGGGTCTGAAGTGAGATTTTAGTGAGTACCAAGAACGTCTTGTGTTGTTACTTGCTGTGGAAAATCGCCCGGTCAAACGAGGTCAGCTTCAGCTTCTGGTCGAATCAGGATAGAGTATGCAAATAAGGACGTTGCGGACTGGCTGATTATGTAGAAGGGTGCAGAATTTGGATTTGAAGTTTACAACCCTGTTTCGAATAAACGCTTGTCACTTCATGCATTTGGGCGCCCAATGCGTAGAATTATGACTATAGCACATATTACATTGCTTGTTTGCCGTCAATAGTGTCTTTTGAAAAGTGGCAGTTTACTTAAAGTCTCGTCGAATGATTTCCAATATGGCGTCGGTCATTATCCTCATTAACATATTCATTTTTTTTTCAAATTACAAAAAAAAAATCATAAAAAATAAAAATGAAGATGTGCTGACTTGAAATTAACAAACCTGAGTAAGCTACCCCCTGCGCATCAACACACCAGATATCAAAGCAATCTGACAATAAGTTTTCACGGAGATGATGAAAATGACATTTTATGAAAAAAAATCATAAAAAATTGAAAATGGCACAGATCAACTTGGCATGAACAAATCTGAATAGCCTCCCCCCAGGGAACATGCACACCAAATATCTAAGAATACTGACTGTCACTTCCGGAGAAAATAATGAAAATATAAAAGTTTGACGGACACCTATGATTCACTCTACTCTCTATACTCTATACAACCTATACCTAAAGCTACGCTTTCAGCTTTCGCTGACAGCGGAGCTAAAAATGTGCCAAAGGTCACAAGCTTTCAGTCAAACACATACTAGTCCCCAACTGGTATGTTATATGGCAAAGTTTTCATGCAAATTTGAATGGTTTCTCTAGAAATTATCAGTGTGGAAAGCCACTAAGACCACAGCTGCATGCAGAAAATGTGACCCGCCCACCCAAAATGTGCATGGTCATGATGATGGTGAAATACAGTCACTTGTGAACTCATATTCCATTCCAGGATGGTGATATTCTAGTCTAGGATGATCATAATACAAAATAACGACTTTCTTACAGGGATTTACGATAGTCAAAAAATACCATTACGGGTCACTGTTTCAAGGTTTAGAACCTTGTCCTAGACTAGACTATCACCATCCTGGAATGGAATATGAGTTCACAAGTGACTGTGTAGTGAAAGTTATGAAAAGAAACAGTAAATGCAGGAGGAGCGGTTCACTGAATTTCCTTGGTTGGTATACAAACAGGATTCAAAGCATTACAATAAACTAGTATAAATGTTACCATCATTGCATCAATGCATGATTGGTCCTTATTTCTATTTTCTAATACATTGACATGGATCACTAATTGTTATGTAGACTTGGCTGGCTAGTTCGGGCTAATCATTTTATTGTATGATTAGCCAGAAAGGTTAGCAGCTGAAATTTGCCAGAGGAAACACTGACTTGGCAATACATAAATACTACAATGTGTCTGTAATAGGCAGAAATTGGCTGATTTTAATAACTGACCATGTAGGTCAATGTCCAGGTCAAAGGTCAAGGTATTAAAAGATAGGGGTGAACACTTGAATGGTGTGTCCGTTTATTACAATTTGTGATTTATGCAGTTAATATTGATTTTTAACTACAAATATGGCTGCTATTCGGTCATACATGTATTAGCATACATCAAAAAACAAATTGACTTGCATATGTCCCACATGATATCTCACCTTTGTGTCAGGTTTGAAAGAAATCGGATTTTGCATGTCTGTGAAATGATGTATTACGGACGGACAGATGGACAGATGGCTGGAGCCCATTGCAATAGTACTTATATTCAATTGGCTAAAAATGAAATGTTAAATTAATTCTACTTACCTTATATCTTGGTAAGGTCTGTGATCTTTATCTACAAAAGCTTCGTTAATCTTCATTAGGACATCCATACCTTCACTGACTTCACCGAATACTGTATGCACACCATCTAAATAATCTAAGTGTTCAGCTGTTGTGAAGAAGAACTGTAAAAGATACACCAACAAGTAATAATAGTGTTGTTAATAATAATAATAATAATACTAATGTTAGCTTTTATATACCAATTTGCCACTCTGTTTTCAAAACATTTTATAATTATTACCCCTCGCATGGACCCATGATGGCACAATGGCCCGTTTATACTTCCTCAACATAACTGTACATATCTATGATCTATGCATATTGTATTTGTAACATAACTGTACATACCTGTGATCTATGCATATTGTATTTGTAACATAACTGTACATACCTGTGATCTATGCATATTGTATTTGTAACATAACTGTACATACCTGTGATCAATGCATATTGTCTGTATAACATAACTGTACATACATGTGATCTATGCATATTGTATTTGTAACATAACTGTACATACCTGTGATCTATGCATATTGTCTGTATAACATAACTGTACATACCTGTGATCTATGCATATTGTCTGTATAACATAACTGTACATACCTGTGATCAATGCATATTGTATTTGTAACATAACTGTACATATCTATGATCTATGCATATTGTCTGTATAACATAACTGTACATACCTGTGATCAATGCATATTGTATTTGTAACATAACTGTACATACCTGTGATCAATGCATATTGTCTGTATAACATAACTGTACATACATGTGATCTATGCATATTGTATTTGTAACATAACTGTACATACCTGTGATCTATGCATATTGTCTGTATAACATAACTGTACATACCTGTGATCTATGCATATTGTCTGTATAACATAACTGTACATACCTGTGATCTATGCATATTGTATTTGTAACATAACTGTACATACCTGTGATCTATGCATATTGTATTTGTAACATAACTGTACATACCTGTGATCTATGCATATTGTATTTGTAACATAACTGTACATACCTGTGATCAATGCATATTGTCTGTATAACATAACTGTACATACATGTGATCTATGCATATTGTATTTGTAACATAACTGTACATACCTGTGATCTATGCATATTGTCTGTATAACATAACTGTACATACCTGTGATCTATGCATATTGTCTGTATAACATAACTGTACATACCTGTGATCAATGCATATTGTATTTGTAACATAACTGTACATATCTATGATCTATGCATATTGTCTGTATAACATAACTGTACATACCTGTGATCAATGCATATTGTATTTGTAACATAACTGTACATACCTGTGATCAATGCATATTGTCTGTATAACATAACTGTACATACATGTGATCTATGCATATTGTATTTGTAACATAACTGTACATACCTGTGATCTATGCATATTGTCTGTATAACATAACTGTACATACCTGTGATCTATGCATATTGTCTGTATAACATAACTGTACATACCTGTGATCAATGCATATTGTATTTGTAACATAACTGTACATATCTATGATCTATGCATATTGTCTGTATAACATAACTGTACATACCTGTGATCTATGCATATTGTATTTGTAACATAACTGTACATACCTGTGATCAATGCATATTGTATTTGTAACATAACTGTACATACCTGTGATCTATGCATATTGTCTGTATAACATAACTGTACATACCTGTGATCAATGCATATTGTCTGTATAACATAACTGTACATACATGTGATCTATGCATATTGTATTTGTAACATAACTGTACATACCTGTGATCTATGCATATTGTATTTGTAACATAACTGTACATACCTGTGATCTATGCATATTGTATTTGTAACATAACTGTACATATCTGTGATTTATACATATTGTATTTGTAACATAACTGTACATACCTGTGATCAATGCATATTGTATTTGTAACATAACTGTACATACCTGTGATCTATGCATATTGTATTTGTAACATAACTGTACATATCTGTGATCAATGCATATTGTATTTGTAACATAACTGTACATACCTGTGATCTATGCATATTGTATTTTTAACATAACTGTACATATCTGTGATTTATACATATTGTATTTGTAACATAACTGTACATACCTGTGATCAATGCATATTGTATTTGTAACATAACTGTACATACCTGTGATCTATGCATATTGTATTTGTAACATAACTGTACATATCTGTGATTTATACATATTGTATTTGTAACATAACTGTACATACCTGTGATCAATGCATATTGTATTTGTAACATAACTGTACATACCTGTGATCAATGCATATTGTCTGTATAACATAACTGTACATACATGTGATCTATGCATATTGTCTGTATAACATAACTGTACATACCTGTGATCAATGCATATTGTATTTGTAACATAACTGTACATACCTGTGATCTATGCATATTGTATTTGTAACATAACTGTACATACCTGTGATCTATGCATATTGTCTGTATAACATAACTGTACATACCTGTGATCTATGCATATAGTCTGTATAACATAACTGTACATACCTGTGATCAATGCATATTGTCTGTGTAACATAACTGTACATACCTGTGATCAATGCATATTGTATTTGTAACATAACTGTACATACCTGTGATCTATGCATATTGTATTTGTAAAATAAATGTACATACCTGTGATCAATGCATATTGTATTTGTAACATAACTGTACATACCTGTGATCTATGCATATTGTATTTGTAACATAACTGTACATACCTGTGATCAATGCATATTGTATTTGTAACATAACTGTACATACCTGTGATCTATGCATATAGTCTGTATAACATAACTGTACATACCTGTGATCTATGCATACTGTCTGTATAACAGCTGCACATATCTGTGATCTATGCATATTGTCTGTATAACATAACTGTACATATCTATGATCTATGCATATTGTCTGTATAACATAACTGTACATACCTGTGATCTATGCATATTGTCTGTATAACATAACTGTACATACCTGTGATCTATGCATATTGTATTTGTATAATAACTGTACATATCTATGATCTATGCATATTGTATTTGTAACATAACTGTACATACCTGTGATCTATGCATATTGTCTGTATAACATAACTGTACATACCTGTGATCTATGCATATTGTATTTATAACATAACTGTACATACCTGTGATCTATGCATATTGTATGTATAACATAACTGTACATACCTGTGATCTATGCATATTGTATTTGTAACATAACTGTACAAACCTGTGATCAATGCATATTGTATTTGTAACATAACTGTACATACCTGTGATCTATGCATATTGTCTGTATAACATAACTGTACATACCTGTGATCTATGCATATTGTCTGTATAACATAACTGTACATATCTGTGATCTATGCATATTGTATTTGTAACATAACTGTACATACCTGTGATCTATGCATATTGTCTGTATAACATAACTGTACATACCTGTGATCTATGCATATTGTCTGTATAACATACCTGCACATACCTGTGATCTATGCATATTGTATTTGTAACATAACTGTACATACCTGTGATCTATGCATATTGTCTGTATAACATAACTGTACATACCTGTGATCTATGCATATTGTATGTATAACATAACTGTACATACCTGTGATCTATGCATATTGTCTGTATAACATAACTGTACATACCTGTGATCTATGCATATTGTCTGTATAACGTAACTGTACATACCTGTGATCAATGCATATTGTATGTATAACATAACTGTACATACCTGTGATCCATGCATATTGTCTGTATAACATAACTGTACATACCTGTGATCTATGCATATAGTCTGTATAACATAACTGTACATACCTGTGATCCATGCATATTGTCTGTATAACATAACTGTACATACCTGTGATCTATGCATATTGTCTGTATAACATAACTGTACATACATGTGATCTATGCATATTGTCTGTATAACATAACTGTACATACCTGTGATCTATGCATTGTCTGTATAACATAACTGTACATACCTGTGATCTATGCATATTGTCTGTATAACATAACTGTACATACCTATGATCTATGCATATTGTCTGTATAACATAACTGTACATATCTGTGATCTATGCATATTATCTGTATAACATAACTGTACATACCTGTGATCTATGCATATTGTCTATATAACATAACTGTACATATCTGTGATCTATGCATATAGTCTGTATAACATAACTGTACATACCTGTGATCTATGCATATTTTCTGTATAACATAACTGTACATACCTGTGATCTAAGCAGTCTGTATAACATACCTGCACATATCTGTGATCTATGCATATTGTCTGTATAACATAACTGTACATACCTGTGATCTATGCATATTATCTGTATAATATAACTGTACATACCTGTGATCTATGCATATTGTATGTATAACGTAACTGTACATACCTGTGATCCATGCATATTGTCTGTATAACATAACTGTACATACCTGTGATCTATGCATATTGTATGTATAACGTAACTGTACATATCTGTGATCTATGCATATTGTCTGTATAACGTAACTGTACATATCTGTGATCTATGCATATTGTCTGTATAACATAACTGTACATACCTGTGATCAATGCATATTTTCTGTATAACATAACTGTACATACATGTGATCTATGCATATTGTCTGTATAACATAACTGTACATACCTGTGATCTATGCATTGTCTGTATAACAGCTGCACATACCTGTGATCTATGCATATTGTCTGTATAACATAACTGTACATACCTGTGATCTATGCATATTGTATGTATAACATAACTGTACATATCTATGATCTATGCATATTGTCTGTATAACATAACTGTACATATCTGTGATCTATGCATATTGTCTATAACGTAACTGTACATACCTGTGATCAATGCATATTGTCTATAACGTAACTGTACATACCTGTGATCTATGCATATTGTCTGTATAACATAACTGTACATACATGTGATCTATGCATATTGTCTGTATAACATAACTGTACATACCTGTGATCTATGCATATTGTCTGTATAACATAACTGTACATACCTGTGATCTATGCATATTGTCTGTATAACATAACTGTACATACATGTGATCTATGCATATTGTCTGTATAACATAACTGTACATACCTGTGATCTATGCCTATTGTCTGTATAACATAACTGTACATACCTGTGATCTATGCATATTGTCTGTATAACATAACTGTACATACCTGTGATCTATGCATATTGTCTGTATAACATAACTGTACATACATGTGATCTATGCATATTGTCTGTATAACATAACTGTACATACCTGTGATCAATGCATATTGTATTTGTAACATAACTGTACATACCTGTGATCTATGCATATTGTCTGTATAACATAACTGTACATACATGTGATCTATGCATATTGTCTGTATAACATAACTGTACATATCTGTGATCTATGCATATTGTCTGTATAACATAACTGTACATACCTGTGATCTATGCATATTGTCTGTATAACATAACTGTACATACATGTGATCAATGAATATTGTCTGTATAACATAACTGTACATACCTGTGATCTATGCATATTGTCTGTATAACATAACTGTACATACATGTGATCTATGCATATTGTCTGTATAACATAACTGTACATACCTGTGATCTATGCCTATTGTCTGTATAACATAACTGTACATACCTGTGATCTATGCATATTGTCTGTATAACATAACTGTACATACCTGTGATCTATGCATATTGTCTGTATAACATAACTGTACATACATGTGATCTATGCATATTGTCTGTATAACATAACTGTACATACATGTGATCTATGCATATTGTCTGTATAACATAACTGTACATACCTGTGATCAATGCATATTGTATTTGTAACATAACTGTACATACCTGTGATCTATGCATATTGTCTGTATAACATAACTGTACATACATGTGATCTATGCATATTGTCTGTATAACATAACTGTACATACCTGTGATCTATGCATATTGTCTGTATAACATAACTGTACATACCTGTGATCTATGCATATTGTCTGTATAACATAACTGTACATACATGTGATCTATGCATATTGTCTGTATAACATAACTGTACATACCTGTGATCTATGCCTATTGTCTGTATAACATAACTGTACATACCTGTGATCTATGCATATTGTCTGTATAACATAACTGTACATATCTGTGATCTATGCATATTGTCTGTATAACATAACTGTACATACATGTGATCTATGCATATTGTCTGTATAACATAACTGTACATACCTGTGATCAATGCATATTGTATTTGTAACATAACTGTACATACCTGTGATCTATGCATATTGTCTGTATAACATAACTGTACATACATGTGATCTATGCATATTGTCTGTATAACATAACTGTACATATCTGTGATCTATGCATATTGTCTGTATAACATAACTGTACATACCTGTGATCTATGCATATTGTCTGTATAACATAACTGTACATACATGTGATCAATGCATATTGTCTGTATAACATAACTGTACATACCTGTGATCTATGCATATTGTCTGTATAACATAACTGTACATACCTGTGATCTATGCATACTGTATTTGTAACATAACTGTACATACCTGTGATCTATGCATATTGTCTGTATAACATAACTGTACATACCTGTGATCTATGCATATTGTCTGTATAACATAACTGTACATATCTATGATCTATGCATATAGTCTGTATAACATAACTGTACATACATGTGATCTATGCATATTATCTGTATAACATAACTGTACATACATGTGATCAATGCATATTGTATGTATAACGTAACTGTACATACCTGTGATCCATGCATATTGGCTCCATTGTTTACCATGGACACTGCCCCAAGTTTCTTGTGTTTAATTCTTGGTGAATTCTCCATCTCAAAGAACTTAGCTTGTTCCCCATATAGTTTACTACCATGAAATATCACCAAGAAATAAATGAAGGAATTAAATCTTCATGAAGTGAACAAGATAATTTCGTATTATGTTTTTATATATTTTAATGAAACTTATGGCTGTACATAGTACAACTTAATATGGGGGTAGACACTCGAATGGAGTCTATGTATTACAGTTTTTGAGTTATGCAGTAAATAATGATTTTTAACTACAAATAAGGCTGCCATTTAGTAAAAGTGATATGAGCACTAAAATCAACTCTACAATAATACTTATAAACATGATTTTAAAAGAAATTGGCAATTTGTAAATACTACAATGTGTCTGTGATTGGCAGGAATTGGCTTGATTTTGATAATTGACCCTGAAGGTCAAGGTGAAGGGTAAAGGTCTCCAAAGATAGCTTGATAGCTTGTATCTGATAATGTGGGAGTAGACACGTGAATGTGTTATAGTATTTGAGTTATGCAGTAAATAATAACTTTCAAATACAAATACAGTCACCATTTGGTCAAATTTGGTCAAATTGTGAGGTGGTTGTCATGGTAACTGTTCTAAAAGCTTAATGCTATATTTTTTAAGTGTCTGTCAAAGCTTTTCATAAAGTTCACATATTGAACTTTCAGAAAAGTATGACAACTTTTGACCCCCAGGGCCCCTGGGTAGCGCCCCTGGGTAGCGCCAATGACCCTTACTTTAGGGGTCCAATTCATGGACTAATAAGCGAAGTAAGTCATTATATCTATACAAACATACCACCAATAGCGCTGTAGCACAACTGTAGTTGGCTGTTGCTATGGGCATGGTCTTGTTGCTGGGCATATTTGCATATATTTAAGCATTCTTTCTTCCATGCAAAGCCTTAGCTACATGTATCTAAATTATCCTTTCAAATACACACTTCATTTTGGGTTGACTTCTTTAGATATCGTTCTATAGTGACTTACAATATGACATTAACTTTACACATGTGTTATTTTTATTGGTGATTTCAGTGATGTGCATACAACTTACAATATGAACCTGAATATGACATTAACTTTACACACATGTTATTTTTATTGGTGATTTCAGTGATGTGCATACAGCTTACAATATGAACCTGAATATGACATTAACTTTACACACATGTTATTTTTATTGGTGATTTCAGTGATGTGCATACAACTTACAATATGAACCTGAATATGACATTAACTTTACACACATGTTATTTTTATTGGTGATTTCAGTGATGTGCATACAGCTTACAATATGAACCTGAATATGACATTAACTTTACACACGTTATTTTTATTGGTGATTTCAGTGATGTGCATACAACGTACAATATGAACATGAATATGACATTAACTTTACACATGTTATTTTTATTGGTGATTTCAGTGATGTGCATACAACTTACAATATAAACCTGAATATGACATTAACTTTACACACGTTATTTTTATTGGTGATTTCAGTGATGTGCATACAACTTACAATATAAACCTGAATATGACCTTAACTTTACACACGTTATTTTTATTACCCGACCTCTACATTGGATTTTAATCAGATTGACATACATACATACATACATACATACATACATACACACACACACACACATACATACATACATACATACATACATACATACATACATACATACATACATACATACATACATACATACATACATACATACATACATACACACATACACACATCATACATACATACATACATACATACATACATAAATACATCATACATACATACATACATACTACATACATACATACATACATACATACATACATACATACATACATACATACATACATCATACATACATACATACATACATACATACATACATACATACATACATACATACATACATACATACATACACACACATACATACATACATACATACATACATACATACATACATCATACATGCATACATACATACATACATACATACATCATACATACATACATACATACATACACAGATGCACACACATAGATTTGGCTGTTGCTATGGGCATGGTCATGGTTGCTTAGGATATTTGCTTATATTTTTATTAATGTTTACTCATTTGCCTACCAGATGATGTTATTTGACCAAAATTTACTCCCATCTGGCTGTTGCTAAGGGCATGGTCATGGTTGCTAGGGCCAATTGGGTCAAAATGTTTTAAGGAAAATCTGCAGATTGTCTAGAAACATCAGACCAAGTTTCAGTCTCACTGACCAAGAACTTTTTGAGATATACATTTTTGACAAAAATTCACATTTTTACACCTAATTTACATATCATTGATGAGATCATTATATGCCTCTTCATCTATACACCCCCAGATGCATCCCCATTAAATTTCAGCCCAATCTGCTGAATAGTTTTGACATTAAAGATTTATTAACAAAAAGACACATTTTTAGCCCTAATTTGCATATTACTCATGGAATCATCATGTCATGAACAAATCTTACTTTACACCCCCTTAAGAATGTTCCTACCAAATTTTGCACCAATCTGCCCAGTAGCTTCTGAGTTTAAGTTTTTTTACCAAAAAAGTAATGTCCCCACCAAATAACAAAGCAATCAGGTTGGCAGTTTTTGAGTTTAAGTCGTCCACACACATACACACACAGACAGAGACAGACAGAGAGACAGACAAGCAGACAGACAGACAGACAGACACAGACAGACAGACACAGACAGACAGACACTGACAGACAGACGAATGGACAGACACCGCTCAATGTCTATAGCACTACTGAACCTACATTGTTGCTAGTTGTATTTGCATTCACTTTTTGGATGTTTAAGCACTTACCTAACCATGCCTCATTGCCTGTTATCTTGGCTTTATACACCATCATTTGTCTGTTGCTATATACATGGTCTTGCTGCTGGGCATATTTGCATTCAATTTTAGAATGTTTATTCACTTTTCTATAAATTCCTGTTGTTATCTTTGCAATAGACATGTTTGTTGCTATGGGTGTGGTCTTGTTGCTAGGCATATTTGCATACATTTGGAATCATTTTTTCACTTCCCTACCCTTCCCAGGTTTCACCTTTGTAATGTAAACCATCATTTGGCTGTTGCTATGGGTGTGACCTCATTACTAGGGATATTTGCATACAGATAGATGCATCCCCATTAAATTTTGGCTCAATCTCTTCAGTAAATTTGTAATTATACATTTTTGACCAAAAAGGCACATTTTTAGATCTAATTTACATATCACTGACAGGATTATTATACCATTAATTGTAATCTAAACACCCTTAAGAACGTTCCCACTAAATTTCAGACTGATCTGATCAGTAGTTTTTGAGTTTAAGTTTTTTTACCCAAAACCACATTTTTTGACCCAAATCACACACTGGCGGTAAGATCATTTGATCTTAACAATTTCCCAACTAGACACCCAAGGTAATATACCCACCAAATATCATGGCAATCGGACTAGCGGTTTTCGATTTAAGTTGTTTATACACACAACACACATCCACACAGACAGACAGACAGACAGACAGACAGACAGACAGACAGACAGACAGACAGACACTTTGCCATGCCTATAGCACAACTGAACCTAAGAAGTTCCGTTGTGCTAAAAAAATGGTTCAGGTGCAGCTTTAAGTCTTCCCTCCTTACCCTGACAATCAGAATCACACTAAAAACAGAAGTTGCTAAAAGATGGCAACTCACCTAAAGATAGATTCTCCTCCCTTGCCAGTAGATGTAGGATCACCAGTCTGGGTCATGAAGTTCCTCTGTAAGGAATAAATTATACAGAAATATTTCTCTATTTTGAGATATAGGGAAATGTGCGAAATAATGATAATCTTTATTTATACTGGATAGTTTCAACCTCAGTTTCAAGATATAAGTTTTTAACCAAAATCTGACATTTTTAGACATAATTTGCATATCGCTGAGGATATCATCATGTTGTGAATACAGCATCAACACATGCCTAGATGCATCCCCATAAAATGTCAGTCCAATCTGCTGGATAATTTTGGAATTATAGATTTTTGACCAAAATATGCATTTTTATACCTAATTTACATATCATTGATGGGATTATCATGTTATGATCATTTCTTAATCTAAACACCACTAAGAACGTTCCCATCGAATTTCAACCAAATCTGCTGTTATTTTGGAATTACAGATTTTTGACAAATAAGACACATGTTTAGCCCTAATTTGCATATCACTGATGGGATCATCATGTCATGAACAATTCTTAATCTAAACACCCCCAACAACATTCGAATAAAACTTCAGCCCAACATGCTCACAAGTTTTGGAATTAAAGGTTTTTGACCAAAAATACACATTTTTATGCCTAATTTGCATATCGCTGATGGGATCATCATGTTATGATCATTTCTTAATCTAAACACCACAAAGAATGTTCCCATCAAATTTCAACCACATCTGCTCAATTATTTGGGAATTATAGATTTTTAACAAAAAGACACAGAAAATACCGCTAATGGTGTTGCAGCATAATTGTACAGTTTTTAAAAATGTTTATCCAAATGCTAGTCCATGCTAACAATAAGTGTTCATTTGCTGAATCCAGTTGCCTATCCAACCATGTTGCTATCTTAACGATATATGCTATCATTTGGCTGTTGCTATGGGCGTGGTCATGTTGTTAGATATATTTACATACATTTGTGTATGCTTTTGTTCACTTGTGTATGAATTCCTGATATTACCTTTGCAATATACGTGATCATTTGGCTGTTGCTATGGGCGTGGTCTTGTTGCTAGGCATATTTGCATACATTTTAAAATGTTTATTCATTTGTCTATTAATCCTCTTGTTATCTTTGCAATATATGTTATCATTTGGCTGTTGCTATGGGCGTGGTCTTGTTGCAAGGCACTTTTGTATACATCTTTTGAATGTTTATTCATTTGTCTTTCAATTCCTGTGGTTATCTTTACAATATACATGATTATTTGGCTGTTGCTATGGGCGGTGTGTTGTTGCTAGGCACATTTGCATATATTTTTTGAATGTTTATTCGTCATTCTATTCTTGGTATCTTTGCAATATACGTGATTGTTTGGCTGTTGCTGTGGGCATGGTCTTGTTCCTGCAGAATAACACTTTCAGAAAAATTTCACCAAGTTTCAGACTCATTAACCAAGTACATTTTGAAATATAAGTTTTTGATCAAATATGAAATTTTTACACCTAATTTGCATATCACTCATGGAATCATTGTATGCTTTAATATTTCTTTGTCCATACATCCCTAGATGCATTCCCATTAAATTTCAGCCCAATCTGCTCAATAATTTTGGAATTATAGATTTTTAACCAAAAAGACACATTTTTAGCCCTAATTTGCATATCACTGATGGAATCATCATGTCATGAACAATTCTTACTAAAAACACCCTGAAGAATGTTTCACCCAAATTTCAGCCCAATCTGCCCAGCAGTTTTTGAGTTTAGGTTTTTTGACCAAAAATCACATTTTTTGACCCAAATCACAAACCGGTGGTAAGATCATTTTGATTTGAACAATTTCCCACCTAGACACCCAAAGTAATGGACCCACCAAATATCACAGCAATTGGTTCTGCAGTTTTTTTGATATTTAAGTTTTACACACACACACACACACACACACACACACACACACACACACACACACACACACACACACATACACACACACACACACACACACACACACACACACACACACACATCCATCCACAGACAGACAGACAGACAGACACCGGGTGTTCCCTATAGCACTACTGAACCTCAGTCAAGTTGTGCTAAAAAAGCTGTTCAACGGGCAACCTAACCCATCACATTGGGTAGGTAGGTCAATTATTTGTTTTACATTGTTGGACAAGGATGTTAAAACAAGTCATATATAATGATAGCAAAACATTTCAATTGGAGTTTATATAGTACTTTATATAATAGTCGGTCATTTTGATTTTATCTCTTGTAATTTCTCTGTATTTCAATCGATTTCCATCAGTTCTACAGTTAGTGTACAATTTACGGTTAGACAAATTTTGTAGCTCCTCTGACCCTCTCCTCTACCAATTGAAACTCCAGAATTATTTAGCCAACCCTTCTGTCACCTACACTACAGTGGAGATATAAAATTATATGGAACAATGATGGATTACAATAACAGTCCAAACGATTTCACATGCATAAGGAGATGTCTCATAATGAGCTCTAACCTACATTGTATACAGGGAGGTACTTAGCCAGCCACCTTCCATCTTGTTTTGGGAGAAAGATTGCTAAGATGAAAACTTTTTTGAAAATAAGACAATGTAGGAGGCCATTTAGAGGCATAAAATATCAAATCATAGACATAATTTATAGTCTTTTGAATATAGTATTAAAATATCAGAATTGAGACAATTATACTATGCAGTATAATGCATTCATATTATCTGGCTATGAAGTGTATTTTGTTGTGGCAAAGCTGAAAGATATTTTGCAGATGTGTACTTGGTAAATGACTTCTGAAGTTTAATTTGATTTTTTAAAAATACCACCAATGGCGTTGTAGCACAACTGTACAGTTTTTTAAAATGTTTATCCATATGGTACTCCATGCTAACAATAAGTGTTCATTTGGTGAATGACTATCCAGTTGCCTATCCAACCATGTTGCTATCTTTACGATATATGCTATCACTTGGCTGTTGCTATGGACGTGGTCTTGTTGCTAGGCATATTTGCATACATTTTTTGAATGTTTATTCAATTGTCTATTAATCTCCATTGTTATCTTTGCAATATAAGTGATCATTTCGCTGTTGCTATGGACGTGGTCTTGTTGCTAGGCATATTTGCATACATTTTTTGAATGTTTATTCAATTGTCTATTAATCTCCATTGTTATCTTTGCAATATAAGTGATCATTTCGCTGTTGCTATGGACGTGGTCTTGTTGCTTGGCAAATATACATACATTTTTTTGAATGTTTAATCAATTGTCTATTAATCTCCATTGTTATCTTTGTGAAATACATGACCGTTTGGCTGTTACTATGGGCGTGGTCTTGTTGCTAGGCAAATTTACATACATTTTTTTGAACTCTTACTCAATTGTCTATCAATCCCTGTTGTTATCTTTGTGAAATACACGACCGTTTGGCTGTTGCTATGGGCGTGGTCATGGTTGCTAGGGTATTTGCATACATTTTTTTAATGTTCACTCATTTGCCTACCAGATGATGTTGTTATTTGACCAAAATATACTGCCATTTGGTTGTTGCTAAGGGCGTGGTCATGGTTGCTAGGGCCAATTTTGTCAAAATGTTTTGGAGAAAATGTGCAGAATAGCACTTTCTGAAACATCATTCAATTTCAGCCCAATCTGCTCAGTAGTTTTGGAATTATAGATTTTCAACCAAAAAGACACATTTTTAGCCCTAATTTGCATATCACTGATGGAATCATCATGTCATGAACAAATCTTACTTTCTACCCCCTTAAGAATGTTCCCACCAAATTTCGCACCAATCTGCCTAGTAGTTTCTGAGTTTAAGTTTTTTGACCAAAAATCACATTTTTTGACCCAAATCACACACCTGTGATGCGATCATTTTGATTTGAACAATTTCCCAACTAGACACCCAAGATAATGGACCCACCAAATATCATGGCAATCGGTTCAGCGGTTTTTGACTTTAAGTTGTTTACACACACACACACACACACACACACACACACACACACACACACACACACACACACACACACACACACACACACACACACACACACACACACACACAGACACACACACAGACACACACACACGCACACACACACGTGCACACACACACACACACACACCACACAGACAGACAGACAGACAGACAGACAGACAGACAGACAGACAGATGCCAGGCGATCCCTATAGCACTACTGAACCTCAGTTCAGTTGTGCTAAAAACCATATCAACAGGCTTTAGAGGATGTGCACTTTGTCATGGTTGATGTGTATGTGCCAAATTATATGGAATGTGAAACTTGCATTTCAAAGATATCGCTAATTATTGGCGATCATTAATTATGCAAATTACTCATTAAAAGTAAAGCCTATGTCAACAAACTTGTGCGCATTGTTATGGTTGGTATATGTACCAAATTCGATGAAATTTGAAGCTTGCATTCTTAAGATAAAGCGGAATTAACAAACATCATTAATCATGCAAATTATTTTAATTAAAACTGCAATCTACATCAACAAACTTTATAGGACATATGCACTTAGTTATGGTTAACTTATGTAGTGAATTAGATTAATTAGAGTAGATTAATTACTCAAAACAGACACATTCATATTCAGTTCTTGCCATTAGCATAGGGAAGATGTACAGCAAATTTCATTGTATTTGAGCCAGTCGTTTTTAAGAAAATGATGACACAGACAGCCAGACAGACAGACAGACACACACACACACAGACAGACACACAGACAGACATCCCCTTTTAATACCTCCTGTACCCTTACGGGAGGTAAAAATGGATTTTATCTATCACTGTCAGTCCATTAGTAACAGTATTTGATCTTGAGATCTACAACTAAAGATGTCCTTACCTGCACAGAATGGAAGACACAATAATTGTAATACTTTATCTTACATAACTTCAGGAAATTCAAGCAACCTGGATGGATAAAGATAAAAATAGTCAGGAGAGGATACTGTTATTTTTGGTAACAAATGGATAAAGATAAAATTAGTCAGGAATGGATAGTTTTATTTCTGGTAACAAATGCAGGATTCTTCCAAGATCTGTATACAAGAATGGGAGTTAGGGTGTCACAGGGGTTCCAATCATTGGCATATCAATACAAGAATGGGAGTTAGGGTGTCACAGGCAGGGGTCCAATCATTGGCATATCAATACAAGAATGGGAGTTAGGGTGTCACAGGCAGGGGTCCAATCATTGGCATATCAATACAAGAATGGGAGTTAGGGTGTCACAGGGGTTCCAATCATTGGCATATCAATACAAGAATGGGAGTTAGGGTGTCACAGGCAGGGGTCCAATCATTGGCACATCAATACAAGAATGGGAGTTAGGGGGTCTCAGGGGTTCCAATCATTGGCATATCAATACAAGAATGGGAGTTAGGGTGTCACAGGGGTTCCAATCATTGGCACATCAATACAAGAATGGGAGTTAGGGGGTCACAGGGGTTCCAATCATTGGCACATCAATACAAGAATGGGAGTTAGGGTGTCTCAGGGGTTCCAATCATTGGCACATCAATACAAGAATGGGAGTTAGGGGGTCACAGGGGTTCCAATCATTGGCACATCAATACAAGAATGGGAGTTAGGGTGTCACAGGAGTTCCAATCATTGGCACATCAATACAAGTATGGGAGTTAGGGTGTCACAGGGGTTCCAATCATTGGCACATCAATACAAGAATGGGAGTTAGGGTGTCACAGGGGTTCCAATCATTGGCACATCAATACAAGAATGGGAGTTAGGGTGTCACAGGGGTTCCAATCATTGGCATATCAATACAATTCTTAATCATTACAGAGGTAAAGTTCGAAACCAACATCACTTGCATCATCCACTAGACATGTCTATATGTATATTTGCATACATTTTTTTGAATGATTATTCATAAATTTGTCTATTAATCCCTGTTGTTATCTTTGCAATATACATGATCATTTGGCCATTGCTATGGGTGTGGTCTTGTTGCTAGGCACATTTACATACATTTCTGAATGTTTATTCACTTGTCTATTAATCCCTGTTATCTTTGCAATATACATTTTGTACGTGGCTTTTGCTACAAATGTATGGGTGTGGTCTTGATGCTAGGCACATTTACATACAAATGTACATTTTCTTGATGATTATTCACTTGTCTATTAATCCCTGTTTTCATCTTTGTGAAATACACTGTTTGGCTGTTACTATGGGCGTGGTCTTTTGCTAGGGATATTTGCATACTTTTTTGAAGGTTTACTCACTTGCCAACCAGATGATGTTATTTGACCAAAATGCATGTATACTGCCATTTGGTTGTTGCTAAGGGCATGGTCATGGTTGCTAGGGCAAACTGTGTCAAAATGTTTTGAAGAAAATCTGCAGAATAACACTGCTAGAAACATTTCATCACGTTACAGTCTCATTGACCAAGTACTTTTTGGGATATAAGTTTTTGACAAAAATTCACATTTTTACACCTAATTTACATATCATTGATGAGATCATTATATGCCTCTTCATCTATACACCCCCAGATGCATCCCCATTAAATTTCAGCCCAATTTGCTAAGTAGTTTTGGAATTAAAGATTTTTGACCCAAAAGACACATTTTTAGCCCTAATTTGCATATCACTGATGGGATCATCATGTCGTGAACAATCCTTAATCTAAACACCCTGAAGAATGTTACCAAGACATTTCAGACCGATCTGCCCATAGTTTTTGAGTTTAAGTTTTTTGACCAAAAATCACATTTTTTGACCCAATTACTCATCAGTGGTAAGATCATTTTGATTTGAACAATTTCCAAACTAGACACCCACGATAATATACCCACCAAATATCATGGCAATTGGTCCAGTGGTTTTAAATCACTCATCGGTGGCAAGATCATTTTGATTTGAACAATTTCCCAACTACCGGTAGACACCCAAGGTTATACATCCACCAAATATCATGGCAATTGGTCCAGTGGTTTTTGACTTAAATGCCATAGACTTTCCATGCAAATGTCCCCATAGGCCAAGGACTTTTTAGGTTGCACACAGTTGTACACAATGTTTTGATAGTGATCATTTTACACCAAAACAGGTGGGATATGGTCTCATCTACAAGTATATCAATAATTATGAAATATTGAATTTTAATTTACATGAATGTATGGTCAGTAACTTGACCAAGGAATTTGGGAAAATTGGTATCAAAAAAGCATGTGAAATTTAGTTTTTTGATAAATACAAGGGTTACAATTGGAAATTAGCTGTAAAAATTAATAGACAGATAGTATGGGTGTTGAGTAAAATATTTATCATAAAGTACTGTCCGTCGATGTTTACAGTAAATACAAACAAATTTGCATATATCATATATACAAATACTGCATACATATAAGTCTACAGATAGCAGTATAATGATATGTCCCATGGACGATTATATCCAACACTTCGTCTGTTAACAAAAATCTGACGAAATGAAAGACAATGATGTAGATTCTGCCGTAACATGAATGTAAACCAACCTAGGAGTAATCATACGGCATTGGCTCGGCATCTGTGGTTTGTCATCAGCAGGATTGTGGGACCCGCCAGTGACGATGTCAGTCCAAAAGTTGAAGTCATCGGGAGGGTTTTCGATACGTTCTAGTAGGACAAAATCTATTTCCTCAAACCCATAAAATTCATCATTGCTATCACTGTCTAGGAAGTGTCGAGTGAAAAACTCTGTCTTCCGGGATTACTTCATTCAATATATCAGCATAATGTGGAAGGTCAACATCCATATTCATAGTGGCCGCCATATTACGCATTGCTAAGTAGGTGCTATTTTCATTCGGTGGCAAAAAGTGAAAGAAATCGAACACTTGACTGTTTCCCGCCTGAATAATTTAATATTTAACGAGATAACATCGTGTACATCATTACTTATTATGGACATAAGGGTGGGACAGCGATAACCTATTTTATATCATTAACTAAATAAAGGGCCCACACCTTGTAAGTGATGTGTATGCTATATTTTTATGGTGTCTATCTCAACATGAAACCTTGTGATTAGGCTCACTGATCTTGATAGTTTATTCAACACAAC
This sequence comes from Glandiceps talaboti, assembly GCF_964340395.1. Taxonomy (NCBI): domain Eukaryota; kingdom Metazoa; phylum Hemichordata; class Enteropneusta; family Spengelidae; genus Glandiceps; species Glandiceps talaboti. The sequence continues at coordinate 2,253,902 of NC_135551.1, forward strand.
TGACTTGCTCTACTCCTTTTATCTGGTGATCTCAACATCAATCCAGGTCCATATAAACCTAAATATCCATTTGATGTCTGCAGTAAGGCAGTAAAAAGGAAACAACAAGTTACTGAATATGAAAATTGTGAGTGTTGGTACCTCAAGGTGTGTATTAACATGGGTGACGATGTCTTTGAAGCTCGACAAAATCATGAGTTTTAGTATGTGCATTACCCATAAAAGGAACCTAACCTAGACAAAATCATGAGTTTTAGTATGTGCATTACCCATAAAAGGAACCTAACCTAGACAAAATCATGTCTTTTAGTATGTGCATTACCCATAAAAGGAACCTAACCTAGACAAAATCATGTGTTTTAGTATGTGCATTACCCATAAAAGGAACCTAACCTAGACAAAATCATGTGTTTTAGTATGTGCATTACCCATAAAAGGAACCTAACCTAGACAAAATCATGTGCTTTAGTATGTGCATTACCCATAAAAGGAACCTAACCTAGACAAAATCATGTGTTTTAGTATGTGCATTACCCATAAAAGGAACCTAACCTAGACAAAATCATGTGTTTTAGTATGTGCATTACCCATAAAAGGAACCTAACCTAGACAAAATCATGTGTTTTAGTATGTGCATTACCCATAAAAGGAACCTAACCTAGACAAAATCATGTGTTTTAGTATGTGCATTACCCATAAAAGGAACCTAACCTAGACAAAATCATGTGTTTTAGTATGTGCATTACCCATAAAAGGAACCTAACCTTGACAAAATCATGTGTTTTAGTATGTGCATTACCCATAAAAGGAACCTAACCTAGACAAAATCATGTCTTTTAGTATGTGCATTACCCATAAAAGGAACCTAACCTAGACAAAATCATGTGTTTTAGTATGTGCATTACCCATAAAAGGAACCTAACCTAGACAAAATCATGTCTTTTAGTATGTGCATTACCCATAAAAGGAACCTAACCTAGACAAAATCATGTGTTTTAGTATGTGCATTACCCATAAAAGGAACCTAACCTAGACAAAATCATGTGTTTTAGTATGTGCATTACCCATAAAAGGAACCTAACCTTGACAAAATCATGTGTTTTAGTATGTGCATTACGGTAGCCAGTCATAACGGCCCGTGACCATAACGACCCGTGGTCAAAATGGCCCGTTTTTGGAACACCCGGTGGTCAAAACAGCCCGTTTTTGGAACACCCGGTGGTTAAAACGGCCCGTTTTGGAAATCACGTAGTCAAAACGGCCCGTAGTCAAAACGGCCCTTAACCAAAACGACCTGTGGTCATAAAGTCCCGTTTTGGAACAACAAACAATCACATAACTCACGGTCGTCGTTGTCTTTCAGTCCAGAGCTAGCTGTTGTAGACGGTCTCCCCCTTTCCGTTGAACTCGGGAGCTAACTGTTGGAGACAGTCTCCCCCTTTCCGTTGAACTACCGTTGTCAAAACGGCAAGCACATAACTCACGATCGTTCAGTGTCTCTCAGTCCAGAGCTAACTGTTGGAGACGGTCTCCCCCTTTCAGTTGAACTCCCGGTGTCAAAACGGCAAGCACATAACTCTCGGTCGTCGTTGTTGTCTCTCAGTCCGGGAGCTAACTGTTGGAGACGGTCTCCCCCTTTCCGTTCAACTACCGTTGTCAAAACGGTCCGCCAGCTGATAAAAACATGAACTCATTTACTGTTGTCTCTCAGTCCGGGAGCTCAGACATACTCAGTACATATAAGTCAGTAGATGTTCCCCCGACGTTATCGTTATTTCCGAATAATCATTTACACGAGCATGTAATCTTCTCTATAACATCATAAATAAGAAACATGATAGCGTTTGATCAGAGCATGCTATCCGACAACATAATAAGCCACACTGGTATGCAATTGATTAAAACCATACTGCTATACGAACGCATTATGATGTATGTTTGATTAAACATTGTAGACAGATGGTGTGTTTGTATGGGTGTATGTATTATTGAGTAATGGCAAACAGTAGTTGGATAACCCTTTGATTCACTTTACGACCTAATTGAATAATTCACACCAAATCATACGTTTACTGGAAATGACATTTCGTTCAATGACAACCCTTGTTTATGAACCATTTAAATACGCCGCGATGTGACACCTATCCACAAAACATTGTCATATCCAATGTTGGACTGGCATAATGTATACCTATTAATGTCAAGTTTGTTCCGGATTTAATAACCTTAATTCGAAGAGGTCACGGTGAAAGACGTTGTGTGTTTATGTATGTATGTACGTAAGTATGTCTGGATACAGACACAGACACAGATATAGATACAGATACAGACACAGACACAGACACACACAGACACAGACACAGACACAGACACAGACACAGACACAGACACAGACACAGACACAGATACAGACACAGACACAGATACAGATACAGATACAGATACAGATACAGATACAGATACAGATACAGATACAGATACAGATACAAGGATGTGTACAAAGTGTAAACATTGTCACTTGTACCTTGGAGTATTTATACTGTCATTGTTCGTTTTACTGTTTATTTTCTTACGAGGTTTGTCACGAAAGAAAGACCTAGAGCTACATAGTGAAACCGCTACACTACTACATACATCTAACATAAACATGTCTAACTTGTAGTTGTATTCACCATGGCCATGAATTATTGAATATCAAAAACAAACCTGGCAAATGAAATTTAACACTTACATCTGGGTCTTTCTTCAGTGTATAAATCAACCACAATATCTCCAAGCGTGGTTTCCAATAAAACAGCCATCGTTGTTGGAAATGTATATCTAAATTTCAACACCTAAAACATAAAAGAAATAGCGTATACATGTACAATGTACCTATACAAATAGCTCACTCCACACGCATGGAGAGTGCCATGATGGAAAGACAAGGTCGTAACGATTTCATGACTGGACAGACGAACACAGATACAATATTGATCGATGCCCAACATTATAGGATAGTACATATCTTTGATGTAAACTATATGAAAATGGTTTAATAATTGGATAAAAAGTCGGAAAAGGTTGAGTATAGTTTGTAAAAAATATTTCAAATGACCATTTCGGTGTGGGAAAGAGAATTCTCCCCCACATAACAATAGTTTAGTCTCTGAACTTAATTTCAAGAACATTTCTCGTGAGAGGTTCGAGCAATCATTAGATGGCTTCATGGATGTATGGTATGTATAAAAATGTATGTAAAAATCTTGTTTTAGTGGAAAGGGTGGAAATCACGCGAAATTTTGGGCAAAATTTAGAGAGAATCAACCGAAGAGCTAACCCTTGACCTCACAGACGAATACGCACTTTGCAAATACATCCCATCAATACACGGAGGCCAGACATGTACTACGCGAGCACCAGACATATGCGTTGCGAGTATCATCTGCAACTCCTGTGTCTGCTTCAGACATGAGCGTTACCAGTTCTGTTATTAGTCTATCAGCTAGCCCTCGGATCAATCTGATTAAAATCCGATGTGGTGAAAGCGGCTAGATGTCCTTATTTACCTCTATTCATCGTGTTGTGACGTTTGTTTTGTTCGGAGTGATCGCCGCCTTCCCACGTTAAAACAAACGTTATAATAAGTTACAATAGCCTATTCTGAATATGAGAGTGTAATCTCACTCGTCAACATAAATAAACAGTTGATACAAACCATTTCAATACAAAAAGCAAACATGAATTGACTTTCTAAAAGCACCACCGGATCAATTTCAAATAATTTACATGAATACAGTACGTTATTCTTAAATGAAATTACGTCTCATTATCAAATACAAAATATGAACAGGCGATTTAAATCGACGGATATAAAATGGGACGACTTTTTCCTCAACAACAATAAATGTTACTGGAAAGTGTAGATAGTGTATAACAAACTGCCATGGAGTTACCGTACACTGGAAGATAGTCTTGCTAGCTAGACGTTCGGTCTTTCCTTCGATGCTATAAGCGAACGAAGTTCGCAGTGAGGGCTCAATGTTCGGTCGTGTGTCGTATTTTATCGGAACTTCGGAACATCCGAGGTCTAGCAGATAGACTAACTGGAAGACAGAATAAACCGGATAGCTTCAGACAAAAATACCCACACAATTCACAAATACTTGTTCACGATAACTAAGCAAATAGCTGAACTTGATAATTCACGGAAAGCAATGAATTCGCAATTGAACGTAGAAATCCCTCGAAGGAGAGTCTTGTCTCTAGACGAACAAAGCTATGCCCCTCCTCACAATTCTGGCAGACAAAAACACGAAGTTCGAGAGCAACGAATCGAAGGATGTCAGTGTAAATAGAACGTGGGAAATGTTGGCTGTTTTAGCAGTGATAGCAAACTTATGTGTCGTATATATCCACTTATATTACCTTGAAAATTATTTTCTCAAGACAAGCTTCTTTGTCAATGTTAACAACATGTACTCAAGGTAAGATAGGAATTCTTTTCTTGTCAAATAAGATATCCAAAGGTATATATTTTCAATACTTTCGCTGATTTTATTCTCCAAAGTTGTGGAGCGTTGTTTGTCTATACATAGAGTAACGTATCGCTGATCAAAAGACAACCAAAATTTATGTATGATTAATTTCTTTTTATCATTTCAACAGGGAATCGTGAAAAAATTGAAGAATTGAACAAATGGAAGACAGAACTTGAACAGAAACAGAGGGGAGTTTATGACAAACAAGACGGAGTAGAAGAGAAACTCAAAGATCATGAGAAAAGAAATTAAATACTTGACGGCACTCAACAACAGCTACAAAACCCAAAAATGAACTCGTACAGAGAAAGAGATCTGAGATAAGAGAGAGACAACAGCTGCAGTCTTCAGGAAAACGACCTCATCAATTACTTTAGTCCGATGGGTATTGTTTCAAATGTTGTACTTGGTTTAATCATAGACACTTGGTGTAGGGTCTATGGTTTAATCCGGGTTCAGAACTACTTGTCAGCAATTATTGTGTGGGCATATACTGTATTTGATACCGATATGTGTGAACAAATACACTTACACAGTATGTGGGTATACGTATATACTGTTATGTATATGAACACATACATACGGAATATATATATGCAAGTATAAGGATACATAATAGCCATGGTATGGTATGGCGCCCCAATTTGTTTGTACTTTATATTCTTGTTTTTATTCCAGTGGTTTACAATTATGTAATTACGTACGTATGTGTCATCGTTTGACTGTCAACTGCCACCTGTTGATACGTAGGCCATCTCATGACACCCAGATCTACATTTGATTCGTTTGTCTTTGTAACTAAAACAATAAACTGGAAATTTGGAGCCGTACACATTCTCTATGTACCAGTTGTAGTCGTCAAATTGAGAAACGGAAGAATTTTAGCTATAGTAAATGCATGACACTAAACGAATTATCGAGAACTGTCACAATTTTTATACAGTGGTACAGCAAATAATGGAGAGGAATTGAAATATGATGAATATATTTTCATTAAAAAGTTAAAAGTAAACGCCATGCCATATTTAGACTGGGTTTACTGTTGATGAAGCATTGCCAGACATTCGATCTAACGTTACGATAGTAAACATTGTGTCAATATTGAAGGCAACAACATTACATATGTACACGTATGAATATCACTTTTCATAGGATAAATAGCTTTAGTACCCTTTCTGAGTTTCCTCACGTTGGTAAAAAAATCTAAAATATAACAAATAATCTATATATTTTGGATTTAGAGCATAAATTTGTAGGTCATCTATAAAGTATTATACACTTGGGGTAATATTGTTGGACGAGTTTTAGCGCTCTTAGACGTAAATGACACGTATTCACGGTGGGACGAGATGGCCATGGGACGAATGGGTCATTGGACGACTGTATGGGACGAGTTGCTTTAGGACGAGTTGGTTTTGAGACGAAGTAACCGCTTAGATTACAAGGTTAGATATGGCCCCATGATGAAAGCACGGTGCGATGTTTACCCGCGGAACGACCCCTGTCTTGGTAGGCCATCCTTGTCTCTTGGTTCGACTAGCTCGGTGTATTGTATTGTGTAACTCGAATTACCTTTCACTTCAAATATTACGTAAACATTTTTGATTACGAAAATTTTAACCATTTTTTTTGGCTCGTAAATAGGTAGCCATCTTTATCGATCCCATATTTCACGGGAAATCATCGTCGCAAACCACGGCCTGTTTTACGGCAACGTTCTTCACGAACCTCCCACAGGTTGTAGTGGTAGAAATAATAACTCTGGTTTGCGAGAATGCGGGAAATGGACACGTACTTGTTTAGGATATTTTTAAGGGAAAAAATATTTGGGCGGCACACACCCCCCGTTTACCTTCCTTGATTGATCGAGCTTCATATTGCCTTATTGGTATTTTGAATTTTTGTTTTGCCATTATTTGATTTTTAGGTGGCGATTGCTGTGTCTGAAGTCAAATTTTCACTCGTAATTCAAACGTGTCACTACACTGCCTTAGGATAAAATCAATCACTAATTAACAAGTACTTTGATCATTTTTAGCAAATATACCTTTGTTTGCTTGATGAAAAACGTGCTATAGCGCCAAGCGCGTGCGAATAGCATAATAGAAAAACGAAAACAGCTTAAAATGATTTCTTATCGCTAGAGGTCGCTCTATTAATTCAACGAGTACACGCAATGACGCAATGACGTTAATTTGCATATGTGTACAGCCTTTCTGCCGCTGCTGGCGCTACACTCACGCCAGCAGCGGCAGAAAGGGGGCAGGGACCAGACTCCGATACACACAGAATTAACTATCTTCGGACATGCATATATGCAGTCAGTGATCATAAGAAATGGCAGACCCAGTAGTGATTGTCTCCGCAGCTCGGACTCCAGTAGGTAGGGAAATATTACTGGTGCTATTTTTATTTTGATAGCTTCGAGGAATATGACCTAAAGTGTACAATTTAAGCAGTAAGTCGCAGAATTTAGATGTTGCATGGAAATTTCGGAACAGGTCGAATTTGCAAATTAGTTGGATGGCGTGAGGTGTGACGTCATGTTAGATGAATCAAGCAAGCATCTTGTGATCGGATCACATGAAATTGTTTGACTAACTGATTATTGGAAATTAGATGTGAAATCCACGAGCGTTGAGCGACACCCCCATGTCATTAAAATCGATTTTCTCTCGCACAAACTAGTGTATACTATAGTATGATACGTGTAATCGTAATAGGTGAAGCAGACGACAGTCATTTGAAATCTTTGAATGTTTCCAGGGTTGAGGGATCACACTGTGTTCATGTGTAAATGTTGTGTCGTAAAACTTGTTAAGTTAATAAATTTTTGCTATTTATGAAAACTGGAAATGTTTTTTCTTTTTCTTTTATTATTATATAATTATCTTCATTGTATTTGATTTTAATGTTTCAACATGTTTTGTAGTCAGATTACAGTTGTCATGCAAATACATTTCCGGTTAACATTATTAATGCCAATCTAATTCTAAGTACACATTTTGTACATTGTTCATGTACTTCCTGTCTTCTTTTAGTTGTTAATGTTGCAGTTGATTTTTGAACTGTATTCATTGTATGCATTTTAATGTTACCTTGATTTAAATATTTTTTCATGTATGGTTTTATTCTGTACTGTCACACAAAGAATTGCCCACATTGGGATAATGAAAAAAATGTATGGTAAATATTCCCACCTCAATTACGCTATATTTACAGCAGACCTTTAGAAAGAAATAAACTGTCTATCTTGTCATCAAATAGTGGTTTTCTTTTAGTTTTCTGTATACAGAAATATATTTACCTAAATAATTGAGATGGTCTGATTAGTAATATTATATAATATCGTTACAATGTGTGAACATACTTGTCCCATTAGTTGTCAAACCTAACAGTTGATTTGTTATATGAACTTCTGAAAATGTGTGTCTTGTATCAAAATCTTGTTTGGGCATTTTATATGTTTGTATTGTTGTCATGGTAACATGATTTTTGTTACTATGACCTTGGTTGTATATTTGATGAATGTTAATCTACCATTTCACCATGAGAAGTTAAATTTGTTTAGCACAACTAAACCAATAAGGGGTTCAGTAGTGCTATAGGCATGGTGTGGTGTCTGTCTGTTTGTCTGACTGTGTGTGTGTGTGTGTGTATGTGTGCCTAGCAACAGGGCCACACCCATACACAACAGCCAAATGATGTTTCATATTGCAAAATTACCCAAATGAATGTGTACTAGGCAAATGAATAAAAGTTAAAAAAAGTATGCATTTATGCCTAACAACAAGACCACGCCCATAGGAACAGCCAAATGCCCGTATTTATATTTGCCTGTAAGTCATTACAAAGGTAATGACTTTGTTGGACATGCAAGTGAATAAACATTCAAAGATATGTTGCAAATATGCCTAGTAATATTACAAATTTTACAGTTGTGCTACAATGCCATCAGTGCTATTTTTACTGTAATCTGATACTTTAAGTTTAGTAATCTTTCAGTTTGTGATACTTACTATTGATAATTTAAAAGATAAAAGATAACATCCTTACAATTCTTGAATTTTTTTTATTTCATGTTTTATTACAATAGGCTCCTTCAATGGGGCATTGTCATCCATGCCTGCACATGATTTGGGGAGCATAGTTATCAAAGAAGCTCTGGAGAGGGCAAAGGTCAAACCAAATGAGGTGTCAGAGGTCATACTTGGTCAAGTGCTGACTGGAGGTAATCTCTTAAATCTGTTTTGTTATCTTTTGATAGTTTGTATAATTGCATCATATTTTTCTTCTATACCTTGCACATATGTATGCATCATTCGAGTCGCACAAAACACACAGACGCACACATAAACCAGAAAACATGCAACACAAAATTACTGTTAACAAGGTTTAACATTTAATTCAATATATGATTTGACTTTGGAAAAATGACATTGTATACTGTTGAGTACCTGCTATGATGAATGGCATGCAAGCATGCATGCCACGATTGAACAACAAAAAACAGATTTAAACTGAATGCCTCCTGTAAGGGAACCACTAATTATGCAAATAACTCATTAAACTAAAACAAACTATGGTAATAGGCTTTTTTTTGACAAGCGTGCTTTCTTAGGTTAATGTATGTGCCAAATTATACGGAATTTGAAGAGTGCATGATACTGCTTGATAATAAATACTGAAAGTCATTCATTATTCAAAGTACTCATTAAAGGTAAAAGTCATAGCAACAAACTTCGTAGGATATGTGCGTATTATTGTAGTTGATATATGTACCATATTAATTATTATACAAAATTTGAAGCTTGCATTTTTAAGATACAGCCTAGTTACCTAAAATCATGAATTATGCAAATATTTCATTAAAACTGTAAACTATATCAACAAATTGTATAGGACATATCCGCTTTGTTATAGTTAACGTAAACTAATCAGGTCTAGCCATCACCCCAAACATTATATGTACTAAATTTCATTATAATTGAGCCAGCCGTTTTTAAGAAAATGGTGACACAGACAGACAGACAGACAGACAGACACACACACACACACACACACACACACAAACACACACACAGACATCCCCCATTTAATCCTTACGGGAGGTAAAAATGTAATCAAAGACATTGTGAAACTGGGTGTTAAACAGGTCTTTGTAACACTAAAATCATCAAAATTCACAAATTGGAAACACAATACTTCAGTCGCTGACTGTTGTCCAATTCTAATAAAAAACATATGCTTCCTCTTGTTCTCAGCATTTGATACAGTTAGCTTACAGCTGTTCATAATCATGAGGAGCGAACCGTCTATCAGCAGCTTCACTATTTACATCGTTGATCGAATCCAACAATAGCTTCTTTACCCATACTTGATGTAATTTCGCCACAATCACCAAATAGAATTCTGTTTAAGATTTTAGAAAGAATTTCACTGATGAATATCGTTGGCTTCCGTCAGGATGGCGTACACGTACAGGATGCCAACAAGTTTTGCACCAAGCATAGCAACGGGAAAGAAAGTGGTCCAAAATTCCCGCAACTTTCAAATTTGAATGAAACAAATATTTATGATGCCTCCATGATTGTACTTGTAGTCTTGTTAGTTCGCGTTACGTTCATCTCCACAACATGCACAGAGCTAGATATAGTAGAGAACAGTCGACAGGTATAGGAACTAGACTAGGCAGTGATGTATGATCTATGTGTACAACATAGACAGTTGTCCTTGAAATTTGAGGATCATTACAGAAATAAAAGAGTTGCCAACGTTAGATTTGTTTATGAATTATATCACTCGTTTATCAGTATCAAATGTCGCACTAAATGTTTCAAAAATGTCTTGCTTCGGGGAAGTTCGGGGTCATCAGAAAATTTAACTGAAAGTATGGGAATTCTTAATCGAAACATATTCAGTCATAAAATCCTCAGGTTTCTGATAATTTCCAATACTTGTTACAAGAAAGGCTGCATTCCAAGAATATTTAGTTAGCTACATGTATTACATCTGATCCGGTCCCTATGCCTTATACATGACACACACGTCCAGTCAACATGGTGTGCCTCGCCTCCTGTACATGTTCCATACATTACTAGCTTGTCTGTCAGTGCTACATTTTGCTTCCTCTCTTCATTTTTCTCAGATGTTTTAAGAATTTGAAAATAGTCAGTGTCCAATCGACAAAATTTCTTTCCGCTGAAGTTTAGAAAACATTTAGTTCTACTCTACGTAAACGTCGTGTTGTTGCATCATACATCATGAGACGTCACATTTACCTCACACTTCGCTTCACGCTTCCTTCAATGTCTGGTCCCTATGAAACTAGTTCGAAGGCTTTCGCTAGTGATAGCGTGGGCAGTCTTGTTTTACCGCGTAATCGTCAAATGTTTTCCAAATAAATATGAATTTATTTCTTCTTTTTTTTTTACACTTTGGGTATTTTACTTGCTATTAGTACTTCTGGGCAACTCATATTTAATTTTCCGACCTTAGATTTTTTTTCAATGATCGTCAGGTTTTAGTACTTTCCTAAGCCGGTCCCACAACTAAACTGTTGTGGTTATACTTATAAGTTATAGCTGGGCGTTGTAACCGGTAGGTAACCGGCTATTATCTACACCACTGCCTACTAGGTATAGGTACGTCAACGACACAACTACTTGACAGAAAACACTTGTCGCGCACTCAAAAAGTTGTATGAAATTGTGATTTTACTAAGGAGTGCAGCAACCCAAAACGTACATCGATCAAACTGAGAAACATTTTGGTTTCATTTTATGTCATTCTGTTTCAGTAACAATGTATCATTTTCACATACCGTTCGCACATGTGAGCTTTAGGCAAAATATCGGGCTAATAGAGTGCACACAGACTCTTTTGTTTGCTTGTATTGTTTGCATTCGGTGTTTGACATTTCGCACGTTGTTTATTTGCACCATTCACATGTCTTATCATGCTTTGTGTAACTCGTAAGCCTAATTGACAACTGGCCAACGGTTTTTACTAGACAAATTTGAAACAAATTTTGCGTCAGTTTGATGGTAAACCTGCTATATTGACTACCAAACTTAGTTAATGTCAGTTATTTCTACTCACGTTGCATCAATATATATTTACAAACAGTATTATACATGAAATATGAGAGCCATGTGAAACTTTTTCAGTGCAAAATGTGATGAAGATATGAGGGCAAAGTCAGTGCTCCTTACAGCAGTTTGAATTTCCCGCATATGCATACATTACCCATAATCCTCTTTATATAGTGGACATCTGCCTTTAATCACTAGTCTCTGTGTACCTATCTCAAGTACTTCTCAAACACTTATTGATCATATCTACGCGAATATTTGTTCATACAAAATTCATGCAGGTACTCTGTTAAGTGATATTTCAGATCACTACCCTATTTTTGCCCTTTTTGAAGATTATCCAATCAAATTATCATACAAACGTAAATTACCTTTAGAAATTATAATCATTATGATTATTCTCACTATCATAATGACCTACTAAGTGCTCCATGGGATTCTATATATAACAGTACAGATGTGGATTCTGCCTACGAGAGATTTCATTCTATATTCAGTGATATATGTAATAGCCATGCACCACTTACCACTAAGATAGTCAATAATAAGAAAGTAAACAAACCTTGGATCTCTATAGCAATCAAGAAAGCGATACAATTATATTATGCTAATATTTTTACAGAAAACGACAGTAACACAAACATACTATGGAAGACTATTAATGAAGTCCTTGGAGGTCGGGGTACAAATGTTAAAAACACTCTACCTGATAGTCTTTCACAACAGCTAATGATATTGTAACAGCTTTCAATAGGTATTTTGTAAACATAGGACCAGATCTGGCTAGTAAAATTGGATCCACAAACCAAAGTTTCAGCAAGTATTTACCAGAGCCCTCTAAAAATTCATTTTTTTATGAGCCCCACAACGGAACATGAAGTGAAAGTATTTATCACTAACCTAAATGCTAAAAAGACTAGTGGTCATGATGACTGTCCAGCCAGATTACTTATTGACGGAGCATCTGTTATAGCTAAACCACTGGCTTACATTTTTAACTTATCATTTATGTCTGGTGTCTTTCCCAAAGTATTCAAATTAGCCAAAGTATCCCCTATTTATAAGAAAGGTGCTACTGATGACCCAGGTAATTATAGACCTATCTCAATTCTGCCCGTTTTAAGTAAAGTCATAGAACAAATTGTCAACACTAGACTAAATAGGATTTTTGAAAATCAGAATATTCTTTATGAACACCAGTATGCATTTAGGAAAAACTACAGTACAAAACTCTCTCTAATTAATCTTATAGACCACATTTTACATCAAATAGATGCAGGCAAAGTTACACTTGGCATATTTCCCGACTTCTCCAAGGCCTTCGACACTACTAACCATCAAATTATGTTGTCTAAAATAGCACACTATGGTATTATAGGACTTCCATTACAATGGTTTACTGATTATTTGCATAATAGATCCCAATTTGTCTCTGCAGATGGCAATAAGTCATCAAGCCTTGATATTAAATGTGGTGTACCTCAAGGGTCTGTTTTGGGACTTACTCTTTTCCTAATTTTTATTACCTCCCATAAGGGTACGGGAGGTATTAAAAGGAGAAGGTCTGTCTGTGTGTCTGTCTGTCTGTCTGTCTGTCTGTCTGTGTGTGTGTCTGTGTCATCATTTTCTAAAAATCGGCTGGCTCAATTGTAATGAAATTTGGAATATATAATCTTTAGGGTAATGGCTAGACCTGATTAGGTTTTGAGCCAGATCTGTTAATGTTTAATTAGAGAAATTTGCATATTAATGAAATCAACTAATTAAGGAATATCTTAAGACTGCATACTTCAATTTCAATATAATTTAGCGTATTCGTTAAGCATAACAACATACATTTGTCCTATAAAATTTGTTGATGTACCTTACAGCGTTAATGAATAATTTGCATAATTAATTATTTTGGTAATTAGGCTACATGTATACCTTAAGAATGCATACTTCATATTCAATATAATTCAGTACACACGTTAACCATAACAAATTGTGTATGTCCTATAAAGTTAGTTGATGTACCTTACAGTGTTAATGAATAATTTGCATAATTAATGATTTTTGGTAATTAGGATATATCTGAAGAATGCATACTTCAATTTCAATACAATTTAGTACATACGTTAAACATAACAGAGTGCATATCTCCTATAAAAGCTGTTGATTTCGATTGAAGATTTAGTGAATAATTTGCATAATTAATTATTTTCGGTGATTAGGCTCTATCTGCATACATGAATTTTATTATAAATTAGTACATACGTTAACCATAACAAAGTGGATATGTCCTATAAAATATTTGATATAGCTTGCAGTCAGTTTTAATGAGAAATTTGCATAATTAATGATTTTAGGTAACTAGGTTATATCTTAAAAATGCAAGCTTCAAATTTCGTATAAGATGGTATATATATCAACCATAATATAATATGCACCTGTCCTATGATGTTTGTTCCTACTTTTACCTTTAATGAGTATTTGGAATAATGAACGATATTCAGTAATTAAGCAGTATCATGCACTCTTCAAATTCTGTATAATTTGGCACATACATTAACCTAAGAAAGCATGCTTGTCCAAAAACAAAGCCTGTTACCATAGTTTTTTTTAGTTTAAAGGCCCGTATCGACTATAAAAGGAGGATTACAGTAGGGACGCTCATTTATGCAAAGCATCTCGTACGCCTAACATCGCCTGGGTGCTCCAAGAAAACTGTCAAAATCACGGCTATTTCCCGAGCATTTACTCTAAATGTATCCCAAAATGAATTATAAATATGTAGAAGAGGTGCCTGTGTGAATTGTTTTGTAAATTATGATGATCTGGGAGCGAAATTTGATGTATGTTGTCATGTGGTATGTGGCGAAATGTTAGGTTAGAAGCGTCCAAACAGCTGTCACTCAAATACTGTGTAAACGTTTGCGTAACTCCCTGGGGGGGGTGGTAGTATCTCGATAATCAATTCGCTAGATTATTTACCTCTACCTACCATAATAACATAACGGTAATGATCAAATCAGAAGTACGGTCCGGCGACAAGGCAAAAGTATACAGTGGTAGAAATGTGACTATTTTGTGTTTGTTGTGTGTGTGTGTGTGTGTGTGTGTGTGTGTGTGTGTGTGTGTGTGTGTGTGTGTGTGTGTGTGTGTGTGTGTGTGTGTGTGTGTGTGTGTGATTGTCTTTCTGTTTGGGTTTTATTTTTTGGTAATGGGAGTACCATTTACACATACAGTAGAAAACCAATTAGAAAGGTGTTTTGATCTCAAATGCTAACAAATGACAACACCGACATACGCAAAACATGAACGTGTAGTTTAGGTAAGGTACACTCTTTTTGGAGGATGTGGTGGCCCTGAAAAGGGCCGTTTGGTTTGTGGCTTTTCAGCCGTTCGGTTAGACCGAGCTTACGCCCAGCTATGACCTCTGTATGGCACACCGGGTAAATTTGGATAAAGAGACCGTACCTGCGAAGTGACGCATTTAGGCATCACTTCCCTACGACTGATGGCAACATCATCAGCCTGCATTAGTTGCTGCTTCCTATGATGTAAGTAGCGTGGATCGTTCCACGCATTTCTTCGGTCGAGCATATTCCAATACTTTCGGTAGAGCCGATGGCGAACCAAAACATTTTCGTCACAAGGTTCCTGGCCCATACCAAGCCAGTCTTGTCGGTATGTTGTGACACACAGGTAGCAAAGGCAGTGCGGACATTCGTTTTGATGCAAAGCAATGTCGTTGTTTTGATCTTGCAAACCCGGCATTTGCATTGAAGGCTGAAAATCGGTACACCCTGTTACACATACCGAGCGTGCCAAATCACACAATAAATTCAAACTCCCCCGAAATAATAACGAACCTGTAAATCTTTTTTTTTAAAGAAGTAAATTTTGGGGTTTTTTCCGCCCATTATCTGCGTATGATTGATTACATGTAACAAAGCATTCTTTTTCACCATGTCGTTGGAAGTGGCAGTATGTCGATCATCTCAATCTAAACTGAGCATGACGTCAACCCGAACGATAAACAAAACAGCGATTTACTTCAGACAGTTCCTTTGCCATCGCTAGTGCATTGTTGTGTGATACGTCAACACAGCTGTCTCCCCGGTACATTTGTATTCCGATCTTTGAACAAACATACAAAAGGTTCTTTTTCGTGAAATTCATTCTTTTATTTATAAAACTATATGTGTTACATAATTATGACACATTACAATAAAACAAAATTACCACCTCTGTCGAGTCAAAAGTGTTATATGCAGTAGACAACTGCCATCCATTGTCTATGGTATAATACGCACACTGCACAGTCGCTGTATACTGTGTCGGCCAAACTTTCAAGCTCAATGTGTATTTGGCCGTTTCGTTGCGAGCCTGTACATAATACAGTTCGAGTATCACAACGACTAGCAACGCAGTGAAATGATTCCGATGTCCGTTGTTACTATAAATAATTTTGGTTCAGGCAGAAACAGTGTCTGTCATAACAGGATTAGTAAATGTTTGATCGTTGTCATTGATATGTGGACACGGTGACGTGAGTGTTAATCCGCTCAGATAAGACGCTGTGTACTGGGTGGAGTAGTCCCTAATGCAGTGACCCGGGATTGAAATACGGGCCTTTAATGGGCTATTTGCATGATTAGTGATTCCCTTACGGGAGGCATTCAGTTTAAATCTGGTCAATGACATTTTCCGTTCTTCTACTTTTTTCAATTTTAGGTTGATTGCAGACGATACCAGTCTTTTTCATACTTTTGATAGTAACAGTCACAATATAAATTTATACATGGTTGATGTACATTTTAGTAAAGTTGTAACATGGTGTAATGCAAACAAACTCACTATTAACCATCTCAAAACAAATTACATTGTTTTTCGAACAAACAAAAGAAAAGTTGCTCTTTGTGGAAGCCTACACAACAAGGAAATTGATGAAGTTGATGAAACTTGGTTTGTTGGTGTCATCTTAGACAAAAATCTTAACTGGTCCAAACATGCATACAAAGTGAACTCTATTGTGAGGAAAAAAGTTTGCATTATCTTTTGACTGAGTCAGTTTATACCACAAAGTATTCTCTTGTTAATTTACAAAACTTTCATACAACCACATATAACTTATGGCCTTGAGGTCTGGGGCTCTACATACCGATCACATCTCACCTGTATCCTCACTTCTCAAAAAATGGCAGCCAGAGCTATAATTTCCAGTGATCCAATCATTTATTCAATCAATTACACCATTCTAAATATATTTAACCAACATAAACGTCAAATTTGCACTTTTATGTACGACTTGCTCAACGGCAATTTACCACATCATTTCACACAATATTGTTCATTTCCCACTCACTTTTATAATACACGCTACAAAATTAAGGGCAATATTTCAATCCCAAGGATAAACACTGAAATAGGTAAATTTGCAATGTCATACACAGGAGCTATACACTGGAACAACTTACCTCTTAATGTTAGGTCCAAATCATCAAGGAATGTTTTTCGTAACTCACTAAAAGATTTTCTTCACCTGATATGAATAAACTGCAACTCATGTTGATGTATAATGTATATATTTTCATAGATATTTATGTTTTGTTTTCACTGCCCTCTTTATACTTTGTCATGTATTTATTTTAAAATTTTATTTACAGTGTCTAAGGAGACAGACTTAATTAGCAAGTAGCTATTTTTCTGGTCTCCTTTTACCTACCTCAAAACATGTATCATTTATTTTGTCTACAAATGTAAATTTAATAAGTAGGTAATAAAGAAAGATATATATCTAGTCTTTATCTACCCATCTAGTCTTTATCTACCTATCTAGTCTTTGTCTACCTATCTAGTCTTTATCTACCCATCTAGTCTTTGTCCACCTATCTAGTCTTTGTCTACCCATCTAGTCTTTATCTACCCATCTAGTCTTTATCTACCCATCTAGTCTTTGTCTACCCATCTAGTCTTTGTCTACCTATCTAGTCTTTATCTACCCATCTAGTCTTTATCTCCCTATCTAGTCTTTATCTACCCATCTAGTCTTTGTATACCTATCTAGTCTTTGTCGACCTATCTAGTCTTTGTCTACCCATCTAGTCTTTATCTACCTATCTAGTCTTTGTCTACCTATCTAGTCTTTGTCTACCCATCTAGTCTTTATCTACTTATGTAGTCTTTATCTACCTATCTAGTCTTTATCTACCCATCTAGTCTTTATCTCCCTATCTAGTCTTTATCTAACCATCTAGTCTTTGTCTACCTATCCAGTCTTTGTCTACCTATCTAGTCTTTATCTACCCATCTAGTCTTTATCTCCCTATCTAGTCTTTATCTACCCATCTAGTCTTTGTATACCTATCTAGTCTTTGTCTACCCATCTAGTCTTTATCTACCCATCTAGTCTTTGTCTACCTATCTAGTCTTTATCTACCCATCTAGTCTTTATCTCCCTATCTAGTCTTTGTCTACCTATCTAGTCTTTGTCTACCCATCTAGTCTTTATCTACCTATCTAGTCTTTATCTACCCATCTAGTCTTTATCTCCCTATCTAGTCTTTATCTCCCTATCTAGTCTTTGTCTACCCATCTAGTCTTTATCTACCCATCTAGTCTTTGTCCACCTATCTAGTCTTTATCTACCTATGTAGTCTTTGTCTACCCATCTAGTCTTTATCTACCCATCTAGTCTTTATCCACCCATCTAGTCTTTATCTACCCATCTAGTCTTTGTCTATCTATCTAGTCTTTGTCTACCCATCTAGTCTTTATCTACCCATCTAGTCTTTGTCTACCTATCTAGTCTTTGTCTACCTATCTAGTCTTTGTCTACCCATCTAGTCTTTATCTACCTATCTAGTCTTTGTCTACCCATCTAGTCTTTGTCTACCTATCTAGTCTTTGTCTACCTATCTAGTCTTTGTCCACCTATCTAGTCTTTGTCCACCTATCTAGTCTTTATCCACCCATCTAGTCTTTATCTACCTATCTAGTCTTTGTCTACCTATCTAGTCTTTGTCCACCTATCTAGTCTTTATCTACCTATCTAGTCTTTGTCTACCTATCTAGTCTTTGTCTACCCATCTAGTCTTTATCTACCTATCTAGTCTTTGTCTACCCATCTAGTCTTTGTCTACCCATCTAGTCTTTATCTACCTATCTAGTCTTTGTCTACCTATCTAGTCTTTATCTCCCTATCTAGTCTTTGTCCACCTATCTAGTCTTTATCTACCCATCTAGTCTTTATCTACCTATCTCGTCTTTGTCTACCCATCTAGTCTTTATCTCCCTATCTAGTCTTTATCTCCCTATCTAGTCTTTGTCTACCCATCTAGTCTTTATCTACCTATCTAGTCTTTGTCTACCTATCTAGTCTTTGTCTACCCATCTAGTCTTTATCTACCTATCTAGTCTTTATCTACCCATCTAGTCTTTATCTCCCTATCTAGTCTTTATCTCCCTATCTAGTCTTTGTCTACCCATCTAGTCTTTATCTACCCATCTAGTCTTTATCTACCCATCTAGTCTTTGTCCACCTATCTAGTCTTTATCTACCCATGTAGTCTTTGTCTACCCATCTAGTCTTTATCCACCCATCTAGTCTTTATCCACCCATCTAGACTTTATCTACCCATCTAGTCTTTGTCTATCTATCTAGTCTTTGTCTACCCATCTAGTCTTTATCTACCCATCTAGTCTTTGTCTACCCATCTAGTCTTTATCTACCCATCTAGTCTTTGTCTACCTATCTAGTCTTTGTCTACCTATCTAGTCTTTGTCTACCCATCTAGTCTTTGTCTACCTATCTAGTCTTTGTCCACCTATCTAGTCTTTATCTACCCATCTAGTCTTTATCTACCTATCTAGTCTTTGTCTACCTATCTAGTCTTTGTCCACCTATCTAGTCTTTATCTACCCATCTAGTCTTTATCTACCTATCTAGTCTTTGTCTACCTATCTAGTCTTTATCTCCCTATCTAGTCTTTATCCACCTATCTAGTCTTTATCTACCCATCTAGTCTTTATCTACCTATCTAGTCTTTGTCTACCTATCTAGTCTTTATCTCCCTATCTAGTCTTTGTCCA
This sequence comes from Glandiceps talaboti, assembly GCF_964340395.1. Classification (NCBI taxonomy): domain Eukaryota; kingdom Metazoa; phylum Hemichordata; class Enteropneusta; family Spengelidae; genus Glandiceps; species Glandiceps talaboti. The sequence continues at coordinate 2,273,592 of NC_135551.1, forward strand.
CCTATCTAGTCTTTATCTACCCATCTAGTCTTTATCTGCCTATCTAGTCTTTGTCTACCCATCTAGTCTTATCTCCCTATCTAGTCTTTATCTCCCTATCTAGTCTTTGTCTACCCATCTAGTCTTTATCTACCTATCTAGTCTTTGTCTACCTATCTAGTCTTTGTCTACCTATCTAGTCTTTGTCCACTTATCTAGTCAATCATTACAAGAGATCTAGTATACTAGTATTTTCATCATAAATTTGTTTACTGACTAGCCATACTTTGTTTCTAATTTCCAATCCAGCACAAGGCCAGAACCCAGCAAGACAAGCAAGTATCAATGCAGGTGTACCATATGATGTACCAGCTATGGTTGTAAACATGTTATGTGGTTCTGGACTTCGATCTGTTGTACTAGGTGCACAGGCTGTACAACTAGGAGATTCTGATATAGTAGTTGCAGGTGGTCAAGAAAGTATGAGCAAGGTATAGTTAATGGGTTATATGCATGAACACATAAGAATAGACAGATTGGTAATGGCTATTGTTCTAGTTGTTAATCTGGGGATTAACAGCTCGATCCTTGCCTCGGGTATGCTACAAGGGTCTCTAGCACTTTCAATGTTACACCGAAAGCTACCGAAATTCCTCTTTGGGTACTATCGGTGTTTTGTTGTTTAAACAGCACTGCGTCATCGGTAAGGGTCAAAGATCCAATACCGTTATTTTCAACCGAAAGCTGACAATTTCTGTGGAAACAGCTTGAAATCGAGCGAGATTTGGCTGAGTTATTGCCTTGTAAAACTTGCTTGTTTGGGACGGTCAAAATCATCAATATATAATGAACATGTTTGATTTAAAAATGCAGAAATATGGAATTTGTTACACACTGTACGACAAATTCTGACGATGGGGCAAGTTGTGTTCTATGGCTCTATAGTAAGTTACACTCTGGGATTTTCGTCCTACCCACTGGGATTTTTGTCAGAAAAGTACATACTTTATTCAATAGTCGTAACATTTCCGACGTTTACATGAGGGTCTATGCATTCATCACCCATGTCAAAATGAACACAGGCTGTTAACGGGTTCCCCGATCAATTTACCGGAGCAGAGTTCCCACCGACCCCACAGCGGTACAAGTGTGGCCATGATCAAAGTGAAACTGTACAACGGAAAAGATACAAAATGCTTTGAAAATGATGTTTTAACTAATAAAGAAGGCAAGCTAGCTTCACATCATAAAATATCTTCAGTATGATTGTAATCTTTCTTGGAAAACAATGCGTCGTCTTATTGTATGTTTTGCTTTCCAGCATGGTACTGAGAGTCGATTGTTTTTATTTTGTTTCATAACATGTGTAGCGGTTTGGTAGTATGACGCCACCAACGTTTGTCTTGGTTTGTGTTTTTCGATAGTCATGTGATGAGTTTTGTTGTTAACGAATGGCGGAAACTGAGTTGCATCTCACTGTGCACACTCGTCTAAATTTCATGGATCCGGCCGTTTATCGTTGATGAACAAACTGAATATTGTTCCTGCTACTAAATTTAGGACCAAGGAAGCTGATGTTCGAAAGCAAAACGAGCTGATCGACATAGTTGATACCTTTGGGTCGAAGATAATTCATGTAGTCAGCGAAGCCAGTGAACTTGATGTTGCGTCAAGTACCAATGCCTATGGTCTTATACTTATACTTGATTTAGTATCGTATGGTCAGTATAACGACAAACCCTTAATTTCTTTATCTCGGTGTGTTCCAGTCATCGCCGGAACACCAGTTTACCAGATTGTTTAATCAGAGATTTCTACAAGAAGTTTGACTTGCTGATACTTTTGATTTCTTGGTCAACTATTCTGTATCCTCGAAGAGACCATGTGCGTTATGCAAATGAGGCAGTCTTTCGTCATTGTCACATATAGATATAGTGAACCAAGTTCTGTACATGTGTTATGTTAGCCGTTTGCCGTTGAACATTTCCTGTAATTATCAACGACTGTGAATGCTATCCTGTGTGATTACTGTTACGAATCGAATCTCACGCAACATAAGCACACAGACAGCAACAACTAAAGACACCAAGATATTCTTGTTTTTGAGCTTGAGAATTATTTATCGCCACTAAATTATCACATACAACACAGTGAGGTTATAAAATGATACAGTTCAACTTAATATATCTTATACTAGTGTTCTTTGGACTCTACGCTGGTCTTAAACGGCGGCTGAACAGATGGTGTGTGTCGGAATGACGAAGTGACGTGTACAGAAATTGTCCGATACGTCTTTACGAATGTTAGAGTTCGCTATTCTCAAACTGTACTGTTTTTCACACAAAAGCCTTTACCTGTGACGGCTATACATCCAACATGGAAACTTCTCGTTGCCAGTAGGTAGTAGTTATATCACGCTTATTTCAAAGGTGGGTGTGGAAATTTTGCACAGGTGAACAATGCACATTGAGTTCCGACGAAGAGCATGTACACGTGGATAGCTGAACACCGACGGACCATTACACGTCGACCAAGCGTCACTGCTACCTTGCACACCGTTGTCCTGGCGAAGTCTGACTCTAGCCTTCTACACTAACATAAGACGTTGTTCTCTCTAATTAGTTTCCCATTGTCCCAACATTAATATACTCTCTCGACCAATCAAAAGATCTAACGTCTCTTGAGTCATTATAATAATAGCGCATCCAGGTGGACGTCTACACAGTTGTATGTTAATGAACTCAGAGTACAAAATAAACTACTTCAAATACATTAGTGATAATACTCAAGCTCTACGTAACACCTCCCCCACCAAAAGAAAATTTTGACATGTCTTGGCAAAATTTTCAAAAGTACAGTTAAGTCATTCAACATCGAGACAAACTGTCTGCAACAACATTATCTTTACCTCTAATGTGTTTGATTTGTAAGCTATATTCCTGTAACATTAAGCTCCAATTCAAAATTCTTCTGTTCTTATTTTTCATTCTGTTCAAAAATGTTAGCGGATTATGATCCGTATACACAGTTAAAGGGAAGGCACTACTTACATACACTTCGAAATGTTGTGTGGCTAAAACCAAAGCTAACAACTCTTTCTCAATTGTTGAATAATTCTTTTGATGAGAGTTAAACTTTTTCGAAAAGTAACAGACAGGATGTTCAATACCATCGTCATCCTGTTGTATTAGAACAGCACCGGCAGCGTTGTCACTGGCATCAATTACCAAAGCAAATGGCTTATGAAAGTCGGGTGCTTTGAGTATTGGCGAATGCTGGAGAATAGCTTTAAGGCTATCGAATGCTCTTTGACATAACGAATTCCAAACAAATTTCTTGTCTTTTTTCAACAAGTCAGTGAGTGGCGAAGCCACCTCAGCAAAATTCTTGCAAAATTTTCTATAATAGCCAGCCATCCCCAGAAAACGCATTAGTGCTTTTTTACCAGTAGGGATTGGGTAGTTGACAATAGCCTCAACTTTGGCTTCTACTGGGGCAACACAGCCCTGCCCTACTTTGTAACTCAGATATATGACCGTAGCCTGGCCAAACTCACTTTTTGACAGATTCACTGTCAGGTTAGCTTCAAGTAATCTCTGAAACAACTTTTCTAGTGCATTGAGATGGGCTTTCCACTCGTCATTAGCTGTGATAATATCATCAATATATGACCCACTACTTTCTAAACCTCGAATTGTTTTGTCAATTAATCTTTGAAAAGTAGCTGGCGAATTATTCATGCCAAACGGCATTACATTGTACTCGTACAAACCAGATGGTGTTACAAATGCGGATATTTCTCTAGCTCTGTCTGTTAATGGTACACCCCAGTAACCTTTCAGCAAATCGACTTTCGTAACATACTTTGTTTTACCAATCTTGTCAATACAATCATCCACCCTGGGTATAGGATACGAATCAGTTTTCGTGACAGCATTCACCTTGCGAAAATCTGTACAGAACCTTATACTACCATCAGGCTTAGGTACCATTACACAAGGTGAGCTCCAACTACTTTGACTAGGTTGAATTATATCATTCTCTAACATATACTGAACTTCCTTCTCCATTAGTTGGTTCTTAATAGGATTTAATCTATATGGATGCTGTTTAATTGGTTTGGCATCACCAACATCCACATCATGATGAACAACATTTGTTCGCCTGGGCACATCAGGAAATAGTTCTTTATATTTGAAAATTAGATCTTTCAATTCTTGTTTTTGGAGGGGTTCTAAATGACCCAACTTATCATCCAAATTATTCAAGATCTCTGAATTATTCAACTTTGGTCTTATGACATCAGACTTTCGTTTGAAATGTGGTTCATCTGACCTTTCGGTATTCTCGTGACACGTGATATTCACTGGTTTTACAGTTTCCTTTTCCTTATGATATGGCTTTAACATATTCACATGGCATAGTTGCGTTGCCTTTTTACGATCTGGTGTTTTTACCACATAGTCAACATCATTTACTTTCTTTACTACTTCATAAGGACCATGAAACTTGGCTTGTAACGGATTACCTTGGATTGGGAATAACACTAATACCTGGTTACCTGGTTTAAACACTCTAGTTCTGGCCTTCTTATCATACCAGACTTTCATTCTTTTCTGAGATGTTTTCAAATTATTCTTAGCCATTTCGCAAGCTTGGTACAATCTGTCTTTGAACTTGGATACATAGTCTAGAAGGTTAAGAGTTGTATTACTATCCATCCACTGTTCTCTCATCAGTGACAAGGGCCCTCTTACTCTGTGACCAAATACTAACTCGAATGGGCTAAATCCAAGAGATTCCTGGACGGATTCTCTTGCAGCAAACAACAGCAAGGGTATACCTTCATCCCAGTCCTTTTCATTCTCATAACAATACGTTTTTATCATGGTTTTCAAGGTGGAATGAAACCTTTCTAACACACCTTGCGACTCGGGATGGTAAGCACTAGATTTGATCTGTTTTGCCCCCATTTGATAAATTACTTGCTGGAAAAGACCAGACATGAAGTTCGATCCCTGATCAGATTGTACCTCTTTGGGCAAACCGACAAAAGTGAAGAATTTAATCAATGCCTTAGATATGACTGGTGCTTTTATATTTCTCAGAGGGATTGCCTCAGGGAATCGGGTAGCTGCGCACATTATTGTTAATAAATACTGATTCCCCAATTTGGTTGTTGGTAAGGGCCCAACACAGTCGAGAATAACTCTACCAAAAGGTTCTTCAAAAGCTGGGATTGGCTGAAGAGGTGCCACTGGAGTCACAACATTTGGTTTACCGACAATTTGACAGGTGTGGCATGTTTTACAAAATTTTGACACATCTCGTCTCAAATCAGGCCAAAAGAAATGTCTCAAAACTTTGTCAACTGTTTTGTTTATTCCTAGATGTCCTCCCATTGGAACTTTGTGGGCATGATGAAGGATATCACCCCTATACACCTTTGGTACAACAACTTGGTGTATTACAACCCAGTCTTCATTTGCAGGGGCTTCTAAAGGGCGCCATTTTCTCATTAACACCCCATTATCAATATAGTATCCTACTGGAACTTTATCAAGTTCCTCTTCTACAAGGGCTTTGTCCCTCAGAGTCTTAATTTCAGGATCATTCTCTTGCTCAGAAATTAGTTGTTTTCTTGATAAAGACAAATCCGATTTCATTTCATTTTTCTCATCACATTTGACCTCACGGTCATCCCTATGATTATCTACTTGACTACCAAACGTCTCAGACAAATCAATGAGACTATCCTGTGAATTTTCTACCTCTAAGGTCTTTTTAGCCATTCCCCGAGTCATCACACAGGCGGGATATATATCTAAACCATTTACCTGAACTTCATCGTTTTTCTCACAAGTGCTAGGCTTTTCAGTCATCTGGACACTTGACACAACTTTGCCCCCAGCTAAGTCATTGCCTAGCAACAAAGAGACACCCTTAACAGGTAGGCTGGGCCTCAGTCCTACTTTCACAAGTCCTGTAACCAAATCTGATTTCAAGTATACATTATGCAGGGGTACACCAACAAAGCTGCCCTCAATGCCCTGAGCTAAAACAGATTCACCAGTAGCAGACTCCTCACCAAACTCTAATGTATTTCCTAACAAAAGAGACTGAGTCGCTCCAGTATCACGAAGAATCTTAATAGACATGGGACTAGTGCTTTCCTTAAGAGAAACATAACCCTCTGATACAAATGGCAAAAATTCCTCACGCACAGAATCAGATACTTTCTCAATAGGTTCAGGAACATCAAATTTCATGTAATTATTCACAACAGGTGCTCTATCAAAAACACTCTTGTGTGAGTACACAAGAGCATTGGGCAACAATTCATTCTTTCTTTTTAACTTCCAACATTCGGCCATAATATGTCCTACTTTTTTACAATAATGGCAGGTTGGAGTTTTGGATTTGAATTTCTCTGTCTGGCCACCTCCAGCTGTGAACGGCCGATTACTACTTTTATTGTCTTTGAATGAAACTTTTGACTTTTCATCACCTTCTGAATCATAATTTTGACTCTCCTTATCTTTTCTTTTTTGTTTACTGAAACTCATTGTACCATAAAATTTTGACTTATGGGTCAATGCAAAATCATCAGCCAGCATCGCTGCCTGTGACAAGGTTGTTACATCTTTCTCATCAAGATATGTTTTAACATCATCACGAACACACCTTTTGAATTCTTCAATCATTATGAGTTGTTTAAATTTACCGAAGTCATCGTTAACTTCCTTTGATTTGTACCATCTTTCAAAATAAACTTCTTTGTCATGAGCAAACTCAACATGCGTTTGATTATCCTGTTTACGCAAGCTCCTGAATTTTTGGCGATATGCTTCAGGGACAAGTTCATACGCCTTCAAAATGGCAGCTTTGACCTGGTCAAAATCAGCACATGCAGTTGCTGAGAGAGCAGAATATGCCTGTTGGGCTTTACCCTTCAACACACTTTGAAGCATCAAAGGCCAATGTTGTTTAGGCCATTCTAGGTTTTCAGCAACTTTCTCAAAATGTTGAAAATATTTATCAACTTCTTGCTCATTGAAAGGTGGAACCATTCTAACTTCTCTACGAGGCACAAACGTGGTAGGGAATAACCCGGGTGAAACATTCAAAGGAGAATTTAGTCTAAGCCTTTCGAGCTCAAATTTCCTTTCTTTTTCTCTCTCTTCCATTTCTAGAACTTTCATTTCTCTTTCTCTTTCTTGGTCTAACCGTTTTAGTGCTAACTCCATTTCTAATCTTTTCAATTCCGTTTCGTCTGTGGGTTTTCCTACATAATGCTCTAACACTTCTGCACCAAAAACATCCTCGTCAACAAAATATTCAACAATAATTTTCTTGAGTTCTAACTTAGTCATAGAGGCTTTAATGCCTTCAATCTGTAATTTGTTAACAACAGCTAGCAACTCAATTTTCTTTAGTTTCTCTAAAACCTGAGTGGTTGGAGTTGTTACGAATTGGTCTATGTCACTCATTGTTGCTGTCTGATATGATACGATTTTCCACAACGTAATACTGAACAAATTCGGGACAATTTAGTTATAAATATATTAATTAACTGAACTAGTAATACTAGTAATTGCTCAATTTCCCGGACTGGCCCCCAATTATGTTACGAATCGAATCTCACGCAACATAAGCACACAGACAGCAACAACTAAAGACACCAAGATATTCTTGTTTTTGAGCTTGAGAATTATTTATCGCCACTAAATTATCACATACAACACAGTGAGGTTATAAAATGATACAGTTCAACTTAATATATCTTATACTAGTGTTCTTTGGACTCTACGCTGGTCTTAAACGGCGGCTGAACAGATGGTGTGTGTCGGAATGACGAAGTGACGTGTACAGAAATTGTCCGATACGTCTTTACGAATGTTAGAGTTCGCTATTCTCAAACTGTACTGTTTTTCACACAAAAGCCTTTACCTGTGACGGCTATACATCCAACATGGAAACTTCTCGTTGCCAGTAGGTAGTAGTTATATCACGCTTATTTCAAAGGTGGGTGTGGAAATTTTGCACAGGTGAACAATGCACATTGAGTTCCGACGAAGAGCATGTACACGTGGATAGCTGAACACCGACGGACCATTACACGTCGACCAAGCGTCACTGCTACCTTGCACACCGTTGTCCTGGCGAAGTCTGACTCTAGCCTTCTACACTAACATAAGACGTTGTTCTCTCTAATTAGTTTCCCATTGTCCCAACATTAATATACTCTCTCGACCAATCAAAAGATCTAACGTCTCTTGAGTCATTATAATAATAGCGCATCCAGGTGGACGTCTACACAGTTGTATGTTAATGAACTCAGAGTACAAAATAAACTACTTCAAATACATTAGTGATAATACTCAAGCTCTACGTAACATTACCTTCATTGATTGATATTTCCTATCATCGAACGCTTTCCTTATTACCTAATTCTACAATTGCTATATACGGGTTGAGTTGATGTAGTTGTGTGTGTGTCATCAGATTGCCGAACGAGCCGTTGCCATTACCAGCTGTTGAAACCCTACATCTAGTAATCATCGTTTAGAGTTGTGTGGAATACTTTAAAGCTGGGTATCATTTATTAAGCAATAGACACTTTGTGAACATTTATAGTAACTTTGTAACTGTAATAACTTTGTATTAGCATTGTAAGAACTTTTGTAGAATACTTGTGTACATATCTTTTACTGTAATATTTCCAGAGAGCCTTACTTACTGAACTTTGTAAATACTTTCCAGAAACTCTTAAACTATTTGTATTGACTACGGTCAAGACTAAATATCATCAATCCTGACATCATTGTGAACAATAATAACGTTGGTTACTGTTATATCTGTGTCCAGTGATATTATTTATGTTTGAGAGCAACACTAATACGACTAAAAGCCCCCACGATCATGCACTAGTCAAAGTTTATACACAGTCCCTTTCTAAATGTAATTATAGTGATCCCTGTATTGTTTGAACTGAGTACAGACAGCTTACATATGCATGTACCCCTGTCGCAATCAACGTAAAAAGACGCAACACTAACTTTTCTTGCAACAGTGTTGTGTCTACTGTGACCTGGAAAATTACCTGCATCATGCCAAACATATGTTTATGTATATAGTATCGGTCGACAACACGAGACGGTATGTGTTTACATGTCAACGATATTTGATCTGAGTCGGCTTCAAGTTCGCATGAGAGTTCAAGTGCCGATATTGATTTGATGATTCTGTCAATAGGATAGCAAACTTTCCCATCGAAATATCGTGTAGTATCGTGTGGTTTGTTGATTTATGAGAGACTATATTGAATTCGGGCATATTCACACTTTGGAAAGTTATTTCCAATACAATAGAGTAATGTTTACCTGAGGCTATGATCGAATAATGGAAGAAGGTTCGTCACCAATCTGTCTATTCTTGTCTGTGGCATGAATGAGGATTGGGTATTTATTTGGTATTTTTAGTCCCAGCGGTCAATGCCTGGAGGGAACTTGTACATTGGGTTCTGTCCATTCGTCCATCCGCCCGTGCATGCATGCATTCACCCTCATATATCTGATTAACTGTTTTCAACCACGCTTGGCATACAGGTTACAAACTATGTGAAACATATGCGCGTCACTTTGTTTCACGTCCAAATCAAATATGGCAGAATTGTGGCCATATTTCTTGTTAAATTTCACAATATGCATCATAACTTTGGAGGTATAATACATGTACCACAGCCAAGGAAGAAACAGTTCAGCAATGGACCCTCTCCCACTCTCTGAATGTAATCTCGAGTAAAACATTATTGTTATGGAAATAACTTTCAAACATGCGAATCTGCCCACGTTCATCATATTAATATTAATTTCAATTGACCAAAAATACATACATTGGATGCAGTTCGACTGATGACTGTCGTGAGAAATTTGAACATACCAGTAGTTAATACACGACATGGGTTTGTGTTGACTATCTCATGCCTGCTTTACAAACTCCCTTGCTATAATCCATGTACAACTATCACAGCAATAGACATGTAGATTTAAATTCATCACCAATGTCAAAATACACACACAAGGTGCATAAACCCTCATGTAAACGTCGAAAATGTTATGACTATGAATCTACTTTTCAAGCAAAAATCCCAGCATGTAGAACAAAAACCCAGACCGTGACTTGCTACAAAGCCATAAAACACATCTTGACCTATCATATATTGTGCAACTTTTTCCATATTTCTGCATTTGTCACTCAAATATGCCCATAATATAATCATAAATTTGACTGTTTCTAACAAGTAAGTTTTAAAAGGCAGTAAGGTAGATTGCCACTTTTGAAGTCCATCGAGGGGGACATGACCACTAGTACTAGTAGTCCCAGTGGACTGGTGGAGAGGGACTTGACCAATAGTAATCCCAGTGGACTGGTGGAGGGGGATGTGACCAGTAGGGGTCTCATATTCCTGAACTGAAATAGAGAATCACATTGGAGATGTGTGTGTGTGTGTGTGTGTGTGTCTTTTATCATCATACTTTAATGACTCTAGGTCTTCTTTCTTCTCAATTCTGATTATCACACAATCAGTGGTAGCTGCAAATTGTGGTAGCCCCATGCCAGGAATTGATCGGCCCGTGGATATGGATTTATTTCAAGCACTGCTTTTTAGCACAACTGAACATAGGTTCAGTAGTGCTATAGGCATCTCTCTCTCTCTCTCTCTCTCTCTCTCTCTCTCTCTCTCTCTCTCTCTCTCTCTCTCTCTCTCTCTCTCTCTCTCTCTCTCTCTCTCTCTCTCTCTCTCTCTCTCTCTCTCTCTCTCTCTCTCTCTCTCTCTCTCTCTCTCTCTCTCTCTCTCTCTCTCTCTCTCTCTCTCTCTCTCTCTCTCTCTCTCTCTCTCTCTCTCTCTCTCTCTCTCTCTCTCTCTCTCTCTCTCTCTCTCTCTCTCTCTCTCTCTCTCTCTCTCTCTCTCTCTCTCTCTCTCTCTCTCTCTCTCTCTCTCTCTCTCTCTCTCTCTCTCTCTCTCTCTCTCTCCAATATTTCTTTCTAATATCACCTGAAGCGACTGTGTGTGTGTGTGTGCGTGTAAACAACTTAAAGTCAAAAACCGCTGAACCAATTGCCATGATATTTGGTGGGTCCATTACCATGGGTGTCTAGTTGGGAAATTGGTCAAATGAAAATGATCGCATCAGAAATGTGCATTTTACGTTTCAAAATGTGATTTGTTGTAATTACAGCATGCTTTGACTTCAGCCTGGAAATGAAAAATTCTTGTTTTATTGATGCAATGAAATCATTAAATCTTTTATGGACTACTTCACACATCAGTGTGAATGGCATGAAGATTAACATCTGTTAAATCTTAGACACTATGATTAAGACAGGTTCATATAAATGCACAGTCTTTAGGCATTTCAAAAAACAGTTTGTACAAAGAATAAGAAGTCACACATTTTATGGGGAAAGAAAAATAGTCATATCAAGACCTCCATGATCATACTGTGTTTGGCAGGTTAAATTTCCTGCATGTACCGATTGCACCGATATTTGATGGGTGTATTACCATGGGTGTCTAGTTGGGAAATTGTTCAAATCAAAATGATCTTACTACCGGTGTATGATTTGGGTTGAAAAATGTAATTTTTGGTCAAAAAACTTACTCAAAAACTATTGGGCAGATCGGTCTGAAATTTGGTGGGAACATTCTAAGGGGTGTGTAAGCATTCAAAATATGTTTGCAAATGTGCCTAGCAACAAGACCATGCCCATAGCAACAGCCAAACAGTGAGGTATTTCACAAAGATAACCACTGCACTGTACAATATTTTACCCACAACTCTCTCTGATTTGTACTGCTGGACATCATCTCCTTGAAGTAAGACTAATCTCACCTGTGTACAGGGATTTGTAAGAATATTTGTGTCATTTGTGAAGCCTAGAATTGACACTGATGAGTTTCTGAATCTATATTTTCATTGGTTCCGGTATCAATGATTTATTGTAGGAGGAGATAGCAATTTTAGAAAGTTGTCAACAGATTTCCTTGAAAAACATGCAAAATATTTTCTATGAAACTAAGGAAAACATTTGCACCTGTTATGAATTTGCCAAAGATATAGATTTATTTGAATAGGTATAACAAAAGAAATTTACATACTAAAACTCATCATACACACTGTCCACCCAAGTTAGCGATACTTTGACATTGAGAAGTGTTTTATTTAAAGTACATGTTTCATTTAGTTGTTTGTACATTTTTACGCAAAGTGTATAACTTTATGTTTGATTCCTAAGCATACTTTTGTTACATATTAATTAAATGTAATTACTATGCTTAAAATGTTGACAAATATGGGTTATTGAAGAAGTTATAAAATAAGGAACCTCCAAGCATACCAATCAGAGAGAATTGTGGGTAAGATATTGTATTGTGCACTGGGATTAAAAGACAATTGAATAAGCATTCAAAAAATGTATGTAAATTTGCCTAGCAACAAGGCCACACCCATAGCAACAGTCAATCAGTGGTGTATTTCACAAAGATAACAATAGGAATTGATAGACAAATGAATAACCATTCAAAAAAATGTATGCAAATATGGCTAGCAACATGACCATGCCCATAGCAAAAACCAAATAATCACATATTTTGCAAAGATAACAGACACATTCAAAAAATGTATGCAAATGTGCCTAGCAACAAGACCACGCCCATAGCAACAGCCAAGTGATCACATATATTACAAAGATAACAGGGATAAATAGACAAATGAATGTATGGAAAATCATTCAGCAAATGAACGCCTATACCTAGCATGGATCAGGATATGGGAAAACATTTATAAAAACAGCTTTTTCAAACACTGTTATTTCAAACACTGCCATTTCAAGCACTGCCATTTAAAGCACTGCTATTTCAAACACTGTCATTTCAAGAACTGCCATTTCAGGCACTGCCATTTCAAGAACTGCCATTTCAAGCACTGCTATTTTGTTTTCATACAAAAAGAGTATAAATACACTTATCATATATTTGCAGGGTGTAAGCTTAAATAATAATGTACAATTTCTAATGTACAACTACTATTATTAGATCAACATACTGAGGTATGTAAGGGTCCCGAAAGTGAGCATAAAAGCGCTCAAGGCTCACTTTGTCAAAAATGGCAAAGTGAGTGTCAAACTGAGATGTGAAAGACTATTAACTACACCACAGACAAGAAGTGACAACTAAGAAACTACACTCACTGTAGCAGTTTTCTGACAGACTGTTTTCAGGCAGATCCAATCCTCACTGTTTTCCCCAGAAATGTATTGTCATGCTCGGACATTCGTATGAAAGATCAGGCAATATTAAAGCTTTGATTCAACACTATTTGTTGTGTCAGTTTTGAGAGCACTAATATCGGCAACCATGTAGTTACTGTATGTAACAACACTGCTGTCACAGTGTGGTTGTCAATGTTTTCACAAGGACAAAATAGACGATATTACAAAATCACTTGAATGTCATTGTGCTTGTATTTAGATCTACAAATAATTGACATCTTTATCATCTTTGAAACAAGGAAATAAACAGTTACATTAAATGATGTTCACCAATGAAACAAAATGTGTATTGACAAGAATGTAAAATACTATAAAATCTTCCACCTTAGTTTAGGCTTGTAAAAATTGTGTTATTCTGATTACACTCAATTTAGAATATTTATATTTCAGGTACTTATGTTTTCCATATTTTCCATATAGTTAATTATGTCTTTCACATTTCAGTTTGACACTCACTTTGCCATTTTTGACAAAATGAGTGTTGAGCACTTTTACGCTCACTTTGTCAATTTTCGAGACCCTTACATACCAGTCATACTAGTATATCCAAAATGTTTGAAATGTCAGTGTGTGTATAAAATAGATAGATTTAGTACTATATAGTGTACACATTACAAATGCTAATTTGAAGAAGCAGGTCCCAAAATTTGTTGAAATATTTTAGACAGCCAACAGTATGTAGGACTATGAGAAATAGATTGATGCATGCTGGGGATGTGTATCCAAACCTTTTTTTTTTATAGATACTGTTGTTCAAAATATGTGTATTTTGCTTTTACAGGCACCCCATTGTGTACACATGAGAAATGGATTAAAGTTTGGAGATGCAGGTCTCACTGACAGTATGTTAAGTGATGGCTTAACCTGTGCCATTAATAAATACCACATGGGAATCACTGGTAAGTGTAACTTTACAATACCACATGGGAATCACTGACAGTATGTTAAGTGATGGCTTAACCTGTGCCATTAATAAATACCACATGGGAATCACTGGTAAGTGTAACTTTACAATACCACATGGGAATCACTGACAGTATGTTAAGTGATGGCTTAACCTGTGCCATTAATAAATACCACATGGGAATCACTGGTAAGTGTAACTTTACAATACCACATGGGAATCACTGACAGTATGTTAAGTGATGGCTTAACCTGTGCCATTAATAAATACCACATGGGAATCACTGGTAAGTGTAACTTTACAATACCACATGGGAATCACTGACAGTATGTTAAGTGATGGCTTAACCTGTGCCATTAATAAATATCACATGGGAATCACTGGTAAGTGTAACTTTACAATACCACATGGGAATCACTGACAGTATGTTAAGTGATGGCTTAACCTGTGCCATTAATAAATATCACATGGGAATCACTGGTAAGTGTAACTTTACAATACCACATGGGAATCACTGACAGTATGTTAAGTGATGGCTTAACCTGTGCCATTAATAAATACCACATGGGAATCACTGGTAAGTGTAACTTTACAATAACACATGGGAATCACTGACAGTATGTTAAGTGATGGCTTAACCTGTGCCATTAATAAATACCACATGGGAATCACTGGTAAGTGTAACTTTACAATAACACATGGGAATCACTGACAGTATGTTAAGTGATGGCTTAACCTGTGCCATTAATAAATACCACATGGGAATCACTGGTAAGTGTAACTTTACAATACCACATGGGAATCACTGACAGTATGTTAAGTGATGTAAGTGTAACTTTACAATACCACATGGGAATCACTGACAGTATGTTAAGTGATGGCTTAACCTGTGCCATTAATAAATACCACATGGGAATCACTGGTAAGTGTAACTTACAATACCACATGGGAATCACTGGTAAGTGTAACTTTACAATAACACATGGGAATCACTGACAGTATGTTAAGTGATGGCTTAACCTGTGCCATTAATAAATACCACATGGGAATCACTGGTAAGTGTAACTTACAATACCACATGGGAATCACTGGTAAGTGTAACTTTACAATACCACATGGGAATCACTGGTAAGTGTAACTTTACAATAACACATGGGAATCACTGGTAAGTGTAACTTTACAATACCACGTGGGAATCACTGGTAATAGTAACTTTTACAATACCACATGGGAATCACTGGTAAGTGTAACTTTACAATAACACATGGGAATCACTGGTAAGTGTAACTTTACAATATACCATGTGGGAATCACTGGTAAGTGTAACTTTACAATACAAAATGGGAATCACTGGTAAGTGTAACTTTATAAATACCACATGGGAATCACTGGTAAGTGTAACTTTACAATATACCACATGGGAATCACTGGTAAGTGTAACTTTACAATACAAAATGGGAATCACTGGTAAGTGTAACTTTACAATACCATGTGGGAATCACTGGTAAGTGTAACTTTACAATACAAAATGGGAATCACTGGTAAGTGTAACTTTATAAATACCACATGGGAATCACTGGTAAGTGTAACTTTACAATATACCACATGGGAATCACTGGTAAGTGTAACTTTACAATACAAAATGGGAATCACTGGTAAGTGTAACTTTACAATATACCACGTGGGAATCACTGGTAAGTGTAACTTTTACAATACAAAATGGGAATCACTGGTAAGTGTAACTTTATAAATACTGTTTGTAAATATACAGTGATTGCAACAGCATAGAAATAACTGATGTTTACTAAGTTAAGTAGTCTATATAGAGGGTTTACAATTGAAATGAGGCTAAATTTGTTTCAAATATTAGTCTAGTATAAAAACCATTGGCCCAGTTGTCAGTTAGGCTTACAAGTTACACAAAACGTGGACATTAGATAAGACACTGTGATACAAATAAAGAACGTGCGAAATGCCAAATATCAAACAACACAAGTGAATAAATGGGTCTGTACGCACTCCATTAGCCCTAGACATTTTGCCTGAAAATAGTCAAATGCAAGCTCACACATGCCGAATGGTATGTGGAAAATTATACATTGTTACTGAAATAGAATGGCATTACAATGAACCCAAAATGGTGTTTTATATTGCAAAAGTAACAACAGCAATGGGTAGGCAAATGACTAAATGACTAAACATTCAAAAAAAGTATGCAAATATGGCAAGCAACAAGACCATGCCCATAGTAACAGCCAAATGCCTGTATAACTTACAAAGATGTTTGCAAATATGCCTAGTAACATAACCATGTCCATGGTGAATGCATGGGTAACAACAATGGACTGGCATGTGGATAAATCTTTTTTTCGAATATCAACATTTTATAGTTGTGCTACAACGGCATTGGCACTATTTTTTTTTTATTGCATGGTTTTCTACATACAAATGTAATCCAATCATCAAAAACTACCATTTTCTACACATGAAAAATTTATATCAAAACATTAGTCTGACGTAAAAATGAACGATATTTTTTGCATTAAAGTATCTTTTTAACCATTATTTTTTGTATTAAAATGTATCTTTTTAACCATTATTTTTTGCATTAAAGTATCTTTTTAACCATTATTTTTTTGCATTAAAGTATCTTTTTAACCATTATTTTTTGTATTAAAGTCTATCTTTTTAACCATTATTTTTTTGCATTAAAGTCTATATTTTTAACCATTATTTTTTGCATTAAAGTATCTTTTTAACCATTATTTTTTGTATTAAAGTCTATCTTTTTAACCATTATTTTTTTGCATTAAAGTATCTTTTTAACCATTACTTTTTGTATTAAAGTGTATCTTTTTAACCATTATTTTTTTGCATTAAAG
The DNA here is from genome assembly GCF_964340395.1 of Glandiceps talaboti. Lineage (NCBI taxonomy): Eukaryota > Metazoa > Hemichordata > Enteropneusta > Spengelidae > Glandiceps > Glandiceps talaboti. The sequence goes on from NC_135551.1 coordinate 2,290,692, forward strand.
TATCTTTTTAACCATTATTTTTTTGCATTAAAGTCTATCTTTTTAACCATTATTTTTTGGTATTAAAATGTATCTTTTTAACCATTATTTTTTGCATTAAAGTGTATCTTTTAACTGATTTTCAGCTGAAAATGTAGCCAAACAGTGGAACATCAGTAGAGAGGACCAAGACAAATTTGCACTTGTATCACAACATAAAACAGAAGAAGCGCAAAAACAAGACTTATTTAAAGAAGAAATAATTACAGTATCAGTTCCATCAAGAAAAGGAGCCATGGAAGTCTCTAAAGATGAATTTCCACGTTCAGGATGTACACTAGATGGATTTACTAAACTACGACCTGTATTTGTTAAAGATGGTACAGGAACTGTCACTGCTGGTAATGCTTCAGGTATGTATGCATCAATACTTTTTTCTATTAAATTCCTTTTCAAAGCTACATGATATAAATTGTGTCTGTTCATGTTCTTGTATCAAAAGATTGTAATTTGTTCAGAAAATTAGTCAGCTGTTACTGTATACGATTCAATGATGTTGACTTGTCATCCATCAACCATGAAAACATCAACTAAGGTCATCTCTTGTGAAGATCACTGCATCAAGGACTGAATAGAAGAAGCCATTGAGCTGAACAGCAATGGTTGTCACTTAACAGGGATGGGGGATGGAAATACTGGTACCAAACAACGCCCTCCTGTGGTCATGATGGGGGGGGGGGGTGGGTGTGTGGAAATACCGATAGTATACAAGCCTTCCTGTGGTCACGTGACAGGGAAGAGGGGATGGCAACACTGGCAGCATACAATGCCTTCCTGTGATCATGTGACAGGGATGAGGGAATGGAAATACAGATAGCATACAACCCCTTCCTGTGGTCATGTGACAGGGATGCGGGGGGGGGGGGGGGGGGGGGGGTTGAAATACCGATACTAGTATACAATGCCTTCCTGTGGTCATGTGACAGGGATGAGGGAATGGAAATACAAGTAATGTACAATGCCCTCCTGTGGTCATGTGACATTTAAATCATTGAATCGTATGCAACAACATCTAAAGAAGGCTGAGGTATTTACCTGAACTTAACTGAGATTCATTATTTGGTCTATTCTCATTGCTAGGTATTAATGATGGTGCAGCAGCAGTGATACTTATGAAACAGTCTGAAGCCATCAAACGTGGTTTAACACCATTGGCTAAGATAGTGGCTTGGGCACAGGCTGGTGTTGACCCAGCTGTCATGGGTACTGGACCAATACCTGCTATCAACAAAGCTGTAAGTATGATTGTAGCACAGTTGTAAGTGTAATGTTTCTCTCTAACTTTTGATGTTTTAATGATCTAATTATCAACTATTGTTTTAGTGTACATCATTTATTTCTTGTACAATTTTTGGAAAAATGTGATGAACATCTGTCATTGTAAGGCGTGGTATTTCCCCAGAATAAAGCCAAGGCAGATAGTGACACTGACTGTCATTGCAAGGCGTGGTATTTCCCCAGAATGAAGCCAAGGCAGATAGTGACACTGACTGTCCCAGTAATTGTTACATATTGCAAGGCGTGGTATTTCCCCAGAATAAAGCCAAGGCAGATAGTGACACTGACTGTCCCAGTAATTGTTACATATTGCAGTATTGACCTTGACTTTGTGGCATTGGTAAATATTACTAATTCTATATATTTATTCAATGGAATAGTATGATGTGTGTACGATGAAGAGAAATCCCTATTTCTATTTTTGTTTCTTTACTAGTTGAATAAAGCTGGTTGGAATAAGGACGATGTTGACCTGTATGAACTGAATGAAGCTTTTGCAGCACAGTCACTAGCAGTTGTTAAGGACCTTGGACTTAACCCAGATAAGGTGATGTTGTAATACTTTGTATCAGTGTGTGTGTGTGTGTGTGTGTGTGTGTGCGCGTGCATGTTTGTCTGTGTGTGCATGTTTGTCTGTCTGTCTGTGTGTGTGTCTGTTTGTTTGTCTGTCTGTTTGTCTGTGTGTGCATGTTTGTCTGTGTGTGTGCATGTTTGTCTGTGTATGTTTGTCAGTCTGTGCGTCTGCTGTCTGTTTGTGTGTATGTGCATGTTTGACTGTACATCTGTTTGTCTGTCTGTGTGTATCTGTTTGTCTGTGTGTGTGTGCATCTTTGTCTGTGTGTGCATATGTTTGTCTGTCTGTGTGTGCGTGTGCATGTTTGTCTGTCTGTGTGTGTGTGTTTGTCTGTCTGTGTGCGTGCATCTGTTTGTGTGTATGCATGTTTGTGTGTGTGTGTTTGTCTGTGCATGTTTGTGTGTGCCTGTTTGTCTCTGTCTGTGTGTGCATGTTTGTCTGTCTGTCTGTGTGCATGTTTGTCTGTCTGTGTGTGTATGCATCTGTTTGTCTGTCTGTGTGTATGTTTGTCTGTCTGTGTGTGCATGTTTGTCTGTGTGTGAATCTGTCTGTGTGTGCATCTGTTTGTTTGTCTGTCTGTATGTGTATCTGTCTGTGTGTGTGTGTGTGTGTGCATCTGTTTGTCTGTCTCTGTGTGTGTACATCTGTTTGTGTGTGTGTGCATGTTTGTCTGTCTGTGTGTGCATGTCTGTCTGTCGGTGTGCATCTGTTTGTCTGTCTGTGTGCACCTGTTTGTCTGTCTGTGTGTGTACATCTGTTTGTTTGTGTATCTGTTTGTCTGTGTGTGTGTGTGTGTGCATCTGTTTGTCTGTCTCTGTGTGTACATCTGTTTGTGTGTGTGTGCATGTTTGTCTGTCTGTGTGTGCATGTCTGTCTGTCTGTGTGCACCTGTTTGTCTGTCTGTGTGTGCATCTGTTTGTTTGTTTGTCTGTGTGTGTATCTGTTTGTCTGTGTGTGTGTGCATCTGTTTGTCTGTCTCTGTGTGTGTACATCTGTTTGTGTGTGTGTGCATGTTTGTCTGCGTGTGCATCTGTTTGTGTGTGTGTGTGTGCATGTTTGTCTGTCTGTGTGTGTGTGTGCATCTGTTTGTGTGTGTGCATCTGTTTGTCTGTCTGTGTGTGTGCATCTGTTTGTCTGTCTGTCTGTGTGTGCATCTGTTTGTCTGTCTGTGTGTGCATCTGTTTGTGTCTCTGTGTGTGTGTGCATCTGTTTGTCTGTGTCAGTGTGTGTGTGCATCTGTCTGTCTGTGTGTGTGTGTCTGTATGTGTGTGCATCTGTTTGTGTGTCCATCTGTTTGTCTGGGTGTGTGTGCATGTTTGTCTGTGTCTGTCTGTGTGTGTGTGTGTGTGCGCATCTGTTTGTGTGTGCGTGTGTGTGTGTGTGTGTGTGTGTGCATCTGTTTGTGTGTGTATGTGCATCTGTTTGTCTGTGTGTCTATATGTGAGGTCATAAAGGATACAGGTTTATGAGTTGAGCTGATTTATCATTATTGATCAGAACAGATGTATTCTAGGTTTAGGTGAATAACAATGGTGTTGCAGCACAACTGTACATGGCTGTTGCTGTGGACATTTTTTGCACCTCCAGAGACATATAATGTTTGAGAACATGTTAAAAAAATTGTTGAAAAACAAACAATAGTGATAAAAACAACCTGATATTCATTTGTTCAAAGATGAAATTAATAAATCTCTATTTTTTAAAACATGATTGCATTGTTATCAGTTTTGGTAGGTAGGACCATGCTTACTTTAAAATAGCAAATTCAATATGAAGTGAATGACCACTGTGCCAGTGACATGCTATATAACACCCAACTGTACACAAATTGGGCACATAGAATTTGTGGTAGGACATGTAATTTCCATAGTTACCTGCCCAATGGACAGGTGGGAGAAAAAAATCTAATTTCTAGGCCTGAAAACATGAAAATGAAGAAAGCACACGTGACATGGTCAAATGACAGTATTGTAATAGCTTGTCTATGCATCATCTTGTGAAACATCTTGGGTTGTATTTTCATTGACAGGTGAATATACGAGGTGGTGCCATAGCCTTAGGTCATCCAATTGGTGCGTCTGGTGCAAGGATATTTGTTACATTGTTATATGCACTGAAATCCACAGGTGGCAAGAAAGGTGTGGCTGCCCTCTGTGTTGGAGGTGGAATGGGCATAGCAGTGTGTGTAGAGAGAGACTAATAAGACAAAACATTCACATTTCAAATGTTAGACTGGCCAGTTGAGTGGATTCACATGTGGGGCAGGCAGGGAATATGTCATGCATGTATTTAAAGGTTTCCATAGAAACTGTTGAATATCAATTATGTGCAATTTTGTACGGTGAATAAGCAGTGACACTAGAAAGTTATGACTGAAAAGATTTTACAATGCATTGGAACAGAACACCACAGTTTAGTTTATCATTTTATACAAAACTTGTCTTTACACTTTGAGCCATCCACAAGTAAATATCTCTCATTCATGACTCATACTTCACTTTTGACCGAGTGGGTCCATTCAGATGTTAAGCATTTTGAACTGAAATGATTTGAAATAATGTATAAATAAAACATACCGAATAAATTATTGATTTAAAAATAAAAATTTGAATAATAAGGATCCTTATCGGCAATTTCAGTGTTAACCATTTCAATGTTGACAATTTAGTAAATATTACCATTAGTTACATAGGTTTGGAGATGAACTAAACTGATGTATGACATACATTTATTTACTTTAGATGTATACACAAAAATAATACACCATATCCCAGTTATTATCTTCAGAGCTATTTTTGAAACAAGAGTGTGTCCCAGATTAGGAGAAATAACGGTTATAACTTTGTGTCAAGGTTGTCAACCATGTAGCAATGGACAAAACAGTCAATAAAGTGCTTAAATAGCATTCTTACCTGAATTATGAGACAGGGTGCTGTTTACACAAATTTAGTGATAGACTGATCATTGTCTGTGGTTCAAAACAACACCTATCTTTGATACACTACATGTATTGCAACTGCATAGCCACTTCAATGACATTGACTTGTCTAGTGAAGTCAATTGGACCAATAAGATATACAGAATAAAACAAACTATTGTAAAATTTGTCGTGAGTCCACTTCATTCACCACTTCTCTATACATGTATGTGTCATGTTTCAAGTGAATTCTTATTCAAGGATTATAAATTGTCTGCTATCTCTTCAAAATCAAATCTTATAAAAACTCTCATAACACCAGTGATTCATGCTTTCCTCTTTTATTTAAAAACAAAACAAAACTGATTTCCTGACATGGTATCAAAACTGAAATGAAAGACTTTTGACATGTTCTTTATTTTATTCAAAAGCAGTGTCTTTTTTTGTCAGTATAAAATAACAGTGAATACCAGGACTAAACATACATACATGACACTATTCTACAGTTTGGTATTATTTAATACCCAATATTTGTCTTCATTCAGCACCTAAGGAGGCCATGTCACCATGAGTTGCTAGACAAGTAGTGACAAACCACTTAGGAGACTGGCCACGAGTGTTTTCTGACTAAATGAAGTAAATTATAGGAATAATAAAATAGGGGAAAATAATAGCGATTTGGAACATTTTGACTCGTGTTTCAAGCATCACAATACTAGTGACAAAGACAGGTTGTCATGATATAGAATGACCTGGGTATATAATCCCATATTTCTGGTTCACAGACAATAACTTGGCTTGAGTATGGTATAATGTAAAACTTGAATTAACATGGTGCCAACAAGGTTTAGATAAAAGACCACAATGTGTGGTAGCTGTCAAAGTAGACTAATTAAGTAACAGCTACTGAATTTGGCTCTGTGTATTGTCTTTTTGGCTTCACCATTTGGGGGACAACTCAAACTCAGTATGTTCCAAGAATAATACACAACTACACCAGTATGTACTTGCTCCATATATGTATACATGCTGATATCTTTAGTAGTACACAAACACCTGTGACCTTTGACACCATTCTAGATGAGATATGAATGGCAAATAAACTAGGAAATCTTATACATGTATATCTTATCACAGGTTATAGTATGTCTTAAAGAAATAGATACAACAAATTGCCAGCAAGTACAGTTTATACTCCCTTCTAGCCTGATGAAAGATGTGCCTAGGCTCTATGATAGATATGTCTTGTCATTCCGGCCTCCTCTCTCTTGTGGGAGAGGTTGACCGATGTGTGAGGGCGCCCCATCATGGCTTACCTTACAGAGTAAGATGTGCCAAGTCAGGGCCTAACATAACATGTTTTGCATAACACTAAATTGGAATGATGGATACATGTACATCTATGAAGGACTTGGAAGATAAGGCTCAAAGTGATGTCAACAACACAAATTGTGGATAGTCAACACCATGCGTCAAGTTGAAGGCCTATTCCCTGTTTTATTTGAATTCTGTCAAACTGTACCATGATGAAAACTTGCAATATTTATTTTTTTAAACTCGGTCTGATATTGTTATATTCATTTGTTGATACATTGACTAGTTTTGTTACAATAAGAATACACAAAGGTTAGTCCACACAGGAATGTCAAATGTTGTTGTGGTCAGCCTATTGTCAATACTGAAGTTCTCTCATTAATTACATCGTAAGAGTCACTGAAAATGCATCTAGTCATGTAGACAGGTGGTCTCTTTTGTGGTTTGAAAAATTGCCTGGTAGAAACCCATTATGTGTACTTTGAGATGATCTTTGAAGAGCTGTGCCTAGATTTCATCCCAGGTATGGGCCAGTCAGTCTTGTCTCCAGTGAGATTTGAAACTACCCCACCTCACTTCTACATGTCATTCTGAGTTTGAATCACTATGCCACAGAGATATTTTTGTTGAAACGTCTAACCATTGAAGATTAAAGCAAGAAATATTTTCTCTCTGGTGTCATAGTTTTAGAAATAGTAGTAGAAACAGTTGTTCAATATCTTCTTACTTGTACTCGTCCTGGTATAGTAATTGCAATGTCTAGATAATCACCTATCTGAAAATGTGTTGATCCTAATGTCACATTATCATCAGTGCCTTTCTTTCCTGAGCATGTGGTGCCAATTTCTCGCATACGGTAGCCATTTCTACGTGGATCTGGATATACAGCAGCAAAGTCAAACAGAGTTCCTCTCCTTCTTGCATCTGGATTCACTTCTTTCACCAAACTTGACAACTCCTTCAATGTAGCATCCATCCTGGGTAAAATAAATTAAAAATACCGCCAATAGCGTTGTAACACAACTGTATAGTTTTTAAAAATGTTTAATCATATGCTAGTCCATGTTAACAATAGGTGTTCATTTGCAGAATGACTATCCAGTCATTTAAGTTGTTTACACAGACAGACAAACAGACGCCGGGCGATCCCTATAGCACTACTGAACCTTACTTCAGTTGTGCTAAAAACTCTTAACTCTTAATAACAAAATTCACTTGATCGAAATAGTGTTATGTGACACAACAAACTGGTATTAGGTGAGAGACAACAAACTGGTATTACATGTAGGTGGTGATAGACAACAAATTGGTATTACATGTATGTGGTGAGAGACAACAAACTGATATTACATGTATGTGGTGAGAGACAACAAACTGGTATTACATGTATGTGGTGAGAGACAACAAACTGGTATTACATGTATGTGGTGAGAGACAAACTGGTATTACATGTATGTGGTGATAGACAACAAACTGGTATTACATGTATGTGGTGATAGACAACAAACTGATATTACATGTATGTGGTGAGAGACAACAAACTGATATTACATGTAGGTGGTGAGAGACAAACTGGTATTACATGTATGTGGTGAGAGACAAACTGGTATTACATGTATGTGGTGATAGACAACAAATTGGTATTACATGTAGGTGGTGAGAGACAACAAACTGGTATTACACGTAGGTGGTGATAGACAACAAACTGGTATTACATGTAGGTGGTGATAGACAACAAACTGGTATTACATGTAGGTGGTGAGAGACAACAAACTGGTATTACACGTAGGTGGTGATAGACAACAAACTGGTATTACATGTAGGTGGTGATAGACAACAAACTGGTATTACATGTAGGTGGTGAGAGACAACAAACTGATATTACATGTATGTGGTGAGAGACAACAAACTGGTATTACATGTATGTGGTGATAGACAACAAATTGGTATTACATGTAGGTGGTGAGAGACAACAAATTGGTATTACATGTAGGTGGTGAGAGACAACAAACTGGTATTACATGTATGTGGTGAGAGACAACAAATTGGTATTACATGCAGGTGGTGAGAGACAACAAACTGGTATTACACGTAGGTGGTGATAGACAACAAACTGGTATTACACGTAGGTGGTGATAGACAACAAACTGGTATTACATGTAGGTGGTGATAGACAACAAACTGGTATTACACGTAGGTGGTGATAGACAACAAACTGGTATTACATGTAGGTGGTGAGAGACAACAAATTGGTATTACATGTAGGTGGTGATAGACAACAAACTGGTATTACATGTAGGTGGTGAGAGACAACAAACTGGTATTACATGTAGGTGGTGATAGACAACAAACTGGTATTACATGTAGGTGGTGATAGACAACAAACTGGTATTACATGTAGGTGGTGATAGACAACAAACTGGTATTACATGTAGGTGGTGATAGACAACAAACTGGTATTACATGTAGGTGGTGATAGACAACAAACTGGTATTACATGTAGGTGGTGAGAGACAACAAACTGGTATTACATGTAGGTGGTGATAGACAACAAACTGGTATTACACGTAGGTGGTGATAGACAACAAACTGGTATTACATGTAGGTGGTGATAGACAACAAACTGGTATTACATGTAGGTGGTGATAGACAACAAACTGGTATTACATGTAGGTGGTGATAGACAACAAACTGGTATTACATGTAGGTGGTGAGAGACAACAAACTGATATTACATGTATGTGGTGAGAGACAACAAATTGGTATTACATGTAGGTGGTGATAGACAACAAACTGGTATTACATGTAGGTGGTGAGAGACAACAAATTGGTATTACATGTAGGTGGTGAGAGACAACAAATTGGTATTACATGTAGGTGGTGAGAGACAACAAATTGGTATTATAGTCAAACTTATTAGGTGGCAGTATTTGAACCCCTGGTTTAACCTTGGGCAGTCTCAGGCAGTAACTTGTAGGATCCGCCGAATACATCTGCCACTACGCATACAGAGTTTTTTTAATGGTTGTGTGCTGCACGAGAAATGAAATAATAGATTTCATTTGGTATTTTAAGGTAGAATGGAAGCATTTCAAGAGTTCTGTGTAGTTTATTTGTTGGGAAATGTTCATCGATGAAATGTATCACAGATGGTGGCACTAGCCATTTCAGTGAGCTGAAGATCGCGTACTGCCTTGGCCAGGGAAACGAGCATATTTTTCTTATAACTTGTCACGCCAAATTTTCGTAAAATGCTTTTTAGTTCTGGTACTTTCAAATTTTCAATGTTTTCCATGAAGATTTACAGCTGGAGATGGTCACAAAACGTAGTAATCTTTTCAGACAAACGAGTTGGCTTTCATGTAAACAGACATGACCATGGCAAAAGCTTGACTACAGACAAGTGCTTAACCGTTGCTAGGCGTATTTGCATATCTCGCAAGATCTGCCATGAGACTCTTATTGACTTTGGCAGTGATTATATAACACATATCTGAGAAGTTACACTGGAAAGGAAATTGATCAGACAAAATATCACTCTTTTGGGCATAACTTGCATTTCACTGATCTGATCACTTTCATTTGAACAATTTACCATCTACACATCCTACATATACATGTAAGTAATGTCTCCATCAAAGACCAAATCATTTGGTCCAGTGGTTTTAGATCGGGAGTGTTCGCGACCATAGCTAGGTTACCGGTTGTGGAGGCAACTAGATTAGCGTTAGTGGCCTGAAAGGGATCCTGCGGACGGCATGCAACGTCTATTTTTAGTCACACTTTCAATGGAATGGTTCGACTCTCACCAACACCATGCAAATGTAACACAAATCAACAGCAAAGTCGGCGTAGCTTTTCTGACATCTGACCGAAAGTAATTTCGAGAAATGTGCCTCAGATTTCCATTCTTATTGAAAACGAATGCAGTAATTACATGTACATATGTCATATATTCATAATGACTTGGTCACAGTATGGTAGGTAGATATGTCAATGGTCGGAACACGTGCAAAACTGCAGTTTAGTAGGAGCTATCGCTAGGTTGTTACCACTTCCCTATTGTTTAGCAAAATGACCACAAAGGGCCTTCGCCGTTTATATAGGGGAGGCTAGCCTTTAAGTAATTCTTATTGGTGCTAATATTTTGTAGTAATAAATTGGCCTTTCCTTTGACCATATGTACTACTTGTTTGTTATTATGATGTACTTTGATTTTATCATTAAGTTACTCATGAATATTAATTGTGTTATGTTAATTTATGTTAATTAATGCTAATGAGTCACTATCCTATCAACAAATCCTGGGGAGAACCCTGTTTAAAAGAAATTGGTAGCAACAAATAAATACTGCAAAGTTTCTGTGATAATGCCGGAATTGCTGAACTTACCCTGAGAAAGTAAAATTAACCTTGGGAAATAAGACAAACTCTGACGAGAAATTATGTCCTGATTGACTACCCCTCGAAAACAACATGTATAAAATGCTGTTATATGCTAATGTGGACCTAGAACTGTGAAAGGGGTGCCAAGGCATGCTGACCAAATTTGTAATCAACATGAAACCAAAGACGAAACGTCAAAAAAGCGATTTCTACCACAACTGAACGGAAGGTTCAGTAGTGCTATAGGCATTCAGTGTCTGTCCCTCTGTGTGTGTGTGTGTGTGTGTGTGTGTGTGTGTGTGTGTGTGTGTGGGTCAAAAAACACCAGACCGATTGCCTTGGTATCTGATGGGGATATTTATTACTTTTGGTGTCTAGTTGGGAAGATGTTCAAAGCAAAATGATCACATCACAGGTGTGTGATTTGGGTCAACATATAGGTCAGACTAGCTCTGCTGTTTGTTTTTAATTAATTACTCACCATGTGTAGATCTGAAGTAATCATTAACCAACCCTACATGTAGCTGGCAGCTTCAGGTATAAATTAATTACTCACCATGTGTAGATCTGAAGTTCATTGGCAGGAACACTTCCTCTGCTGTAGTCTGCTACTCTATGGTGACTGCCGTAACTACAAAATACTCGAAGTAACAGCGGGCATGTCTGCATAAATGTAAATGTGTATCATAACTTGATTTGTAACAGCTACATAACTGACTCATACAATGTTTCTTTCTTTGTCAACATCAATCACACACTCACTGAGATGGGAAAGGATATTTTGTGATTTCACTCACTGTTAAAATGAATCAAATTCATCAGTTTCATTCTTTTATCAGTATGGAGGTGGCATCAATCCCAACTTACACAGAAGTGACATAAAGGCCAGGGAACTCCCAGTAAACTTGCTGTTGTTGTAATTGTATAACAATTTAAACAGACAATACATTGAACAGAAGTTGTTGTTGTTGTTGTTGTTGTTGTTGTTGATGAAGTTCTGATCAATGCCAACTCTGTACTGATAAGTCAAAGCCGAAGCCACAGCCTTGTGTCACTCGTACACATTATTTGTAGTACATCAGAATACAGTATCTGGAGTAGGGCCTTGCATTTAATTTCCCTATTGGTACATGTAGTTTGATAACCTACCTAAGCTAATTTGTACATGTAGCTTAAAACAACTGACTCAGAACAGTGTTGTTGACATTACACAATATTAGAATAATAACATGAAGTTCTATATATAAAATGAATTGACAACATTAAAAAATAGAACAAAAAGACTAACTTGATCATGGGGCTTGTCGTTCTACCTCCATGCATTAACCACATTTACATACAAATGAAACATTACACCAAGTTGGACCATAGCCCCTATAGTACCATACATGGCATGCACACAAACTATGTAGAGACTATAGTGGTAACATTTACCCTACATTTCTACATGAAATGTGTAGTCTATAGTTCTACCTCCATCCTACATGAAATGTATAGTCTATAGTTCTACCTCTATCCTACATGAAATGTATAGTCTATAGTTCTACCTCTATCCTACATGAAATGTATAGTCTATAGTTCTACCTCTATCCTACATGAAATGTATAGTCTATAGTTCTACCTCCATCCTACATGAAATGTATAGTCTATAGTTCTACCTCTATCCTACATGAAATGTATAGTCTATAGTTCTACCTCCATCCTACATGAGATGTATAGTCTATAGTTCTACCTCCATCCTACATGAAATGTATAGTCTATAGTTCTACCTCTATCCTACATGAGATGTATAGTCTATAGTTCTACCTCCATCCTACATGAAATGTATAGTCTATAGTTCTACCTCTATCCTACATGAAATGTATAGTCTATAGTTCTACCTCTATCCTACATGAAATGTATAGTCTATAGTTCTACCTCTATTCTACATGAAATGTACAGTCTATAGTTCTAACTTTTACCTCTTATCTACATGAAATGTGTAGTCTGAGGTGGGGACTGAGGGATAGGTATAAGAATTTGTTTTTTTCCTACACTGAAGAATTGATCTCTCCCCTGAAATAGGGGTAAGGCTTGGGATATAGTCTAACATGTATACCTATTATTACTAGGTAGATAGAAAACATTATTTCCTTTATTTCGCAGTGCATGGCGAAATTAGTTGATATCTTTGGTTAGCATGGTCTGACTGTAACAACGACGTGGTTTATCGGAAATTTATTAAATTTGGGAACTAAAGGAGGTGACGGAAGATAAAATGTTTGCTCGAGTAACGTGGCCACGCCGGTTGAAAGTTTATGTTATCTTTCTGTAACCGTGTCCGCTTACAATGCAAGCCTTGTTTATAATTTCTCGGTGTGTGGACTTACGCGATCCTAGAAACCGTGTTATTTTACCCCTTCCATATATTATTTGCTCGTCTAATTCCTATACAGTATCGTTACGATTTATACCTTCACTCACACAGGCTGGTCATCCCAATGTTATCGATTTTCATTGTATTCAGAAACATATCTGGGGGAAACAAGTACCTGTGTTGTTACTGGTGTTAGTCTAGTAAGTTCCTCTACAGTATCGTACGATCGTTACCATTTACACACAGGCACTCGAATCAATCTGTATGATTTGGGGAGGAAAAATGCATATGAATAAAACTATACATTAAAAAAAAAACATACACATTGATTCGAGTGCCTGTACGTACATTTACACGTCCACTCACGTTGGCATCCGTTGCAGATGTAAGCTATCGATAGAGTTTCTTTATGTTATATTTACACTAGTTTGCTGCATACAGCCTCAATGAATTCGTCAATATTGCAAAATTAACTGTAACGTTTCAGTGTTATCTTACCTTTTCTCTATTAACTGGCTTGACTTGGGGCTCTTTCTGTGTGTTGTCGACTTCAGTAACGCGTGATACGATTGCCGCCATGATGGATGATATGCGCCGAAGATGTGCGCAGTTTGAAGCAGGGGTTGAACCACAGCGCCCTCAACCTAACAAAGGGAAAACCTTGGCGCAGATCTCCACCACATCATCCACATGCTACTTATAATAAGTCATATTGTAGACACTTGGTAGCAATTATGTGTGGCTAATGTAGATCAGGTCTATAGATAATGCAGAACCAGATAAACATACACATACATTATTTTTGGTAGTCATATCACTTTTCACTCAATGGAAGCCATATTTGTAGTGAACAATCAAGATTTACCACATAACTCAAAAAAACATTAACGCAGAGACTACATTTATGTGTCCATCCACATGTATATTGGCAGGTTTAAACTAGGTCCAGCTTAATGCAACAGTGTATTTATATGCCGAATCTCATTCAGTATCATTTGCATTGATTGTCTAGAGGGTTATATATCTTGCTGGAAAGAGTGATGTTTTTGTTTTCAAAAAAGAGATGTGGAAGTGATAGGGAACTGTGGCAATCAAAGTCATGGATTTGGAGAAAGTGTTCGGAAATTAGAATAGAATTGTCCCGGAAGAACGAAGATCTGGTGAATGAAAAAGAGAAACTTCATTGCAACATCAGTGAAGTCGAAGTATTGAATAGAAGCCTGCAACTGCAAACCTTGCAATCCAGTAACCCTCAATTGGTTTATTTCAGAATAATATGGGTCTCCGACCCCAGATATATATACAATATAATAAATTCAGTTACACAACTAGTTCACAGTGCCAGTGTAATACATACAGTGATAAACAAGGATGTCTTTGTAAAGCTCCAAAGCACACATTCGCTGAATTATAAATGGTAAATTATGGAGAGTTTACAGTTTGTCTTTTACTTTAAATGCATGAAACAAAATAAATAGATTTCTAGTGGTATTGTCATCCTTAGATGCCATCAACTGATTAAAATGGTAAAGTGAAGGTGATCTGTATGATATGATGCAGGTTGTAAATATCTTTTTCTTAGATTATCCCACGCTGGACACTTAAAGAGGAAATGATATTCATCTTCTACTTCGATACAACATAATTTACACAATTATCCTGAATTCTCTGTCAGTTCCACTGTGTCTCCCCGTTTCGATCTCAAACGCGTGGCTAGAGCATCTAAATCTTGCGAGGGCTCTACGTTACTTACAAAGACTAATCAATGAAATGTACATTTCAGGTGCAAGTTCCTTTTTAAAATTTCTATAGTAACTAGTTTTCTCGTTAGCACATACCTCTGACCACAATTCTTGCTTTTAACATCTTTTACCCTAGTACTAAACTCTGATAGAAAGACCACTGTATTCCCCACACCCTGGTTTAACCAGGATTCTCCAAAATCGTACTGATAAAACAGATGTTTTACCTGTGTGACCCAGGAAGGTTTTCCTTGTTCATCCATTGTAAATAACATTTGATAAGCTTTACATGGTAAACGTGACTCTGGCATTGTTATGATATGTAGCCAGTACTTAACGCGTCTTGTAACATAGTAACAGAACAATGGCAATTGGTCAAAAGTCTTGTAACATAGTAACAGAACAATGGCAATTGGTCAAAAGTCTTGTAACATAGCTGCTTTGGAGAAGATTCTTCAAGGAACAAACCAGGAAAAGTTGAAACTTAAGGCTGCGGTCAGAATGTACGACAGGGGGCCTGGAGAGAAATCGGGGGAGGGGCATGAAAACAAATTAAGGGTTCAAAGGGTGGGCATGGAAATTCTGATGATCTGAAAGAGGGAGGGGGGGGGATATTTTGTTAAACCTCAGGAGCTGTCGTTTAACGAGTAAATTTCTCGCGGCTTCGCCAAACTTACTGCAACCTATAGTAGTATTCAGTGATAAGTTGTGTGACAGCCATGCGAATGCATTTGTGTACATGCATGCCTTCCTCCTCCTCCTCCTCCTCCTCTCTCTCCCTCCCCTCTCTCTCTCACTCTCCCTCACTCTCCCCCTTCCTCCCTCCCTCCCTCCCTCCCTCCCTCCCCCCTGGAGACTTATTTGAACATTCAAATTCAGGAGCAGTCGTTTACCTTGTACTTTGCAAAACTTGTTCAACTCATTTACCTACCATACATTTTAATTATGAGGAAGTCAATAGCCGAGTGAATGTGTGTGTCTGCCAAAATATCTCTGTATAAGTTAAAGTGTTGGTAATATATCCATACAGTTATATAATAATGTATTGAGAGTACAATTGGGGTATTGAAGACAATTTTCAAGTACTCTATGGCTTCCAATAATGTGTATGGTTTGAAATTTTTAATATGCCACTAAATGGCCTCCTACATGTCCTTATTTTCAATAATGTGCGTACACATCCCTTCCCACACCCTCCCCATTAGCTATCAGGGGGGGGGGGTGCTGTTTCTGCCCAGAATTAAGATTGAAAGAGAAAACTCTGGTGGGTACAGGTTACAGCCCAATATGAGACCCTTTTTGCAAAGCCCACATCTATTTGTAAAGAAGCCTATCATTTTCATGTATGGACGCTGAAGTTTATTTCCACTGTTAGTTTACAGTGTACGTACCATACTGTACATCTCTGAAGTGGAGCGGACGGAAGGAGTGGGTACTGTATAATTACACATTCAAATATGTACAGCCGGGAGGGGGGCTACGAAATTTGTTGGGTTCATTTCGGGGGGGGGGGGGGGGGGACATGAAAATTTGAGAGCGTGAAGGAGGCTGCGAACAAATCTTTGGCCAAAATAATTTCTCCCAAAGCCCCCCTGCCGTAAATTCTGGGGAATGGATTTTAAGGAGTGGATTTTAGGGAGTGGATTTTAGGGAGTGGATTTTAGGGAATGGATTTTAGGGAGTGGATTTTAGGGTGTGGATTTTAGGGAATAGATTTTAGGGAGTGGATTTTAGGGTGTGGATTTTAGGGAGTGGATTTTAGGGAGTGGGTTTTAAGGAGTGGATTTTAGGGAGTGGATTTTAAGGAGTGGAATTTACGGAGTGGATTTTAAGGAATGGATTTTAAGGAGTGGAATTTAGGGAGTGGATTTTAGGGAGTGGATTTTTAGGGTGTGGATTTTAGGGAGTGGGTTTTAAGGAGTGGATTTTAGGGAGTGGATTTTAGGGAATGGATTTTAGGGTGTGGATTTTAAGGAGTGGATTTTAGGGTGTGGATTTTAGGGTGTGGAATTTAGGGAGTGGATTTTAGGGATTGGGTTTTAGGGTGTGGATTTTAGGGAGTGGATTTTAGGGAGTAGTTTTTAGGGTGTGGTTTTTAGGGAGTGGATTTTAGGGTGTGGATTTTAAGGAGTGGATTTTAGGGAGTGGATTATAAGGAGGGGGATTTTAAGGAGTGGATTTTAGGGAGTGGATTTTAGGGAATAGATTTTAAGGAGTGGATTTTAGGGTGTCAATTTTAGGGTGTGGTTTTTAGGGTGTCAATTTTAGGGTGTGGATTTTAAGGAGTGGATTTTAGGGAGTGGATTTTAGGGAGTGGATTTTAAGGAGTGGATTTTAGGGTGTGGATTTTAGGGTGTGGTTTTTAAGGAGTTGATTTTAGGGAATGGATTTTAGGGTGTGGTTTTTAGGGAGTTGATTTTAGGGTGTGGTTTTTAGGGTGTGGATTTTAGGGTGTGGTTTTTAGGGTGTGGATTTTAGGGAGTGGATTTTAGGGAATGGATTTTAGGGTGTGGTTTTTAAGGAGTGGATTTAGGGAGTGGATTTTAGGGTGTGGTTTTTAGGGAGTTGATTTTAGGGTGTGGTTTTTAGGGTGTGGTTTTTAGGGAGTTGATTATAGGGAGTTGATTTTAGGGAATGGATTTTAGGGAGTGGATTTTAGGATGTGGTTTTTAGGGTGTGGTTTTTAGGGAGTGGATTTTAAGGAGTGGATTTCAGGGAGTGGATTTTAGGGTGTGGATTTTAAGGAGTGGATTTTAGGGTGTGGATTTTTAGGGAATGGATTTTAGGGAATGGATTTTAAGGAGTGGATTTTAGGGAGTGGATTTTAGGCAGTGGATTTTAGGCAGTGGATTTTAGGGATTGGGTTTTAGGGTGTAGTTTTTAGGGAATGGATTTTAGGGTGTGGTTTTTAGGGTGTGGATTTTAGGGAATGGATTTTAAGGAGTGGATTTTAGGGAGTTGATTTTAGGGAGTGGATTTTAGGGTGTGGTTTTTAGGGTGTGGTTTTTAGGGAGTGGATTTTAGGGAACAGATTTTAAGGAGTGGATTTTAAGGAGTGGATTTTAGGGTGTGGTTTTTAGGGTGTGGATTTTAGGGATTGGGTTTTAAGGAGTGGATTTTAGGGAGTGGATTTTAGGGTGTGGTTTTTAAGGAGTGGGTTTTAGGGTGTGGTTTTTAGGGAATGGATTTTAAGGAGTGGTTTTTAAGGAGTGGTTTTTAGGGAGTGGATTTTAGGGAGTGGATTTTAGGGAGTGGATTTTAAGGAATGGATTTTAGGGTGTGGTTTTTAAGGAGTGGGTTTTAGGGTGTGGTTTTTAGGGAATGGATTTTAAGGAGTGGTTTTTAAGGAGTGGTTTTTAGGGAGTGGATTTTAGGGAGTGGATTTTAGGGAGTGGATTTTTAGGGAGTGGATTTTAAGGAGTGGATTTTAGGGAATGGATTTTAGGGTGTGGTTTTTAGGGTGTGGATTTTAGGGAGTGGATTTTAGGGAATGGATTTTAAGGAGTGGATTTTAGGGAGTGGATTTTAGGGTGTGGATTTTAGGGAATGGATTTTAGGGAGTGGATTTTAGGGTATGGATTTTAGGGAATGGATTTTAGGGAGTGGATTTTAGGGAGTGGATTTTAAGGAGTGTTTTTTAAGGAGTGGTTTTTAGGGAGTGGATTTTAGGGTGTGGATTTTAGGGAGTGGATTTTAGGGAGTGGATTTTAAGGAGTGGATTTAGGGTGTGGATTTTAGGGAATGGATTTTAAGGAGTGGATTTCAGGTAGTGAATTTTAAGGAGTGCATTTTAAGGAGTGGATTTTAGGGTGTGGATTTTAAGGAGTGGATTTTAGGGTGTGGAACCCAACACCAATTTCATTGTATATACTACACCATATTACGTGTACTGCTACATACATACATTTACCCACAGGTAATTCAATACTGTTCATAGCATATCATTTTAGTTTTCAGTTGTAGCTAGTGAAGCTTGTCCAGTTGTGCTAATAAAAATAACTGGAAACCAGATTTAAACTGAACTGCCTCCCATTAGGACGAAACCATAGATAGCTTATAGGAAGTTGAAGCTATCATACGTAACTTTCACTACAGTCCACCATTTAAGGTGGTGTAAAAGCGTAAACCTCAACTGATATGTCTTCTTTCGAGCTATGAATTGTTTGTAGAAATACTAATTTTACGGTGATTTGATGAAACATACTTGAATATGGACTGGAAAGTTTACAAATTTCACAAAGAGATGACTTCTTCTGTAAAAAAATACTGCCAATGGCGTTGTAGCACAACTGTACAGTTTTTAAAAATGTTTATGCATATGCTAGTCCATGCTTACAATAGGTGTTCATTTGCTGAATGACTATCCAGTTGGCTATCCAACTACGTTGCTATCTTTACGATAAATGCTATCATTTGGCTGTTGCTATGGGTGTGGTCATGTTGTTAGATATATTTGCATACATTTTTGAATGTTTTTGTTCACTTTTGTATGAACTCCTGATATTATCTTTGCAATGTATGTGATCATTTGGCTGTTGCTATGGGCGTGGTCTTGTTAGGCACATTTGCATATATTTATGAATGATTATTCAATTGTTCAAGAATCCCTGTTTGTGAAATACACCACCGTTTGGCTGTTGCTATGGGACGTGGGTCATGGTTGCTAAGGTATTTGCATACATTTTTTGAATGTTTACTCACTTGCCTACCAGATGAAGTTACAAGACCAAAATATACTGCCATTTGGTTGTTGCTAAGGGCGTGGGTCATGTTTGCTAGCGCCAATTTTGTCAAATGTTCTGAAGAAAATATGCAGAATAACACTTCTAGAAACATCTCACCAAGTTACAGACTCATTGACCAAATACTTTTTGAGATATGTTTTTGACCAAAAATGAACATTTTTACACCTAATTTGCATATCACTCGTGGAATTATTATATGCTTAATATTTCTTCATCCATACATCTCTAGATGTATTCCCATTAAATTTCAGCCCAATCTGCTCAGTGGTTTTGGAATTATAGATTTTTGACCAAAAAGACACATTTTTAGCCCTAATTTGCATATCGCTGATGGGACCATCATATCATGAACAATTCTTAGTAAAAACACCCTGAAGAATGTTTCACCCAAATTTCAGCCCAATCTGCCCATTAGTTTTTGAGTTTAAGTTTTTTGACCAAAAATCACATTTATTGACCCAAATCACAAACCGGTGGTAAGATCATTTTGATTTGAACAATTTCCCAACAAGACACTCAAAGTAATGGACCCACCAAATATCATGGCAATCAGTTCAGCGGTTTTTGACTTTAAGTTGTTTACACACACACACACACACACACACACACACACACACACACACACACACACACACACACACACACACACACACACACACACACACACACACACACACACACACACACACACACACACACACACACACACACACACAGAGAGACAGACAAACTGACAGATAGACGCTGGGCGATCTCGATAGCACTACTGAACCTCAATTCAGTTGTGCTAAAAATTGGCAAGGTCTTTGTGTAATTCTTTTGTTCAACAATTCTCGGTAGAAAGTGGGTGATTACAATTGACCCAAAAGTTGAAGCTAACCTGGTTTGACCATGCTCTAGATCTTACACTGCAAACAGAAATGCAGAAGTGCAAACGTACATGTTCCTAAATGTCAAAGTACAAAAAAAAAAATTCAATTTTGACTGAGGATAAAAGGTTAAAGAGATCTTATGAATTTATTTTGGCTAATTCTTCAGCAAGATTGCCCGATGATGTGATCTATTTACGGCCAACACAACACACTGTGAAAAATGTGTAAAAGTTTTAAAGGACTATAAATTACCAAAATATGCAAATAACTAATTAAAACTAATAGCTACATCAAAAATATCTTCAGATTCGATGCACTTTGGTATCATAAATGTATGTATAATATATTATTATATAGAATTTGAAGCTGTAGATATTGTCTAATTACGGACAATTGTTAGTTTGGTTAATTAATTATTATTAATCATAGCATGTTTCTCAAAAGCTAATCAGTAATTGGTTACCATAAGGAAGATGTTTGCTCAGTTTCATTAGAATTGATGCAGTAGTTTTTGAGGTTTCGTGTCCAGAGAGAGAGAGAGAGAGAGAGGATAGATAGATAGAGAGAGAGAGAGAGAGAGAGAGAGAGAGAGAGAGAGAGAGAGAGAGAGAGAGAGAGAGAGAGAGAGAGAGAGAGAGAGAGAGAGAGAGAGAGAGAGAGACGCAGACAGACAGACAGAAGCATAACATAACACTCCCTTACAGGTGGTAATAATGTCAATCATTGCCACACATCAAACATTCAGGTTGTCTAGTTTCCTATATGCATTATGATCACTATGATCATCTCCACCATATAGTCAAACTGGTTACTCAACATTTTGATTTTACCCCTGCCAGCAATAGTTCAATGGTATTGGTGCATTGATATAAAAACATACTAGTTGAAGATTTATGACCTGTTGGAATGAAATCACCAATTACAACTGCCTGTCAGTTTACCATAGATTACTACTGACATGCACTGTTCAGCCTTTCCCCAGCAGACAGTTCAACTACATTTTGGTAAAATTTGGCAGTTTGACTATACGTGGAGAGGATAGTGATTGTAGAAAACATTGACAAGTATAGGACTAACCTAACAATGAGAATGATTTCCTAAACACACTGTTTATTTATGTATCAAACAATTGAATTTATTGATGTATAAAAATTACATGAAATGCTACATAGGAAAATAATACTTGTACAATTCATACATTATTGGAAGAACTCTAGACTCAATGTTTGCTTGCTAAGTACATGTTGTGAGGGATACACTTGAAATGTGTTAAGACTGACTAGTTGAAGAAGTACAATGCCTGTTACTGTACAATATCAAAATGTATTATCTGGTTTGCAATTTAATGAAAAGATTCCTGTAAACCTGAAGTCTGTCACCATTGTGAAATATCTCACCTACGTTCCGCTGCATGTTTTAAAGTTAGTCTGAAAGGTCCAGTTGTTGCTCCACTTATGTATAACCACTTGGAATCAGCAGATTATATAAGTGTAAACAATGTCTGGATCATTCAGGCTAGTCATACAATCTAGCATGAACAGCTATTTCCAGTTTGTTAACAGTTTGATTCAATTTTGTTTTATAATTCATTTCACTTCATCTCTTCTGTGCCAATACTTACTTCATCACAGTAATCTACCTAGATCTAGTACTAAAATCAACACAATAAATTGCAAACCATCACAATTTTTCTCATGAAAGTGTAAACTTTATACAAGTTGTAAAGAACTATATCCCCTGTATTGCTTTCACTTGATACTAACAGTCCATAGTCCATTCACACACAGAATAACATGGCCTGCTGTCAAATATTAAATGTGGTATGTGGAATTTATCTCAAAGATCTGTCATGGTTTCTATTAATCTTCTTCCTCCTCCATAGCACCTCAAAACCCCATTCACAAATGTTTGTCCAATCCCCTCCCTTCCCCAACCTCTGTATGCTACAAGTTATCAACTGTAACCATGTGACTAATTCTCAATATATTACCCATAAGAATGGAGAGTCCAGTGTAAACCACCCTTAACTAAATTTCACAAAAAATTAGTGTTTTTCAACACGTATCTAAGTTCATCAATCACTAAACATTACAAAAACTTCTTCTTTTTTTTGGTTGAAATTTGTATTCAAAATTGTATAGAATTATTGCTTTATTGTTCTACTAATTTGTGCTATTAGTCTAGTCAACTGAAAGCATTACAAGCCTCTTGTCACAGCATGGAGTATATATGAACCATGCTTAAAATTCAAAAAAAGCAAACGCATCTATTACTACTATCTACAGAGCTTGACGACAAAGAATACAATAAATGAGACCTTTTTCTCTCTGATTTATGTTGCTAACTGGAACACCATTTCACTGCATCCTCATCTACAGGAGAATGACATTTCTATGATGTCTGTTATCATTTCCAAGTAAATGTACCTTTTTAATGCCATGGTTATGGTAATCTCCTACCCAATGATAATACATTGTTTGAGAGTGTATTTTATCTGTAATTTATAATTGCTGTCTGTCAACATATTGAGATTTTCTCAACATTCAAAAATAATACTGATAAAGAGACAATACCTAGTTGTCAACAACAAACAATGTCATTTTAAGTCAATTTCGCCGCAGGAAATATATGGAAAACAAAAAGTCCTGATGGCGATGTAACACAACTGAACATTAATTGGTTTGTAAATTACTAAGCAATCAAACCTACCTACCTTGAATAATGTATTATCTAGACACCCAGATAAAAACATCACTATCGACTAACAAACTTATTGATCATGTATTTAAAACAGTCTGTGTTGACCAACAACTCTATCTTTACTTCATTCACTATTAATTTGTTTTTAATAACACTGTCACTAACATGTAACTATGGTAACAATATCCAAAATAAACATGAAATCATCTGTCCAGTAGCTTTGGAAAGATGTCTGACCAAAAATCACATTTTTAGACCAAGCTTGTCTATCATTTATGTGTTCATGTCATAAAGAATACTTCATCTACACATCCCACAAACATCTCAACAAAATTTAAGACCAATCTTGCCAGTATAATTTTTTTGGAGTTTAATTTCTTACCAAATATCACACTCCTTCTCTCAAGTCACATGTTTATGGTGTGATCAGTTTGATTAGACACTCAAAGTTTCACCATTAATGGTTACCATGGCAATTGTCATTTTGGCTTTTAACATGACTGTCCATGCAGAGACAGACAGACAGACAGACATTTCACCACATCCATAGCACTACTGCACTTTAATTGAATTGTGATAAACAGCTACAAATAAGAAAATCTGTCTATGGTTGTTAAGTACACATGTCCAAAGCAACGGATGCAAACATAACATTAAAACACACCTATAGTATGTTTTACATCCAACTGAATAAATACCTAAGTTACAAATTAACAACATTGAATAGTGTAAAAAAAATCTAAAATTGTGTATACATACGAAAATATATAAATAAGTTGAAATAATGAAACATTTAATATTGGTGAAATACAATTTATGGTACTTTTATTGGAAGGCACATAATGATCTGGCAAATGCTGGGCAGTACTACAAAGTTTGGACTGCCTTACTCTAGATACACTATTGTAACACTATCATTGGCAAATGTTTATAATTAAGCTTTGAATTTGTAGCTACAAAATGAATGATTTAACACACCATGCATACCTGTACTTCCATACATGGTAACACTCCATGCATGCCTGTACTACCATACATGGTAACACTCCATGCATACCTGTACTACCATACATGGTAACACTCCATGCATACCTGTACTACCATACATGGTAACACTCCATGCATACCTGTACTACCATACATGGTAACACTCCATGCATACCTGTACTACCATACATGGTAACACTCCATGCATACCTGTACTACCATACATGGTAACACTCCATGCATGCCTGTACTACCATACATGGTAACACTCCATGCATACCTGTACTACCATACATGGTCTGTCAAACATTTCAGTTTGCGCCTCTTTTTTTAACTCAAAAAGGTTGAGACTGGTTTACTGTTTGTGTACACATTTCAATAATTTGACAAGACTACAACTACTACAAGACAATGTATAAATGAAGGGCAGTTTAAATTGAACGGTATATGTACAGAATTCTGACCACATACCCTAGGAAAATGAATGGTTGCAATAATCCTTTAGACTTGTTGACTGCAAATATGCAGATGCTGACACAAAAGAGACTGCAAAGCAGAATGTGCCACCTTGTGTACCAAGTCGTAACTTCTCTTTAGGAAAAATACAAAAAATATTGTAATGTACAAAGTGTTTATCTTCAGCCTTACTACTGTATTGGTATACAGTTGTCATGGTAATAATGTAAATTAATGTAATTCTGTAATCCCCTCTCTCTCTAATTTCACCATATAATTCACTCTTCTTCAGTTATGTTAACACTACACAAAATTCTAACGTTTGTCAATCACTTGAAAATCTCTAACCAAGTTAATCTGACTACTACACATCTAACATTAATTATGAAATGGTTCAAATGATATTTGCATAGATAATAAATGTCAGTAAGTGATATATCATATTCCATATATGTCTACCTTTGCTTTGTTAATAGCATTATATTAAATACATCACAAATTATAGTAATGTTCAACATAGCATTATGACCCCCCCCCCATACAATGTTTAATGTTATAGTGTCTCATCATGTCAAATATTCAGTTGTTTTTTTTTGCTTTTTCCAAAACAGTTTTCTATTTTTTGATCTGTGACATACTTCTACAGTTACACTTATTGAAGGATAAAAAAGATCCAAAAATATGACCCCATTATATAAGATGGGTATCTCTGTTGGCAATGATTGCATTATTTGCTGGTGCAATGGAAAGTGATGTATACTAGATGGACATCTGCCATTTTGGAAATACCACTTTCATTGCATCTCAGCTAGTATATTTGAAATGTTGAACTTATTTTCTCACTTTATATGGATAGAAAACCAAATAGAAACTTTGAGAGTTTTCGTGAATGATGACAAAGCACTATTATACTAATGTATGGCCTTACAATTTCTACACCCACCAATCACATATGTAGAATTGTATACTGGAAAGTTACACTTACCAAGAGATGTGATGTGTAAACACATGTAAACGATCTTTCATCATTTCCAAGGTGTACAACACAATGTAACAACATAAATGGAATCTGTATGTACCGGGATGCTACCCAGATAAAACAAGAATACATTATGTATATACAGGGGGTGTCTTTCCTATGCAACATAATGGAATCTGTATGTACGGGAATGCTACCCAGATAAAACAAGAATACACTATGTATATACAGGGGGGGGGGGGGGGGTCTTTCCTATAATCTAAGATATTTTGCCTTCATGTTGTACATATTGTTTACTAAAAGTCGCTAGTACTACCACCATCAACTAAGATCTTCATATGTGAAGTCTCAAATACTATAGATATCATAGAAACCTTCTTGGAAATGACAAAAGGGCCAAGTAAATTGACATATTGTCTATTTGTTCCTGGCTAAAGTATAGTAATTGATTTCCTGCCTGTCATTGAGGGTCCAAAACCCAAACATTTCATCAATGGTCAATTGTAAATATTCATATTAGTTAACCCTCAACCATTCATTTTCCCAGGATGTGGTAAACTAAGTGAAGAATCAGCCTCTCCTTACGTAAACATCTTTTATTCAGATGTGACCCCAAAAACTAGTCTTTGTGTTATACATATATAAATAGGTAAGTGGCAAGAGAATGTCATATTGTAAGACAGAATGAAATCATCTATGTATCCCCACTGGGATTTAACAAACAACAACTTTATGAAACTTAAAAATTCAAAAAATACACTTCATGACGAACACGTCAGTGAGAAATGAGGGGGAAACACTCCGTAAAGCAATTTGTTTATTTCATTGAGAAAGAGAGAAAAAAATCATAACTTTGTACATGAAATGTTGGCATAAGATTGTGGCACCCCAAAATACTGTATTGTTTTTTAACAGTTCATATTGTTCATAGATTTGTCACCTTTCACAGTGACCATTACTTGAAAAAAAAGCCGTCAGCTTCTCTTGTGGTTGTCATGGAAACTGCATCCACTAACCTTGCATATCTTATTGCTGATACAGAGCATCCCTGAGTATACAGGTCACTGCACAAGTCTGTCTTGGCATACTATCGCTGAAAGTAACTTTGTATCCATATCATTCAAATGAAGGCAAATAGCATTTCATATTGCGAGGAGTTTCCGAAATTTTGGCAATTGTTTTTTTTCCAAAAGGTTTGTGTGATGTTGGGAGGGAAAACAACCACGATCACAATTTTGGCACAAATAGTATGGATATAGGAAGGGATTGAAATATTAACATACGTAGTATTACATTAATTTGTTCATAAGTAAAGCATGGTTATCCTTATACTTGCATTCAGTCACATAGTAACAAAGATGGCTACCAAATTAAACACTTTCCTATACTATAATATCAAATTATTGCTTGTGACTTTCTCCCAAAAAGTCAAATTGATTATTTTGATGACATTGGTATGTGTGTGTGAATGTAACCAACTAGACACAGTGACTGATATGATATAAAGAAAACCATACTATCTCACACTCTACACAGTCAATCCAAATTGTATGCAGATACATATTAAGCCAATGAGGGCAAAGGTCAGTATATTACTCAGCCAGCCACAGGCTTGGTTGTTGACTGTGTCATCGGTAGCAGTTAGTATTATGACATTTCACAGAGTTCTTGAGAATGGATGTTTATTTCTTTACAAAACATTCATGAGGTAGAGATATTATATCTTCATCCAAGATGGCACCCATCACCTCTATGTTACTCAAGCAATGTCATCCATCCACTGATTAGTAGAGTAACTTCAGTGTACATCAACAAGACCACTAGTATAATGAGTGGAGAAGCTCAAGGTAGAAGCACGCTAACTACGGAAGAGTATGGAATTGACGATATGGTGAAGCATACCTTGCGGAGCAGTAGGCTGGATTACAAATACACGGACCGTGACAGTAACATACGTGGAGTAGTATACACTTGTGCAGTGACGCTTAGGTTAGTGGCTTTACTAGTTGCCAGTGGCGGCAGCTGGGTTAATATAACAAAAATCAGAGAAAAAAAGAAAGAAAAAATTGTGGTTAGTACTGACATAATGGCATATATGGTGATTTGTAAACAAGTCTAGCTTTCAGTCATATTGACTGATGACAGTTTGGTTTTTTACATTTCGGGTATACATTTTAAAGCATGCAAGGAGATGACTTATGGAGATAAAAAATGATTAAATGACAATCATGGCAGAGATCAGACAAAGAAGAGAGGAGAAGAAGAAGAAGAAGAAGAAGAAGAAGAAGAGAGTAGAGAGGGTAGTCAGTATCAACCATACATTACGAGTTACACACATGGTTGATAAAAACTGTCTACTAACACTACATGAAATGAATGTTGTAACATTAGAATGCCAATTAATACAATACAGTATGATAGATCATGGAGAAACAAAGAAAAAACATTAACTATATGAACACCTTAACTACCCTCTATTGTACAACAAGAGTAATACATACACAGTATAATACATATTAGTAGACATAAAACATAACAACACTGACAATACAACAAATGACTATAAAAGGCAATCTTGAAGCACTTGGCATTAATTGTCAGAATTTGGGTTAAAATACTTGACTGTATTGCTTGGTAAGTGTAATTTATGCTAATTAGATGTAGAGATGATGCAAAGATTATCAGTTTTATCCTGTATCTGACATTGCTGATTTCAAAGTAGTTACAAACATATGTGAGAGATGATGACAATACAACAAATAATGCACTTCTCTTCAATGATGCCTTTGTGAAAAGACTTCAAGGCAGGAACAAAACAGAGTGACTGATGTCTGCCATGACTAATGAGATTAAACACGTTACTTTATAGGATTAGTTAGTCCATTTTACATAAAGCTAATATTTTAATAAATTAATCAATTAATAAATGATTCACTTATTTATTAAATATTATTGAATAAAAACTGATGACACAGTTAGATTATATTAAGTTTTAGCTGACGATGGTTGAAAAAGAACGAAAATACCATTGTACGTCATTGTATTGAAAATTTCTATGAACACTTTATTTCTCATTATAGGACCACAAAATACACAGAGTAATCAAAAATATACAGACAGTCATCTCATTATTGTTTCCCACTATTTGACAGACTTAGGACTAACTACGATTTACTAGGCAATCACTAATTAAAGCAATGGCCAATGTCGTAACAAATATGGCTGATAAAGTTCATTGTCATGTGCTTTCATTGTCAATTTTGACATGCTCTCTGATTGTCAAGACACTTCCAGCTAAACTAATTTTCATTTCTATGTGTCTTTTAAATGCTACCTTAGAACACATTAACTGATATCTGTAACTACATAGTGCAGTTCAGCGTCTACATACATAGATTTCTATTGGTACTATTATACACAAACTTATCTGAATACATCACAAGTATCTCAATGGCAAAATGGATGACAGAGGTATACTTTTTCTCTTTTTTTCAGAGATCTTTTATTTTGACATTGGTACATGTATTTCCTATGTATTCATTCACTCGTTTATCTAGAGTGATTTTCAATTTAAATGGACAACTTCCACTCTGAGTTAGATTGACTTTACTTTCAATAAAGGCAAATTTCTTTATAAACATTCTTGCGAGTTGTGTGGAAGACATTACCCAATTAATTTATCAACTTTCAAAAGAATTACTAAATATTGCAGTCACAAATCTAAATTGTTGATAATCTAACACCCATCTCATCCACATTACCACTTCAAAAAGTGCATTCACAAAAAATCGTCTTTTTTAAACTACACAAATATCCCTTACTTCCCATTTTTTTCTTTGAAAAATAAAATACAATTGAAAATAAGAATTATCTTTGACAACATTGGTATACCTTGTGGACTAGCCTACCCTAATAATAATAATAATAATAATAATAATAATAATAATAATACACACAATACATAAAGATATGATTTTGAATCAATACATAAAAATCATTACCATTGGAACACATTCTGTGATTGTTTGTTGCACATGTCCGAATAAGCCCAGTCAAATAACAAATACTAACTATATTTGGATGACCCTATGTGACTAATAAATTACCTACAAATACCACTTTTATATAATATTTGTTTGTCCTTAATATATGGTTGAAACCTTTTCCTCCATAGAATTCACTTGGATATAAAATACTTTGGTGATATATATATACTATGGTATATAACTATTCCACACTATGCTCACTCAAGCCAGCTATTACCTCACTAACTCAAGCCAGCTATTACCTCAGACTGGACTTAATTCGGACAAAGTGCTTCAATTTTTTTTTCTTTTTGCTTCTTCTTTTTTTTCATTTTTTTTTTTTTGCTCAAATACACATATTGATAGATGGTATGGTCCCAAGCAATACATAAGTTGTGTTTATTTCTTTGTTGATGTAAACATGCACGACAGCAGTGTAGAATCTTCACATTAATTTTCTAGTAAAAACTGGGGTCCACACTTACTTATGGGGACATTTTTGAGTGGATAGCAATGGTGTACATCATCAAGGTAATGTTTTGAGTTGGTATACTTTGACTACACGCTATGGGACCAAACCATCCATGATAAGGGAGATTACTCATGTTAGAATGAGGCCAGCTAAGATGACAATGTGTTAAACTGAAAATGAAAACAATAGACACCCAGGCCTTCAGCTGTCTCTTTCATGACAAAGCCTTGCCATCTCACCAACTCCTCCCAAGTCAACTTATTTTCATGTTTGTCAAGCGCTTTTCTTTCTTTTATCATGGAATGTTATTTATACCTTATTAATTGCTATCTCACACTGTACTTAAAACATTAGTATTGCTGTCATGGATAGTAACAAAGTTGAACAGTTTTGGTCAATAGTTGATTGATCACAAAAGGAGTGTCCATCAATTGAAAGATTTAGGTTAGACTTTGATTTGTATTCTGTGATTAGGATTAAGAGATGAAAGCTTGGATGGTGAAATAGAGATAGACTGTAGGCCTGGGATGCACAATGAGAAAAGACCATCAAAGGAGGTATATGTGAGTGAGATCTTTATAAGTGAACTAACCTCGTTCAAGGACTGCCCTTTGATAGGGATGGTCCCTGACAAAACGCCTTGCTTTGGGAACAGCACCTAAAGAACATTGCCATGCGTACAGTTAATGGTCAAGCCATAGAGACTTCCCTGGATATGAAGCAGCCTTACCACAACCAACACAGTTTACAGTCACCATAAAACTCCCATTTTGCCATATTATCAGTAACACCACTTCCCCCCCCCCCCCCTCCCCCAAACACAGCTGTTATTGTCAACTGGACAAGTCCATAGAAGAAGTAACTGGTCACATGTTAAATTGTTTTGTTAGTATAAATATTGCACATTGATTGTTTTGATTTAGAATATAAATTATTGATCCCTGTCTATTCACAAATGACAATAATATGTACATATGTATGATATGTTGTACAAGTAAAAGACAGTACTGATGATAGATATATATATATACTATACTTCCCTTGTTACCTTATAAGTCTAGTGTCCTCGCCATTGTCATCAATTGGTATATCTGGTATTAAAGGTTTGAAATAATGTGATATGGGGGGTAGGGGGGCTCTCTGACTGAGGATATGGATTTTGTCACATGCTTGAGACCTCGGTCGGTAAATGTCTCGTGATTGGTGATTGTCAAATGTTTGATTATCAAAAAGAATATGATTTTGACTAGTGATTGTAGAGGACTCTTGACTGATGACAAGCCAAGATCTGGATTTAACTAATGCTGACTGATTGGTCAAGGATAATAATCAGAGACACCTGATTGGTTGCAAACACATTGTCACAATGGTTCATACACTTGTTAACATCTGTTCAATAAACATGTAAATGCCATTAGTTTGTCCTATCAAGGATTTACAAATTCATATCTAGCAATCTAGTAAATGTGTATGTGACCTTTGACCTTGTACACCCACCCCACCCAACCCAAACCCATCATGTGACCAGTTACCTTTCTAGTCTTGAGTCCATTTAATAACCCTCGTTTCAAGATGACAATAAGTTGAGTTGTAGTCACCCCATTTCTACACACTGTCAATTTTACAGTCAAAATGACTTTTATCTGTTTACTTGAACTCTCCTAACTACATTGATATACTCAGACATATTTATTTTGTCATGGCTGTCTTCTTATAAACACTTTGTAGTCAGTCACTAATTATTGCCATGTCATAAGCAACGTTATGAAATTTTCAAACAATTGGCTGATTTTTGTCACATGAGAAGCTAGAAGTCCACTGATTGGTGCTTTACCTGTCACTCACCAGTCTCCCCGAGTGGCTTGACTTTAAGAACAAAAGCAAAAGAGAACCCATTTTACATGTATACACCAAACAATTCTTTCTTTTCTTTTTTCTTTTACTTTAAGAGAGTTGCAGGTTGCATGAGTTATACAAATGAATGCAGCAAAACATAAAAACTGATTATGAACAGAGGATGACACTGAGTGACCACTGCATAACTAAAAGTAAATCATAACATAATGTCTGAAATAAGGTGAACTGTAATCTGTGTTGTGTTAGGCTTTGATTGGCTCAACAGACTGGTTACTGTATAAAACTGAGGGATAAAGACATTTGTTAAAGAGACAAGTGGGACGACTTGAATGGTTAGTTGTATTGACATGCTTACAAACACAGACCAATTACCAAAGATGATAAAAGCGGCAAAAATGGTGATACTAAAATATAAGTACAAATCATGGAGTTCTTTATATCTATCACATGCAGAAGCCAAGAAAGTTGTTCCAATTGCTATTATAAACGATCTTTGTCTCATACATACATACATAAATAAATATCTTCATATATCTGGGTTTTTTTCAAATATCATTTTTTTTTAAAAATCTGCTGTCCCGTAGTGGCCACACTACAGTTATCATCAACTTACAACAAACACATTGTCAAAGAATGTGACATGGTTGGGGTTTTTTGTAAATGAAATTGTGTTAAAATTCTCTGATTGTTCGGTGTACAAAGCAATGAATTTATTTAAAAAATAAATAAAAATAGATAGTTTCAAAATGAAACAACATCTAAAAAAAAAGTTCAAGTAAAAATTAGATTTTTAAAAATCTAGTATAAGTGACAGTGACCACTAGGGCGCTGTTCAAAGACTTGCTTATTTGAGGGAAAAATGCTGATAATTCATTTTGTATCTTTTGCTGGTTTCACTCTTCGATGGTGACAAGCATGCAGTGAATACCTCAGATCAGCTGGTAGCCCAGTACTTACCAACTGTAGCAGTGGCTTCAACTGGATATTCCAGAAGGGCCGGTGCCATTGCATAGGGATATGTTTCATAGTGAGGATACGCCAGCGCCCCTTCATGTGTTGGAATAAGTGCCTGATGAGGCAGGCCATTGGCAAGAAGAGTTTGGCCATTGGCCATTCGAGGCAGAAGTTGGGAGGCACCTATGAGGTGTGGATGAACTGCTGGTGTAGGTGAGCGTAGGGCTTGTGGTAAACACGTAGCTGCTGTCGGCACCATTGTAGTGGGTACATCTGGAAGTGAAGAATTACCCATAAAAAAGGCCTTCAAGTTGGGAAGATCTAAGTAGATATAAAGTAGACTCACAGTATTTAGATGATAACAACATTTCTAGAACCCTAGGACTATCATAACATTTCTAGAACACTGGAACTGTCATAACACATCAACATTTCTAGAACCCTAGGACTGTCATACATTTCTAGAACCCTAGGACTGTCATACATTTCTAGAACCCTAGGACTAACACAACACATCAACACTGGCTCAAAACTTGTCACACAACTTCATTAATTTTGTTTATCAGCATAAATGAAATGACAAGACACACAAACATAGATATTTAGAAATAACTACATTTCAGGACCGAGTCTTGACAAGTAGCACAGATATATCACATAACAACTTTGAGAATTTCAAAATGTCATGATAGCAAGTGGCTGACCCCAGCAGCTTTACTACTCTCCAAGTCGCTGATCCCAGTGTCTTCACCACCTACTTTATAAACATTCTATTCTAGTCTAGTCTATCTTCCAACTCTGTCTAAAATTTATTGCAGTAATTTATAACAAGGCTGACAGTAATTTATAACAAGGCTGACAGGCAAGACAATTCAAGTAGTAAAATGTAAGAGGCTCTCTAGGGTTTTTCAAAGTTTATTTGATATGCTCAGTTGGTATAGGTCACAGTATCACTGTCATCTCAAGGATAATCAAATTTGCATATGACTTTTAACCCTATCAAGACTAAAATCACACCATATTAGAAGCTACTGGTTTAGTAACATGTCTGTCTCTGTACTAAACTACTATTGTCAAACACAATGTCATTAAAAGTCCACATCCAATTTTGTTTTTTTTCACAAGAACCAAAAAAAGTGAAATACTTGGAATCTAGAAATAAGTATAATTTAGAAGAAAGCCAACAGTGGTGCTATCCTTTACATTACTGAAGTGCACAAAACATATTATAGTATATTTTGCCTCTAAATAACCAATATGATGGGATAATACTTACTGTTATTGGCACGATTTTGCCTCTAAATAACCAATACGATGGGATAATACTTACTGTTATTATAGTATATTTTGCCTCTAAATAAACAATACAATGGGATAATACTTACTGTTATTACAGTATATTTTGCCTCTAAATAAACAATACGATGGGATAATACTTACTGTTATTATAGTATATTTTGCCTCTAAATAACCAATACGATGGGATAATACTTACTGTTATTATAGTATATTTTGCCTCTAAATAACCAATACAATGGGATAATACTTACTGTTATTATAGTATATTTTGCCTCTAAATAACCAATACGATGGGATAATACTTACTGTTATTGGCGCTATTCTCCCTAAATGTTCCCCTAAGTATTGCCAATTCCATTAGCTGCCCTTTCTTTAGGTTATCTTCTCCTTCAGCCTACAATGATAAAATAAAACAGAGTGCTTCAGAATCACATATCGTTACCACAATATATATATATATATATATGATATTCAATAACCACACCTGGGCATGTATGATAAATAATTATTCTTATCTCAATGATGTCAAAAATGACCTGGCTTCAAAATTACATAGACCTCTGAATTTGACAAAAACAAGGCTCTTGGCAGAATATTATAACTATTGAAAAAGAATTAGACAAGATATGAAGAACTAATATTGACTTTATGTGTATACAAGAACACCCTTCCTTGATAGCCATGACTCAAAAACAAAGGTATGAAACATCTGACACTAGAGGGCATCACAGGCAGCCTGCACAGTGGATGGTGCATGCCAAGCATAAGTTTTTGAGATTTAGAAGTAATTTAAACAATTGTGTTTACTATCCTAGGAGAGGAACATGAAAATGATAAGTTTTCAAATGACTGCAGGAAAAGGTGTAAGTGCCATACAATTGACTATAGGGAGCTCTATTCTATGAACACTTGTCATGCAACTAGGTCTCTACAGATTGCACATTTGGAGACAAAAAGCTATGAACAGCAAACATTGAAATGAACTCCACAGGTCATACCAGTAAAAGTCAAGGAAAAAGTTACAATTAGCATGTATTATATATATCATCATACAAGCTTGCTATTCAAACTGCTGTGATGGCCTTGCATTCATTCTAGAGATGATGAGTAGTTGTTTGTGTGTGTACAAGTCACCGCCAAGTCATCCATCTTATACCATTTACTCCCACTGTCACTGGACTCACTATTCACTGTGTTCAGTTCTGCATGGCCACACAAGTCTTCATTGCTGCCATGATATATTGTGTAACTGCATGACAGGCATTGTGTTTGCCTGGTATCCATACAAAATATGAAACTGAACTCCTATCATTTGTAATGTGCAGGACGTATCACACACAGCACACACACATTACACATTACATTGCACACACCCCCCCCCCCCCCCATCATTTGTAGTATTATCATAATTATATCCTTCTCCAAATCTGGATATAAGACTATTCACAATGAAGAGAGAAAATAAGATTACATTATGTACAAATAGATAACAATACAGAGATAAACAAAGAAAAAATCACCCTACCATGGTGTCAAAAATGGCTCATGTTAGCCACTTCTTTAATTATATTCTCATTGTTACTGTTTGTTATATGAAGAAATGTCAATTCAACAGTGGGCTACATTACTGGTACAGCTACTAGTCAATTCAACAGTGGGCTACATTACTGGTACAGCTACTAGTCAATTCAACAGTGGGCTACATTACTGGTACAGCTACTAGTCAATTCAACAGTGGGCTACATTACTGGTACAGCTACTAGTCAATTCAACAGTGGGCTACATTACTGGTACAGCTACTAGTCAATTCAACAGTGGGCTACATTACTGGTACAGCTACTAGTCAATTCAACAGTGGGCTACATTACTGGTACAGCTACTAGTCAATTCAACAGTGGGCTACATTACTGGTACAGCTACTAGTCAATTCAACAGTGGGCTACATTACTGGTACAGCTACTAGTCAATTCAACAGTGGGCTACATTACTGGTACAGCTACTAGTCAATTCAACAGTGGGCTACATTACTGGTACAGCTACATCAAATGTCTATTTATCCTGGGTGTGGCATATACCCGATACATGTACCTAGCAACTAAAGGTTTAACACTCTCTCACATAGTTTCATTTAATAATCAGACTACAAGAAGCATATTGAAGCTACCAACTGACAAAAAAATTACCAAATTTCAATAAAGACTATTTGAACACCATGGTAACCTAATTTAATTAACATACACCTAAAACTTTTTGTGAAAGTTGTCTTTATTGATGAGAAGATTCCCCTTTGATAAGTAAAACCCACCTTTACATGGACAAGAAGGTCCTGACATAGGGGAGGAGATTGTAACATTGATAGAGTACATATACCCAGGGTCATCACATTATGTTATGGCTTCTAAGTTCTAAATCACTTTGTTGTTTTATAGTCAAGTTAGAACAGCTTCAAAGGCTAACAAGTAACATAAACTACAACAAAACTTCTGTACCTACATTGGTGAGAATACTATTGCCATCATCAATTATGTGTGACGTTGTTTCTCCACAAAGTCCTCCAACATTTTAAACTTTGTTGGCATATAGTTATGTCCTACCTACTGAAATTAATAAAACACTACCTTATATCACACATATGTAAAACACTACCTTATATCACACATATGTAAAACACTACCTTATATCACACATATGTAAAACACTACCTTATATCACACATATGTAAAACACTACCTTATATCAAACATATGTAAAACACTACCTTATATCACACATATGTAAAACACTACCTTATATCACACATATGTAAAACACTACCTTATATCACACATATGTAAAACACTACCTTATATCAAACATATGTAAAACACTACCTTATATCACACATATGTAAAACACTACCTTATATCACACATATGTAAAACACTACCTTATATCACACATATGTAAAACACTACCTTATATCACACATATGTAAAACACTACCTTATATCAAACATATGTAAAACACTACCTTATATCACACATATGTAAAACACTACCTTATATCACACATATGTAAAACACTACCTTATATCACACATATGTAAAACACTACCTTATATCACACATATGTAAAACACTACCTTATATCACACATATGTAAAACACTACCTTATATCAAACATATGTAAAACACTACCTTATATCACACATATGTAAAACACTACCTTATATCACACATATGTAAAACACTACCTTATATCACACATATGTAAAACACTACCTTATATCACACATATGTAAAACACTACCTTATATCACACATATGTAAAACACTACCTTATATCAAACATATGTAATCAAATGTACATCTTAACTCTCTGGTACTAATATTTGTTTTACTTTCTCAACATTCATGATGGAATACACAAAACCTTTCCACATTAGTTTACACTGCTGCTGACACATTATGCAAATAGCCCTTTGACACTTGATAGCTGCAATAAACATGTTGATGTTCCATGTTGTTTATTACTGACTATCACTTATATTGGCTTTATTCAACACACAAGTACAGTATTAGCTTGACTCTCAAGTAGATAGCTGACAAACTTCAAGATATTGACTTTGGTATAGATTTTCTGCATTTAGCAGGATGAAAACAACTTTCACTAACTTGTAATTACCACCCCTGTGTCAAATAGCTGTGCATACCAACTCAACTCTAAAAATCAATAGAGCTTGGCCAAGCATTTGACTGTTTGTCTTTTTCTCTATTATCCCTGACAGACAATTGATCTGATTGACTAGTCACTACTTGAAAACAAGTCTTGCACACTGTCTTAACACAACAAATCCTTCTATGAATATCTTTGTAGTGGCTTGAAAAGTTGGCCACAGAATAAGGTTGTAACAACACATGTCACAGTATGAATTTACAATGTTTGAAACTGGATTATCCCATCGGGTACATTGTCAATGTTGTCAGCAACTAAAAAACACGTCTTCTCACTTTTGTAAGATTTTAATATACATCAACAGAGACACAGAGCCACACACATTGTGAATGCAAGGCATTCCAGATATCGCTAGATTTTCTACTTTAACACCAAGTAACAAGACAGAAGCAATCTTACCTCTCCCAACATAACATGTCATATAAAAACTGATACCATAGGACAAATATTTAAATATCATTCTCACTGTCAATGTAGCTGGAAACTAGCTCAAGTTTCTAAAACATATTATGCAACACATTTGTAATGTTAAACTGTAATCTATGCTATAATCATATCAATGTATATTCTGTTCACAGGTGACCTCAAAAACACCTCAACAATACTATGTACCAGAAATTACTTGCACTGGTGTGTGTGAATACTAGTGGTATTATTACATATGTACCAGAGATTACTTGCACTGGTGTGTGTGCATACTAGTGGTATTATTACATATGTACCAGAAATTACTTGCACTGGTGTGTGTGCATACTAGTGGTATTATTACATATATACCAGAGATTACTTGCACTGGTGTGTGTGCATACTAGTGGTATTATTACATATGTACCAGAGATTACTTGTACTGATGTGTGTGCATACTAGTGGTATTATTACATATATACCAGAGATTACTTGCACTGGTGTGTGTGCATACTAGTGGTATTATTACATACATGTATATACCAGAGATTACTTACACTGGTGTGTGTGTGTGTGTGTGTGTGTGTGTGTGTGTGTGCATACTAGTGGTATTATTATGTATGTACCAGAGATTACTTGCACTGGTGTGTGTGCATACTAGTGGTATTATTATGTATGTACCAGAGATTACTTACACTGATGTGTGTGCATACTAGTGGTATTATTACATATGTACCAGTGATTACTTACACTGGTGTGTGTGCATACTAGTGGTATTATTACATATATACCAGAGATTACTTGCACTGGTGTGTTTGCATACTATGGTATTATTACATATGTACCAGTGATTACTTACACTGATGTGTGTGTGTGCATACTAGTGGTATTATTACATATGTACCAGAAATTACTTGCACTGGTGTGTTTGCATACTATGGTATTATTACATATGTACCAAAGATTACTTACACTGGTGTGCACACATACTAGTGGTATTTTCACTGCAGTACAAAACCCAAAACATTATTGCACACGTGCATGTAAATGATATGCAATGAGGACATGATTGTTTGCTACACATGAAATCATGTGATCCCTCTGTATGATTTTTATGGAAATTTGCCGCTTCAGATAAACATATGTAATAATAACAGAACTCCATGCATGTACCATGCGAGTTCAAGTTTGGGTACTTGGGGTATTTGTACTCGTTCTTGCAGTGTTATCTGCCGCACTTTACGGGTGTAGAGAACACTCATGTAAACACCACCACCCCCCACCCCCCACCCCCGGTACACCACACTTGCACTCACATGTCATGGGGTTCTGTCATATCATATGGTCAAGCATAGTCTGTCAAGTACACACATACTTACATGCCTTCATCCATACCCCTCTTATTGTTGTCTATGTTGTCATTTCTTTACAGAACATAACCTGGTTAGGCTATAGTGAATGAGTGTAGTAGAGTCACAGATTCAGTCAGTAGACAGGTTATAGTGAATGAGTGTAGTGGAGTCATAGATTCAGTCAGTTGACAGGCTATAGTGAATGAGTGTAGTGGAGTTACAGATTCAGTCAGTTGACAGGTTATAGTGAATGAGTGTAGTGGAGTTACAGATTCAGTCAGTTGACAGGTTATAGTGAATGAGTGTAGTGGAGTTACAGATTCAGTCAGTTGACAGGCTATAGTGAATGAGTGTAGTGGAGTTACAGATTCAGTCAGTTGACAGAGTACAATTACCACAGGTGACTGGTACCTTGATTTTATGACATTAGTTGTTTAACACTGAATTCAATAAATTTGACTTCTTTTATCTCTGGTATTCACACTGGACATATTCTGAAAGACATAGCTTGGCTCTTCAAATGAATTATAGGCAACCTTCTCTCTCAGGATAGGCATAAATGTTTATGATAGCATCATTTTGTTTGCTAACTGATGGGCCTTCTAGCCTAAAAACTGTTACTTTTATCACTTCTTACAAAGACTGTCATAGAAAAGTCATGATGACAAGTTTAACAATCTTTGCATTTTTCTTTGAAGGGGTACAAATCTGATTTTTTATGTTTTCACTTTGTAGTTTATTATCTGAATTATTCTCATACAGTGATTCTCTATCATATTTTGTCAAACACAGGTTCATCTGTTTATATTATAAACACATTTTCAGAGTCAATAGCATTGTGACAACAATTCTTGTAATTTCCAAATAAAGTAATGTAAACTAGAACTAGTAGAAGTATAAAGAAGTACAATTTTACAGTCTTCAGCTCATTTTAAAAGACTAATTTTTACTAATTACCAGACTGGCACATTGTACTTATTTATTTACAAGAAGGCATTTTAGTCACTGCTTATTTTTATGTTTTTGTTTTCCAGTGAAATAAACGAAAATGTTTGGGTTTACACTTTTACAGTATTATTTTGCTAAAATGTGAAAAGAGTAGAATTTGTTGTGATATTTACAAAGACATTTGACATATTGACGCTACAAAACTGTACCTGATTCTTACATCCTATTTAAATCATAGGACTATCAAATCTGACACTGGTTGCAAACTTTCTCCTTTGGTTTGTGTCAACCGACTGTACAGACACTAACCAAGGAGTGGAAGAGTTATAAGCCCACTGGCTATTGTTATCAAATGTCTTGCATACATTGTCTCTTCTGTGGAACAGTGGAAGGAACAAAAGACACCATCTCCCCTTCAATGGTTTTTTGAAGTGCAGTGCTGCATAAATAAGTCCCATTATAGTCTTTTGAATAGGTATTGCCATTTACTCTTACTAGCAGAGATAACATGACAATTTCATGGCTTTCCTTCTGATTGAACTTTTAAATGACAACAGAAAACTTTACTCAAATAATACAGACTGGAATCTAGGAAACAGAAAGCAAGTGTTGACTCTAGCAGGTTTTGTATGGGACAAGGCAAACATAAACATATGTTGCCAGTGGGCAAAGTTGACCCACCAGCTGGCAGCCCTATTTCATTTATTTACCTATGCTCTTATTTCTAGAAACTCAAAACTAATTTTGGACATCATGAGCCAGAGAGTTCTACTACAGTGACATGTGGGCGAAAATACTTTATTTAGAATTTTACAACTTACATACATAAAGTATCCAGCCTATGGCTACAATGTATTGATATGTCATTTTGTTATAAACAGTGACTGGTATTGTCATTTTGTCACTTGGCCCACAGCCAACAGCCATCTTGACAACATCACCATATCTCTCTCAATAACTTTTACTGCATTCCTAAAGGTCACCATGGCAATTGACTTAAAGAGAATCATCAATTTTGGAAGTGTACATCTTACATGTCGTTCAAACTTTATTGGTGGATTACATAGGACTGAGGAGAAATGAGGCACAGTAAATGTGTACCTAGAAGTTATTAAAGTGCTGCATTTAAATTGACATTTTGGATTGGGTTCTTGCTCAGAATTGTATTTTACTAGTGTTGTCAAAAAAACACTGATGATATGTAGCCATCATTGTCCAAGTGCCATATAACATCAAATGAATGCATACCAAACTACACTGACTGGAATAGAACACCCACATCAATACACATGTCAAGGTTGACATATCTTCACAGGCGCATCCCTAAGTAATATTATGTAACATAGCATGCAGGGGGTACATCCCATCATGAACAACAAAAGAATGAGACATTCTTTGTGTACAGAATACATATGAATTTCAATGCAAAACTTTTACACTTTCTTTAACCATAGCACAATCGATACTAGCCAACTGCCAAAACCACAACTGTGTTCAAAGAAACTTTCCAATCCCAATCTCTACTGGCATGGTAAAATATTTCCTTGCTGTCATAAATAGAACTACAGCACCGCAGATAGGTGGAGACAAAAGTGGTTAAAAATGCAGTGTACAATGTTGACTAGTAAAATATTCATTATATGAGGACATACTGTTATATGTTTCAATTCAAAATGACTAACCAGGGGCTAAGCATTAATTTTAAATGCATTCTTTTTACAATTGACAGAGGGTGTCCTTGCTCTATGTCAGCTATGTATTCACTCTTACCTACCTGCCCATTAATTATATATTGTTATAATTAACTAATTCCCTCCATACTTGTTGACAACAATCTTAGATAAGATCCTGGAGAGTTTGGCTTTATTAGAATTCACTTTCCCCTCCTTTCTCCAATATCTGATAGCTGTGGATTAGTGTCAATTTATAATGGGGTAAAAGATGACAATCTTCTTGTCTCTGATTCTAATGTCTACAAATGGAGATGTGTTTATATTTACTCCTAATATAATGTCTGCCACTATTCTCAATCTACAGACATTTTCACATTTAATAGTAGATACTTCATCATTTCAACTAACACAAACACCTTCAATTGTTGGTATACACAACTAAATATAAAATTTGACATCTCAGCATGTGTGCTACACTATCCCCAAGGGAACCAAGGTTATTGTGTGTCTTGTATTTCACTAATGTTATTACTGTTTAAATTGTTCAAAATGCCAGATATCATAAATTGTTCAAATAATATAAATACAACTGAATGTCTAGAAGCTGAATGGCCTGAGAAAGGTATCCTTAGTTTTATGTTAAGTAGATCTGTGTAACCTATCTTTAGGAGGTATCTCAAGTCTTCATCTATCTATCATCTCAATCTCACATTGCGTCAGATGTTTTCAATCACTGTAAAAAATATGCTCAGAGGCACATGACTCCAGAGATAAATTATGACTGTGTGGCAGCCTTTGGACGATGACGGCCATGTGGAGACACCAGACTGTAACTGATACAAGTAATTATACATAGTTATCATTTTTTGCAGTGTTGGAGAGTTTGGGTTCAAAACATTAAAGACATCATGATTATTATCCATACAGTACACTTCGATTTCATGGGTCATTTTACTTGTGTTTGTTTGTTTGCATGCATTCATTTGTTTGTTTGTTTGCATGTATTCATTTGTTTCTTTGTTTCTTTGTTTGTGTATGTTAGTTCATATGTTTGGGTTAATACATATGTGAATGCTATCTCAGTACAGTGCATATAGATTAGACCTTCCTTAATAAATTCAAACCCTTAGGTTATTCCCGAGGGCAGATCTTGACTTGACATCAAACAGTTGTTGTAAAGAAACACATCTGTAAATGTTACCCAAGTTCATACCATCATCCAAATATCTGAAACGTGTTGCTTTGTGTATTATATTAAATATTAACAACAGCTGCAAGTATCAGAGGTTTTATACATCTATTAAACGGTGCTAGTATCTCCATCATTCTGTAATTTTATCCCAAGACGACCTACTATTCAAGGTTCTGGCTATGTGTTGGTATGCATGGAATGTTATAGACTATGCTGCCCATCCAAGTAATGTCCTACCACTCCCCCTCTGGACATGGTGGGCAGCTGTGTTACCATCGCTGTCTCTAAACTACCAAATATTTGTGTCATCCTTAGTAAACAAGATAGTTCATCTGTGACAAACTGTTACAGTTGATGGTAATCAGTCATTCTTTAAAGACCAGTGCATAAATATGGGGACAGTGGTATGACAAGTATATACAGAAGGTCAGAGGTGACGATGAACAACACATCCATTATAATATACCAGGTCAACTGATTTTCAACTTTTTAACCTTGCAAGGGCAGTAAGAAACACTAAACAACTATCGGCTAGCCAAGACTTTCTCTTTTCATTGTTACCAAGGTTACAGCAGAGACCTTCCAACAAATTTGTCTGAAATTTATAGCCACCTGTTCCTGAAGTTCTTCAGTTTACATATTTTGATCAAAAATCACATTTTTTACTCAAATCACACATCTATCCTACAATCATTTTCATTTGAACAGTTTGTCAACTAGCCACCCAAAGTAATTATTGTGTTCAGCAGTTGTAGACTTTAACTTAGTTATTTATATATAACACAGACAGACACTTTACCATACATATAACACTGCTGAACCTTACTTCTGTTGTGTTAAAAACAACTTTTGCTTGATGTTATTTACCTATTAACAATTTCTCTTGACACCCTTAGGAACATCCCCATCACAATTCACGTACATCAACCTGCTTTGTAGTTTTTGGGTTTAATTCTATAAACCTCAAATCACATTTTTCAACAAAATTCACAGTTACTTTGTGATCATTCTGATTTGAACTACATGTATTTGAAACTAGACAATCTAAGTAATGTCCCTCATCAAATATCAGAGTAATCAACCAAACAATTTTGACTTTATCATTTACATACAAACATCTGCCAGCAAACGCACACTCACACTCACACACACACACACACACACACACACACACACACACACACACACACACACACAGAGAGCAGCATTTTGTATTTTGCCTTGCCTATACTGTATAAGTACAACTGAGCACACTATAGTAGCTATGAATACAAACAGCAATTCAACACCAACATAATACACTTACATCTGCAGTCCTGTCATATCTCTAATGGTTTTTTTCATCATCACAAATACCAAAGTATATTGTTCTCATTGCAAGGTATTGATTTTCAAACATAAAAACATTGATTTTCATCATAATTGGATGTGTATGATTCAGCCACCTCAGATTACATCATTCACATCCCTACGATATGGACCACTTTCTTCACATTCCATAAATTCAATTATTTCCATTAAACCATTGACTCTGAGCTGTGCCTTCAGCTATGTTGTCTTACAGATGTACTACATCAAATTTTACATAGCTCTAACATGTAAGGGGGTACCCACACTGTAGAGATATTTCCTTTCCTATAGGCTATGAAATTATCACTTAGGATTCTTTCAAACCTCCACCAAATACATGGTTCAACATTAATATACAAACATGTTATTTCATTCTGTAAATTCAAATTA
Organism: Glandiceps talaboti; assembly: GCF_964340395.1. Taxonomy (NCBI): domain Eukaryota; kingdom Metazoa; phylum Hemichordata; class Enteropneusta; family Spengelidae; genus Glandiceps; species Glandiceps talaboti. The sequence goes on from NC_135551.1 coordinate 2,335,669, forward strand.
CTATCATTATTTGAGGAGGAAGTGAGAATACTACACTTGACATAATAAATGGCATATCTGGCAACCAGGTAAATGTGGAATATGTGATTATTATTTTGTCTCTGAAATGACTTGCCAACAGAATGTGAACAATCCATGTATACTGGCACATTCTATACTAATGATTAATAGTGAACACATGCAAGAACTGTGACTATCACAGATGCTTTAGAAGTTTGTCATGGCATACACAAACTGACCAAGAGCAGTTGGGTCAATGATAGGGACTGCAAACTGACCAAGAGCAGTTGGGTCAATGATAGGGACTGCAAACTGACCAACAGCAGTTGAGTCAATGATAGGGACTGCAAACTGACCAACAGCAGTTGAGTCAATGATAGGGACTGCAAACTGACCAAGAGTAGTTGAGTCAATGATAGGGACTGCAAACTGACCAAGAGTAGTTGAGTCAATGATAGGGACTGCAAACTGACCAAGAGTAGTTGAGTCAATGATAGGGACTGCAAACTGACCAACAGCAGTTGAGTCAATGATAGGGACTGCAAACTGACCAAGAGTAGTTGAGTCAATGATAGGGACTGCAAACTGACCAAGAGTAGTTGAGTCAATGATAGGGACTGCAAACTGACCAAGAGTAGTTGAGTCAATGATAGGGACTGCAAACTGACCAAGAGCAGTTGGGTCAATGATAGGGACTGCAAACTGACCAACAGCAGTTGAGTCAATGATAGGGACTGCAAACTGACCAAGAGTAGTTGAGTCAATGATAGGGACTGCAAACTGACCAAGAGTAGTTGAGTCAATGATAGGGACTGCAAACTGACCAAGAGTAGTTGAGTCAATGATAGGGACTGCAAACTGACCAAGAGCAGTTGGGTCAATGATAGGGACTGCAAACTGACCAAGAGCAGTTGAGTCAATGATAGGGACTGCAAACTGACCAAGAGTAGTTGAGTCAATGATAGGGACTGCAAACTGACCAAGAGTAGTTGAGTCAATGATAGGGACTGCAAACTGACCAAGAGCAGTTGGGTCAATGATAGGGACTGCAAACTGACCAAGAGCAGTTGAGTCAATGATAGGGACTGCAAACTGACCAAGAGTAGTTGAGTCAATGATAGGGACTGCAAACTGACCAAGAGCAGTTGGGTCAATGATAGGGACTGCAAACTGACCAAGAGTAGTTGGGTCAATGATAGGGACTGCAAACTGACCAAGAGCAGTTGGGTCAATGATAGGGACTGCAAACTGACCAAGAGCAGTTGGGTCAATGATAGGGACTGCAAACTGACCAAGAGCAGTTGGGTCAATGATAGGGACTGCAAACTGACCAAGAGCAGTTGGGTCAATGATAGGGACTGCAAACTGACCAAGAGCAGTTGGGTCAATGATAGGGACTGCAAACTGACCAAGAGTAGTTGAGTCAATGATAGGGACTGCAAACTGACCAAGAGTAGTTGAGTCAATGATAGGGACTGCAAACTGACCAACAGCAGTTGAGTCAATGATAGGGACTGCAAACTGACCAACAGCAGTTGGGTCAATGATAGGGACTGCAAACTGACCAAGAGTAGTTGGGTCAATGATAGGGACTGCAAACTGACCAAGAGTAGTTGAGTCAATGATAGGGACTGCAAACTGACCAAGAGCAGTTGGGTCAATGATAGAGGCTGCAATTTTGATTTGTCAGACATGAACTACTTGATTGAGACATCAGACAGTTTATGGGTGAACATTTGTTTGTGAGATTGCCAAGTCTTCAAAACACAACTTCATATTGATACAAATCAATTATTGACAATATTTTCAATGTTCAGGCCTGATAACTAAAGATACTATATACATCATCCTTTTCAATATTTGCATACACAAAATTAAAGTGGCTATATATGGTTGGGTGTGTTTATTTCAGGATTTTAGTTTATAAAACAATTTTATCATGGCTGCATACTTGAAAAATTAATGTCAAACAACATTGTCAAAGTCTGTATTTGTAACTCAATAAATAGCAAAAAATTAATACAAAAGTGTTTGTTACTGAACATAAAACAACACATTTTTTTACAACTTTTAAGCTTTTTACAATGTATTGAGTTTACAAACACAGACTTGGTACATGTTGTTTGATATTGATTTTTCAAGTAGGAAGCCATGATAAAATTGTTTTATAAATTAAAACCCCAAACTAAATACCCAATCCTCATTCATATTGCTATTTTTAAACTATGTGTAACACACTGCTTTTCAGGTGATCACAAATATCACCATGCAGTGTGATATCCTCCAATAATAGACTTGTGGGTAGATGAACACTATCTGATGACATTATGTAGTAGCTATGAAATGGTAAGGTACATGAAATGGTAAGGTAAATGAACACTATCTGATGACATTATGTAGTAGCTATGAAATGGTAAGGTAGATGAATGGTAAGGTAGATGAATGGTAAGGTAGATCAAACTACAGGAAATGCAAACTTACTGCTGGCACAAGAAGGCGTTTAATTTCACTGACTGCCCTGGCAAGCTTAATATCAGCACGTTCTTTAGAATCTTCCACTGTAATAAGCACATGTAACTCTTCCTTTAGATGATCCCAATTTGGTCTGCCAATATTCTGTTCTTCCTTTAACACAAAAAAAAAGTACAAAATAATCACAAATTACAGAAATCTGCCAGACTATATGTATAATGCTATTTCTGCATATATAGTGAAAATAATGATCTCAAAAATCTAGCTTATCTCTGACAAAATACTGTCTAAACTGTTGTGGTTTTTTTTGGCTGTGTGGTGTTTTCACAAAATAAAGTGATATTTGTTGGATGCTGCTGGTAAGTGATCAGTGTTTGGAGTAATAATATACTGACATCCTTGACTGCACTATGTGCAATGGATTCCATAGAGACAATTTGATAACCCCTTAGAGAAAAGACCCATCAATGTTGGAAGTAACATGAGACACAACTACAATACTATTCCATAATACATGTCTGCTGTGACACTGAGAACAGTCTTGAGGGAGAATATCTGAATACATGGAAACTGGTAGGGATTGAAACAGGAATACCATCTCAATTTGTTCCAATAAGTCTACATGACTCAACAACTAAGTAAGCAGTACACCCTGTAAAGTGTGTAATGTACACATATATATTATCTCTGTTGTTGTTTTGACCAAATCACCTTATCACTGGAATGTTACCAAATCATCTTATCTGTTATCACTGGAATGTTACCATCTATTCAGGATCATACCTACAATTTCCACTTTCAATTAAATTTGTCATCCTACAATAACATTTCAGTTGTCTACATCACAAAACAATAGATCAATCTTCATATTTCATTATCCCTCCATGCTGAACTGATTACAGACTTGATGACAGACCGACTGAGTTCAGTATCTATATCTGAGAAAACTGACCGAGTTCAGTATCTATATCAGAGAAAACTGACCGAGTTCAGTATCTATATTGGAGAAAACTGACTCAGTTCAGTATCTATATCAGAGAAAACTGACTGAGTTCAGTAGCTATATCAGAGAAAACTGACTGAGTTCAGTATCTATATCAGAGAAAACTGACTGAGTTCAGTATCTATATCGAAGAAAACTGACTGAGTTCAGTAGCTATATCAGAGAAAACTGACTGAGTTCAGTAGCTATATCAGAGAAAACTGACTGAGTTCAGTAGCTATATCAGAGAAAACTGACTGAGTTCAGTAGCTATATCGAAGAAAACTGACTGAGTTCAGTATCTACATGTGTATATCAGAGAAAACTGACTGAGTTCAGTATCTATCAGAGAAAACTGACTGAGTTCAGTAGCTATATCAGAGAAAACTGACTGAGTTCAGTATCTATATCGAAGAAAACTGACTGAGTTCAGTATCTATATCAGAGAAAACTGGCTGAGTTCAGTATCTATATCAGAGAAAACTGACTGAGTTCAGTATCTATATCAGAGAAAACTGACTGAGTTCAGTAGCTATATCAGAGAAAACTGACTGAGTTCAGTAGCTATATCAGAGAAAACTGACTGAGTTCAGTATCTACATGTGTATATCAGAGAAAACTGACTGAGTTCAGTATCTATCAGAGAAAACTGACTGAGTTCAGTAGCTATATCAGAGAAAACTGACTGAGTTCAGTATCTATATCAGAGAAAACTGACTGAGTTTAGTATCTATATCGAAGAAAACTGACTGAGTTCAGTATCTATATCAGAGAAAACTGACTGAGTTCAGTATCTATATCAGAGAAAACTGACTGAGTTCAGTAGCTATATCAGAGAAAACTGACTGAGTTCAGTAGCTATATCAGAGAAAACTGACCGAGTTCAGTATCTATCAGAGAAAACTGACTGAGTTCAGTATCTATATCAGAGAAAACTGACTGAGTTCAGTATCTATATCAGAGAAAACTGACTGAGTTCAGTATCTATATCAGAGAAAACTGACTGAGTTCAGTAGCTATATCAGAGAAAACTGACTGAGTTTAGTATCTATATCAGAGAAAACTGACCGAGTTCAGTATCTATCAGAGAAAAATGACTGAGTTCAGTATCTATATCAGAGAAAACTGACTGAGTTCATGATAATATGGCACATTGTCTCATCATCAACCTGTCATTAATCTGTCTAGGAATTAATTTTTTAACTTCTCTCATTAAATTTATTAATTCATTTTCTGATCACAAAGTACTTTATTTATAATGACAATAGTAAAATTCATTAAATAAACTGCAAACTAAGACATAGAATTTACCCAACCTATCTATTTATTTATCTCTGCTCATTTGTTGATAAATATGGGGTTTTTTTAAGGACATGGTTTCTGTGTAGGAATGCTATATGTGTGTCTGTAAGGTTAGTCTCCATCATAGCAAAAATAGCGCCAATGGCGTCGTAGCAAAACTATACAGTTTTTTTAAATGTTTACCCACGCACGCACGCACGCACCCACCCACCCACCCCCCCCCACACACACACAAACACAAACACACACACACACACACACAAACAAACACACACACACACCCATACAAGCACACACACACAAATACACACACACCCACACAAACACACACACCCACACAAACACACACACACACACAAACACACACACACACCCACACACACACCCACACAAACATACACCCACACCCACACACACACACCCACACACACACACACACACACACACACACACACACACACACACACACACACACACACACACACACACACACACACACACACACACACACACACACACACACACACTTTGCCATGTATAAGAACCTTATCAGTTCAGTTGTGGTAAAAATGGGAAACATCTTCAATAAAGGTTGATATATTCAATGACAGCGTAATCAAAATGCATAAAGTGGTGCCCTCTGACTCCTGGGGCAGGGATCATTAAACAGAGTTTCTAGGAAATATTCAATCAATCTGTAGTTACCATGACAATGCATCACATTCAGGATGCATGGGAATCCGTTGTCATGGTAACTGTCTCTTACCCTTTTCCTATCTCTCATTGATCCTCTCCCTCTGACCATTATTTTGCATCCCGTGAGTCGTTCAAGTTCCTGTGCTGTTTTACCACGTGGCCCTAGTATCCTTCCGACAAAGTTATACTGAAAACAAAACACAAGAAAACAGGTTTATACAAAACTAGGTAACTTGCGTGCCTTTCAATGTTTAAGATTAAAAGTCTAAGCTTCAAATATTTTGGCATCATGGTATGATGTTATGATGATATCCTATTGCTTATTACAAAAAGTTATTTTGTTACAAAATCTGAAATTTATGATAAAGTAACACATATCACAAATTATCTTGACTATATTATTCATTCCACCATAATACGATGGTAAGAGTATTGGATACTTACAAGGTTAAAGGTCACAGTGGCAGAACAATAAACTGATATTTGACTAAAAAAAGCTGAATAATTACAGTAAGAACAGTCCAATATCTCATTTTATTATTCAGTGGGCAAAATGGATAGTTTAATGAAATTGGTGAGGTGACATCTGGCGTTTGATATAGTCCAAGTGCATTATGCATAATAGAGAGACTCTGACTGACTCCCTCCTTGTACATTAGACTAATGCATATTGAATTTACTTGTTAATACATGTAAAAAGACACCGTGATGTGAATATGGAGAAAGGAAAAATTCATGACAAAGGTTATCACTAAATCAGTAAAGAGGATTTGGACAGTCTCTAGGGAAATACCTGACAATATACTGACAACATGTTTATGTCATCAAACTAGCTAAACAGATCATTCTAGCTACTGTACTGCGTATGTGTCTAAATACATGTACATGCATGTTATCAAACTAGCTAAACAGATCATTCTAGCTACTGTACTGTATGTGTCTAAATACATGTACATGCATGTTATCAAACTAGCTAAACAGATCATTCTAGCTACTGTACTATATGTGTCTAAATACATGCATCTCATCAAACTAGCTAAACAGATCATTTTAGCTACTGTACTGTATGTGTCTAAATACATGCATGTTATCAAACTAGCTAAACAGATCATTTTAGCTACTGTACTGTATGTGTCTAAATACATGCATCTCATCAAACTAGCTAAACAGATCATTCTAGTTACTGTACTGTATGTGTCTAAATACATGTACATGCATGTTATCAAACTAGCTAAACAGATCATTCTAGCTACTGTACTGTATTCATCTCACTTTAATACCTCATTCTCAATTCTTTAAAATACTGATCTTCAGCATCTGATAAAAATAGGTGATTATGTTTACATTACAATGCACACGATTTACAAAATAATTTGGTTCTCTTACATTATAAAGGTCTCTCAACTCATTGTTACATTAAAACTTTGGTTATCCAAACTTTTGTTACTACACTGTTTGCTTATCTGAACAGTTATGGCATTTGAATTGTTTGGTTATCTGAACAGTTATGGGATTTGAACTGTTTGGTTATCTGAACTGTTGTGGGATTTGAACTGCTTGGTTATCTGAACTGTTGTGGGATTTGAACTGTTTGGTTATCTGAACAGTTATGGGATTTGAACTGTTTGGTTATCTGAACAGTTATGGGATTTGAACTGTTTGGTTATCTGAACTGTTATGGGATTTGAACTGTTTGGTTATCTGAACTGTTGTGGGATTTGAACTGTTTGTTATCTGAACAGTTATGGGATTTGAACTGTTTGGTTATCTGAACTGTTGTGGGATTTGAACTGTTTGTTATCTGAACAGTTATGGCATTTGAAATCTTTGGTTATCTGAATTTATATGGTATTTGAACTGTTTGCTATCTGAACACTTGTGTACCACTGTGGGGTGGGGTTTTTTTTAATTTAAGGTTGTTTGTTTTTAAAAATTCTGTCAATTTCATTATTACAATAATCTGAATTACTACAGATAATAATATATTTGAAAGGTACTAGTACATGTGTAGTCCATGTTACAAATAATGACAAATGTCTAGTTGTGGCATGGGCAGCCAAACTTACCACATATCACAATTTTCAATTCACACTGTAAAATAGTTTGGGAAAGAGCAAGCGCTATATTGAAGAGCTTTGTGGATAGGTTCATGAACCTTACAAGTTAGCCAAATTATTGTCACTTTTAAAGTACAGCATAGGGATGTTATTTCCATTAAGCAAGGCTTTGCATGTACAATGTACAACCATATATCATCACAGCTGTCTTGCAAAACGATAGCACTACATAATCCATGTAAAGTGAAGGCAGATCACTTGGATTGTAGCAAACGACGTACCAGGATTGTGGAAAACGATACTGGTACATATGAAGTCTTTTAGACTGACAACAGACCAATACATAAGGTAGATTATCTGTAACACAGCAATCTTAATTTATTGTTCTAACTGTATTAAATCAAGTTTTTACCAAATCTACTTACATGCAACCAATATATACTCCTTATTTCAGACTACTTTTGAGACCCATTAATTACAGATCTTACTGCTACAAAATGCTTTGTATATTTATTTCATTCTTCCTTTGTGGTCTGAATTACCTTTCTTGTTATTGTCTATTTAAATCATAAATTGTAGGGTTTTTTGTCTGTACAAGTCTCATATTGAAGACAAGCCTGCCTACATCCTACATCATAAATTGTGTTTTGTGCCTGTTCATTGTCATGTTGATGTCAGTCCTTTGACAAAAGTTTGATTTCACAAAATTGACATCTCTTGGCGTTCCATGAACAAAATTCCTCAGTACAAGTTGTGAATAATTGGTGCATATATATGTACATTATACTTCACTATCCTTTGTAGTGAAATACAAGCAGAGCACACTAATGGTCTATATGTACTTATACTTTCAATCATACAAACCAAAGTATACAAATCATTTCACAAACAAACAACGCTTTCCTCAAATCTAACCATTATTTCTGTCATGAACACAAATCAACACTTTTATTACATTCACAATTCTCACAATAACAGCAAGTCCTGTCTCTCCCTATTTGTAATTGAATAAACCATAATTTTATTCTGCGATATTGAAAACTTGGTTACTTTTAATGCAGTACGTCAACAGAGTGGGGAAGTCAACACATTATCATGTTATATTTTTAGAAAGTAAATGGAAAAGTTTGACATTTTAGATATGCCTTTTTAAAATGCTACACTAGTGACTTATGTCTGGCTATGTAGAATTTGTAGGCAGTAAGCACACATGTAGACTGATACTCATCAAACCATCTCATCTCACAACTCTCTCTAATTACAAATCTTTTTGTAAGCATATAAATATAACAAAACTGGATTGTATCAAAGTTTACTTCCTTCAAGATGTTATGAATACTTATTTCTCTGAAATGAAATATTTCCGTTTCAGTTTCAAAATAATAACATAATTGAATATAACCTCCCAGACTTCCCTGGCCTGTTTACATCACGATCTGTCATTTTGGTTCAATGTCTCACTAACTGATTGCAATGCTATCAACAACAACCCAATTTATACTTTTCATGAGCCGGGGGATGGGTGACTGGACACCTACAAGCTTTTCATTAGTTATCTTCCAGCACCCAGTCGCATTTGTCATTTTCATTTCATTATTTTTTATTTATTAATTTGTGTTATTGCAAATAAAGCACTTATATATAATTTAAAAAAATTAATTTAGCTATGCCCTATTGGCAGTTAACAGCATGCCTGTTTGTAGATATTTACATAATATTCACTATATGTAAATAATGTCACTCTTGTGTTCAGACATCTCAATGAGGAAATATTTACATATTGACTTCATTTGAATATAGTCAATTAGGCTGATGTACGTTATCACTTCCCATTGACACCAATCAGTTTGAGTGTTCATTTACATAATGACTTCATTTGAATATAGTGAATTAGGGTGATGTACGTTATCACTCCCCTTTGTAACAAATCAGTTTGAGTGTTCATTTACATAATGACTTCATTTGAATATAGTCAATTAGGGTGATGTACGTTATCACTCCCCATTGTCACCAATCAGTTTGAGTGTTCATTTACATAATGACTTCATTTGAATAAAGTCAATTCGGCTGATGTACGTTATCACTCCCCACTGTGACCAATCAGTTTGAGTGTTCATTTACATAATGACTTCATTTGTATATAGTCAATTAGGCTGATGTATGTTATCACTCCCCATTGTCACCAATCAGTTTGAATGCATTTTTTTTCAAACCAATCGGTTTAAACATGATTTTCAAACCCATTAATCGTCACTGATTGCTAACATTACAAGTGGTTAGTGCTGGTGAGACATTGAAACATAATCAATGATTGTGATGTACACTGGCTAAGACATCACATTTGTTACACAAATGAAAAGTTCTATTCACAAGTTAAAAAAAAAATTTGGAAGCACATCCTCAAGTTTCCGTCTACAACTTGCTTCCAAGGCTTTGTGAATCAGAGTAGAAATTTGAACCCAGTGTTCATGTACATTCATGCTTGGTTAAGGTTGTTGTATAGGCTATTTTTCATCCAATTCTTTATTGTAGAAATATTGTTGTAACTTTGTTAAAAATAAAGATATTGACTCCAAATTGTCAGTGATTATCCCTTTAATATTAAAAATTACAAACATTTAAATTATATGTTTACAGATATGCTGAAACTTGACACCTGGGATTTATTTAAGCAAACTACATCTAGCTTGAAAGAAAATGTGACTCCTGCTAAGCCCTGAAGAATAAAGCCCAGAAGCTTGGTGATTTTAGGAGTTTTGTAGTTGTGGCAAAGTCTAACAAGTTGACAATCAGTTACATCACACCATCATGCATGTTTGCCTGCAGTTATTTCTTTTTCTGAGGTTAGATTCCATAGTTGTTTGTATTTGAGTGTATTCCATAGTCTAAACAAATGTGTTGAAAGCCCAATTCTAACACTATGTGCTATAGATGGAGAGACTAGTCTGAAAGCCCAATTCTAACACTATGTGCTATAGATGGAGAGACTAGTCTGAAAGCCCAATTCTAACACTATGTGCTATAGATGTAGAGACTAGTCTGAAAGCCCAATTCTAACACTATGCGCTATAGATGGAGAGACTAGTCAAGGTACATGCCCTAAGTTAGATGCCTGTAATGATTTGATATAGATTCAAGTACTCATACATAACATCCAATCAAACATCTAAAAAGATGATGCTAATCAGCCAAACATAACATAAAACATTATCAAAAGAAGTTTTCTGAGCACTTTAATCTCTATTCTACACCAAGTTTTGGTATGCTAATCGACAGTATCAGCATATTGTTGACAGAGACAATAGCTTTCTTTATGATACGGAGCTGACCTGCCTGTTAATGACAGTACACATTTCAAACTGTATTCAAACCCTGTAAATGACTTAGAGATTAAATACTATGTCTTTGATCATTGTGGTGCCATGGTTTGAAAACAGACAGAGATGTCTGATTACATGTAACAAAGCAATTATTGACTCAGATGCAATCCAAATTTGTAAAACAATAGATACTACACAAAGGTGAGTAAGAACAGAGTAGGGTTACTATTACAACTAAGGCTAAACCATTGCATTTCAGGGCGGGGCTTGAGTATTTTGACCCCACAATTTTTTTTCAACCACCGTGACAGCAATTTTTTTTTTCGAAAGCAAGTAGACAGCAAATTTTGTTTTTGCCTGGTATCAGCACAAGCAAATGTTTTTCTTAAATATTAAGCTTTAAATTTTACTATTGTTTCGTCATGTCCTATAACTTAAGATAATACAGACAACCCTAGTCAAGTGTCACTGTAATTTTTTGCACTTTCAGCACAACAAATACTTGTTTTACCCCACTCTGGAAACAAATCTTTTTTCCTCCAGTCCCCCACCCCCCTCCCCGAACAGAAATCAAATGGTTTACCCATGTTACAGCATTATGTAAGATGACATTAATCTTTACACCCAGATATGGGGTTTGAGGTAGGAGGTTGTGTGGCAGAAGGGCCAAACAACCAAGGCTTCCAGTCTAGGGGGTGGATTCAGTTTCAAGATTCTTTGTAATATGTTGAAAATTATTGTGATGGGGGGACAACACCAAGCTACTTGTCAGAATTAGTTGTTATTGGTCAATCAGTACACAACACAACACAACAAAGAGTGTTGGAGTGTCTTTTTTCTATTAACGACCATAGGAAAAACCAGTACACATTATTTAGTTATAGAACTTTTATTGTAACTGTATATGCACCAAAACTGTGGAATTATCTTCCATCTGATCTTTGGTTGAGTTATTCAAGGCAAATCTTAAAACATTCCTATTTCGTCAAAGTTATTGTTGAAGTGGTTGTGTCTTAATTTTTATGGGTTTCTAATGTCTCCTGTATTGTCTCTTTTGTTGTTTTAAATTAAACTGTTCACTTGTGATTTTATGATGTGATGTGGTAAGCAGTTTTTTATAGGTTTTTTTCTCTGAATCATGTTTTTAAATTTTGCAATTCGTTATGTACAGATCGTTGAGACCTATGTTGTGTAATGGTCTTTAAACAATAAATTATTATTATCATTATTTAATTATTATGGACCTTGGCATCCTGACTATACAGTGTGAAGGAATCCTGTATGTCAGGTCAACCAATTGAGTTGACCTACTTATAGGTGATACATTTACTGTGTAACTATCTATATCTATATCTACATGTCTTGTTATTTCATATCATCTACTTCTTACCTACATGTAATTAAATGACATGAGAAGTGAAATGTGACCTTCCTCAGTACCAGATGTTTTTAGTAAACATCACAATTTCTCTGTAATTTTATTTTGTTTAAAGGTCTCTGTTGGTCACATCCTTAGCTACATGTACACTACCTGCATGAGTAAACAAGTCATTGTGAATTCATTTTCTGTGACTGTATAAATTTTGAAAACAACCCTGACTCAACTATACTGCAATGTTTGTTGTGACAGATTATATGTAACCATATAGCAATGGTAATAAGAATTTTGTCAAGCCAGACAAGTTTCTTTCTATATAACTATATTTGTCAATGTAATGATCTGAATATGTCAAACTAAACTTCTATGATAATTAATAATTTGAAAGAAATAATTGCTTGATCAGAAATGTTTGTACATCCTGTATATTGGATACTATCCAGTCTTTTGGTAAAGTAAGAAGAATGGGTTTAATCATTTTGTGTAACTATACCTCTGGATTTCTAGTCATGCAAAGCATACCTAACAAAGGCAACATTTCTTGTGAATCAAACACTATTGATTGTGATGTTTGTCAGAACACCACCCATTCTCCTAATATTCAATTCCAAGACTTAATTCTATTCTTGCTCACTGCTTTGAGCAAAACATGCCTGTCGTCCAAATTACATCATAGCGACTTATTTGCCGTCTGCCATCCATGCCTGTAGTCCAAATTACAGTGCCATCATAGTGACTTATTTGCCGTCATTCATCCCTGATTTTTAACATCCAAACAAGTGCATCACACCATCTGGAAAGTCTTGTTGATTCTTGGCAAGACAATATCACTATATTGTCATTCTTTGTAAAATAGTTACCATTGTAGTCACTTTCATTTCATTTACACTATGTGTGTGCCGACTCATATTCAAGTCTGACACCTTTTTTTACAATTGTTCTACTTTATTATGAAATCTGTGAACAGATGAATGATGCAGCATTACGTCAACACTGGCCTGTACTGGTTATGATGCAGCATTACGTCAACACTGGCCTGTACTGGTTATGATGCAGCATTACGTCAACACTGGCCTGTACTGGTTATGATGCAGCATTACGTCAACACTGGCCTGTACTGGTTATGATGCAGCATTACGTCAACACTGGCCTGTACTGGTTATGATGCAGCATTACGTCAACACTGGCCTGTACTGGTTATGATGCAGCATTACGTCAACACTGGCCTGTACTGGTTATGATGCAGCATTACGTCAACACTGGCCTGTACTGGTTATGATGCAGCATTACGTCAACACTGGCCTGTACTGGTTATGATGCAGCATTACATCAACACTGGCCTGTACTGGTTATGATGCAGCATTACGTCAACACTGGCCTGTACTGGTTATGATGCAGCATTACGTCAACACTGGCCTGTACTGGTTATGATGCAGCATTACGTCAACACTGGCATGTACCGGTACTGGTTATGATAGGTCAATTCTTTATATGACTTGATAACAAATCTAGCTAATCTTAGATAACCAAACATATCTAGCTAATCTTAGATAACCAAACAGATCTAGCTAATCTTAGATAACCAAACAGATCTAGCTAATCTTAGATAACCAAACAGATCTAGCTAATCTTAGATAACCAAACAGATCTAGCTAATCTTAGATAACCAAACAGATCTAGCTAATCTTAGATAACCAAACAGATCTAGCTAATCTTAGATAACCAAACAGATCTAGCTAATCTTAGATAACCAAACAGATCTAGCTAATCTTAGATAACCAAACAGATCTAGCTAATCTTAGATAACCAAACATATCCAGCTAATCTTAAACAAAACTGATTCACTTATGAAACAGAGAAATGTCTTTTTCAAAGCTCCATCACAGCCCACCTACCTACACAGCCCACCTACCTACACAGCCCACCTACCTACACACAGCCCACCTACCTACCTACATAGCCCACCTACCTACCTACACAGCCCACCTACCTACACAGCCCACCTACCTACACAGCCCACCTACCTACCTACACAGCCCACCTACCTACCTACACAGCCCACCTACCTACCTACACAGCCCACCTACCTACCTACACAGCCCACTTACCTACCTACACAGCCCACCTACCTACCTACAAAGCCCACCTACCTACATAGCCCACCTACCTACACAGCCCACCTACCTACCTACACAGCCCACCTACCTACACAGCCCACCTACCTACACAACCCACCTACCCACATTGTAGTACACTGTACCTACAACTTAAAACTATTTGGGGTTTTTTCTTCAGATTAATCCAACTGGTTCGTATCTGGTCAAAATTTACATAATTAAGCTTCAATAATCCACGTGTAAAAACAAAGCTAAACAATTTGATTAGTCTTTCTACAATCAAAATATCTCAGTTTTTTGTACACTGCAAAATATTAATAAGTCAACCTGCTTGAATGTTATCTACACAAATACAGTATCTTTGATCCATCCCCTATTCAATGACACTGTCTGGAAGCTAGCATATATGTGATTTACAGAGATCATCCCCTATTCAATTTTGTTTCCCTGCTTGACTTAATTTTACATATTCTACTCGATTAACATACTCACTATTTCATTTGCATACATCTTCAAGCTGACTGCTATCATTTTCCTGCATCACTGAATAGAATTTCCTCATCTCAGACAGCTCATCAATTAACTAGCCTCTATTAAGATTGCAGCTGCGATTCATTACATTCATATTTATGGCTAAAGCTCATAATGCCATACTGAATGCAATCACATGACAATTTTCCAATTAAGTGAACTCTGTGAAATCAACCACGTTCATTAATTTTCATTTTTGACAGTATAAATCAAATACTTAACATAGTCAACTGTGTCTAATTGTCCGACAAAAACATGAGTCCATTTGTGTATAACTAATGTTGTTGGATATACACTTTATGCACTGTATACCAGTCTACCTAAGTCAAAACTAGTCATTAAACCTTGACAGTCTTCATGTACATGTAGCCTCCTTTACACAATCTTGAAAGAATGTCACTGCATCTTCAGGAGACACAGTTTGAACTGACAAGTTAATGAGGTCACTGTACTATATAAAGCTATGCTGACATGTAAACTTAGTTCTGTATCATATAATATCAAATTCTGTTCCATGACACATCCAGGTAGGCAACACAGATATGTTATGTATACAAATGTACATGTGCATGTATATCCATTGAAACTAACTGTATGTATGTTCACACTTCAATGTATGATATTTAGTTCTGCTGTACAGAAAATGATAACATTGGAAATATTATGATAACTTTTATAAGACTACTAACTACAACACTAAAAATTAAAATAATAATTATTTGGAAACCAATAATCCCAAACTTGCTAAATGTAATACTTTCTAATGTTTCATAAGAGTAACCCAGTGACTTACTTTGTACCATGTTTATGACATTAATCCAGTGACCTTCCTCCAGACCCTTGTGTTTATCAACACAGGACATTTCAAGGGTACCTACATTTTATAGTTGGTTTGGATCATAAATAATGCTGGGATTTGTGACCTACTATTACTAATTTTAAGGCAGTCAAACATCCACACTGAATAATACATGACCATGTACTGTAGTTCTCACAGTGCCTCATAACTACTTATTTTCTTTTTGTAAGGGATGTTATGTTATGCTTCTGTGCGTATGTGTCTGTCTGTTTGTGAACACCGATATCTCAAAAACTTCCACATCAATTGTGATGAAACTTGCTACACATCTTCCACATCCTAATCCCAAGAAATAATTAGATTTTGGTAAAGATCCAATGAAGATTAATTAGTAATTTAGGTAAATAATGATTTTGGTAATTAAGTGATATCTTGAGAGGTAATTCTACAAATTGTATATAACTTAGCACATACATTGATGATAAGTAAACGCATACATTTTGGTATTTTTTTGAATATCCTATGCACAAATGAGATAATTTAATGAACTGAATTAGCCTTAACACTACTTTTCACAAGTGGGCACCACAACTTTCCCACTTAAGGAGTTTGTGTGACAAGCAACACTGTAGTCTATACACTGTGACTGTCCAAATACTAGCACATAGGCACTGCCAATGTGCATATACCAAGGACAATGCAAAAATAGCTCAGCAGTCATATCATCAGAAGTGTCTTATACAATCACTGTGTCTTTTGGAGGATCAAATCCTAGCCCAATGCTCAATTCAGAGGTATTAAAATTCATGAAAGATCAGCTTTCTAAGTGACGATCAATGTCACAGGATATGTCACAGTTCAATCTTGCAGAAAATGTACTGTTATGGAAGGTCAAATTTCATATAGTTCATATTATATCAAATAAGGGCACATCGTGTATGATACTATTGATAGCTAGAGTTCAGAATTTTGCATTAAAACAATGTGTGTAGGAACAAGAATCTATGGTATTGCCCTTACGAGAGGCATTCCGTTTGTAGCTGGTTAGCACAGGATGGGAATGAGTGTACTGTTTAAGTAAGTAACGATTAATGTCAATTTTTATGCTACACATAAACACATTGTTGTCGCAGTAGACAGATTGTGACCTGTCTCTATACACTCTCCCAGGTCAATGTAAAACTGTCATATATCTCTCTCTCTCTCCCCCCACCCACCCCCTGATCTCATTTTTTGTATTAACTCAACCATTCTTGTCAAGTTTCCTTTCAATCACAAAATATTTAAATGTGAAGTAACCATAAATTAAAGCTCCGCTTTTCAGATTTGAACTGAGAAAAAAGGACAATCTGTGCAGTTTGTCAGCCTTTCTTTATGAGATCTGGACTAATTCACACTGACAATCATTCTGTGTGCCCATTACATTACATCACATTTACACAAATCAAACTTTTCTCCTACAACATTATACCATTACCATTCAATGTCAACCACCAACACAGTTATGCATAAAACATTTTGTTTTTTGTTGTTTTCTTTCAAGGGACCCCATAAAACTCTTGTGGTGGGGATGTTGCTCAGGATAGAACTATGATTTTGAAGTACATGCAATTTCATTTCAAATACCTTTGTCTAGGAGGTATTTGTGTGTGTGTGTGTGTGTGTGTGTGTGTGTGTGTGTGTGTGCACGCGCGTGTGTATGTGTGTGTGTGCACGCGCGTGTGTATGTGTGTGTGCACGCGCATGTGTGTGTGTGTGTGTGTGCACGCGCGTGTGTATGTGTGTGTGTGTGCATGCCACAACCTGTGTATGTGTGCATGCATGTACGTATACATACATGTATACATATACACACATACACATGCCTGCATGTATTTAAATGTATGTGCATGTACACACACACACACACATTTCACCATAGCTATAGCACTACTAAACCTCAGTTCAATTGTGCTAAAAAGGGACCAACAGAGATCTAGAATGTCATTTTTTTTCATGTTTTTGTTCCTCTGTTTAATATATTATTTGTCTACTTTTAAACATAACACTAACAGCAGAAGCAAGACCAGATGTTGACACTAATGATGCATACATCTGTTGTCATGGAAATAACCATAATAAATATTCCAGTAAATTTGTTAGATGTAAACAAATCGTAACAATTGTACAGATTTGCACTTAAATTAGAATACAGAGATGTATAAACTTGTTTTTTGGTTTGATTACTCTATAATGTACAAGAAGGTTATAGCCAACAATTAAATTATATTGGGACCAGTTTGGCTCAATTCCAAAATCATTTAAAGTAAAAATAATTACCCTAGAATTATTTCCAAGGAGAAAGCTAGTGCTGCAGATAAATTTGATAAATATTGGATTCAGGTTTTTAACATCATACTACAATAAAGTCTGTAACGGTTTGCCAATCCATTAGCTTCATTCAAAACTTGCTATGTAGCATATGCTAATCATGCAAACTTTGTAATAGGGCTTGAAATAAGGGTGTTTTACTTGTCCCAGACAAGTGATTTGAAAAACTGGGCAAGGGGTTTTAGAAAGTACTTGTCCCAGTGGAAAAGTAGAATTTCTCATGGTTTTCAAATTTCAAATTTTAAAACCGGTTTGCTCATTCTACTAATATAAGTGAAATATTCCTGTATCTGCAGAAACTTTCAAAGTGATATTTTAACATATGAATGGAAGCACTAGATTTACTGAGTTTACTCAAACTAGAAAGTACATGTAACATTATGACACTTATCCATAAAGTCTGATCAAAAGGAACAAAATGTCAATAAAATTTACAACAAAAATATCTACTTTGTGGACAAGTACTTTTTGCAAGTGTTTTTAATTTCAATTTCACAAATTTGTTTCCATTATTTTAAACCCTGAATATGTATTATATACAATATGACAATATCTTTATACTTTGCTAATATAATAACACTATTCAGCTATATAATACAACACGACTTAATATTACCTTTCCTTTAATACAGTCAAACACTTTGATACACTACTAGTACTATTACGACATTCCACTATCAATAGAATATATTAGCTTGGCACAGCAAGTCACCAGAGTGCCATTCCCACAATGTTTTATGGATAAAATCAACTTAGCATTATCGCTTTATTAAGGATGCCATGTGAAGGCCAAGTAAATACACTGTCATCAGGTCAAACCAGATGAGATGATTGTAGCCAAATAAATAAACTATCTAATATAGGACCCCCATCATAAATCATATCAGTACATCACAGCTTACCAGCACCTGTCATATCAGTACATCACAGCTTACCAGTACCTTTCATATTAGTACATCACAGCTTACCAGTACCTTTCATATTAGTACATCACAGCTTACCAGTACCTTTCATTGACACTGTCCATGTGTTCACATAACATACTTTGATAAACAATACTTCATAGACCTTACTTGTCAAATATAAATACCTCTGATATATCAATTTGTAATAAATGGTCCGACTTCAAATATCATTCATTCACAAAGGGAATGGGTCTTTCACCTCAAAATTCAGTAGAACAGGTTTTTAGCGAAATGAATCATTTTCAAAGTTATGAATTTATTTCCCATCTGTTAATTATCATTGTTGGTAGTTAATGACAGATGCTAATAACAACGTATGTGTATCATACCATGTGTGTGTGTGTGTGTGTGTGTGTGTGTGTGTTTGTGTGTGTACGTACGTGTGTGTGTGTACGTATGTGTGTGTACGTACGTGTGTGTGTGTATGTACGTACGTACGTACGTACGTACGTGTGTGTGTGTATACGTATGTGTGTGTACGTACGTGTGTGTGTACGTACGTGTGTGTGTACGTACGTACGTGTGTGTGTGTGTGAGTGTGTCTGTGTGTGTGTGTGTGTGTGTGTGTGTGTGTGTGTGTGTGTGTGTGTATGTACATGTGTGTATGTGCATCCATCTGTATACATGCATGTTTTCATGTCCAGTTAAACCATTACACCCGTCTATTGGTCCTTGGTAGTTGTGTGATCACTATAATCCACTGATCTAATCTGTCTGATCACTATAATCCATTGATCTAATCTATATACCACCAGCCACTTTATCTAATCTCATTTGATCAATTATTCAATCCATTCTCTGATCTAATTTATTAACATTCTAACAGATTCCAACACAGTGACGGGTTGTTCTATAAATGCACTACATCAAACTCAAGACTTGTTTTCCAAGCTGATCACTTCCTACCAGAGAATTGGTTTCCATTATGATAGATTATGTCTCATGTCTACATAGAATCTACCATTTCCTGTTATGATGACTAACAACACTAAACTTTACGGA
The DNA here is from genome assembly GCF_964340395.1 of Glandiceps talaboti. Classification (NCBI taxonomy): domain Eukaryota; kingdom Metazoa; phylum Hemichordata; class Enteropneusta; family Spengelidae; genus Glandiceps; species Glandiceps talaboti. The sequence goes on from NC_135551.1 coordinate 2,355,660, forward strand.
TTTATGCCAAGTTACAATTTTTATTTGGGATAACTTTATCTATTTAATGGAAGCATTGAGGTGTTTTATGAATACTTTTACTTTCTGGGACTTTTGGTGTTGTTTTTCTTGGGGGGAGAGAGGAGCTGGGGGAGGGAATACTTGTCTATATGCAACTCCTTTTAAAATTAGTAGTAAGTTACATGTAGTAGGTAGACACACTATTTTTGCTGAATATTTGCATATCTTATAACATCACATAAAACTTGTCTAACTTGGAGTGCATGTCTACACACTTTTCAAATTCAAATCACTACATGGCTTCACACAATAGCATTGTTCTCCTTACAAAGATCATATTTTATTTATTGATTTGAATGATACAGGCTTACTAAGTTATTGTCATGTAAATCAAATACTAGTAAATCAATGTGTTTGATTTGAATGAAACAGGCTTATTGTAATGTAAATCAATGTGTTTGATTTGAATGATACAGGCTTATTGTCATGTAAATCAATGTGTTTGATTGTTCACAAATGGGGTTGTTTCAACCATACTGTGTTAATTCTGTAGAAAAGTATCCAGTTCTAAGAGATTGTACAAAACCTGCAATCCCAAACACCCTGCCCCCCTTTAAACATATACTTACATCTGGATATTCTTTGACTGGCACATAGAGTTTTTCTGAGATCTGGACTATAGGTCCCATTGGGTCTGGAAGTTTGTCTATCACACTGCATACTGGGAATAGTGTTCCTCTTACTCGGCTGATTTCTGTTAGAAAACAACAACATCAACACATATTTATAAACAATTGTAACTAAAAGTAAAAACCTTCAGCTTACCATTACCTTCAGGATATAATTAGAACAATAACTGTAATAACACCAACTTCTCTTTTCTTATCTTTCTTTATCAAGACCATTGATTTTAGAAATACTTCTATCTTATGGGACATCTAAACTACCACTTCAGGCATATATGTACACCTTAGTAATCTTATTGCAGAACTAAATACTGTATGATAAAGAGATGGCTCAACAAAATAACCCACAAAGATTCTATTCTTGTCTAAATTGTTCAGCATGTTTTTATTTGATGACAAACAAGTGACCCACACAATACCATATTTGCTTCTAAGATGACAAAATTGACTATATTATGACATATTTACTTTCAGAAAATTGTTGCCCTTCTGAATTTGATAATCTAATCTACCTGTCTTTACAATAACAATACTCTATGCAATAAATAGAAGCAATTCTAAAGGTAGACACAATTATATGTTTGCTATGCTTATTTCTCATGAGTATATATCTTTTATATAAAAGTCTTCCCTAAATTAGAATTCACTTGAGGCTGTCAGCTACTCAGTATGACTAAACCGACGTGTTCATACATACATGGTATTCTATTCAACACAGACAATAGCACAAATCATGATGAATGGTTGTTTTGTGATTGTCCTACTGTTTATTACAATAGACATCAAATAACCAGTTTGATGGCAGTCATCTAGTCACTATAGATGTACATGTATTACATTTTTATACATTTCACACTTAACCAACATTGATTTTACACTCTCCAATTTAATTTACAAGACAGCATACAAACTCCATGAATAAGTAGCCCAAATGAGTATTGATCTATATCACAGTCATACATGCATTTCACCTCCTAATCAAGTGTCTCTTCTTTGGAGAGTGAAACCCTACTCGGCCAATTCATGTGACATTTTTGATCTTTCATAGTATGGCATTAATCAAGAATGAATAGCATGGCCTCCACTCCCACAGTTCTATCCTATAACCAACAAAAGCAATGTCATGACCCTTTGATCAGTTTTAGTGTAGTTGTTGAATGGGCTATCCATGATCAGTTCCAGCATGTATGCCTCTATTACCGTAATCAATATTATGCTTTGAGAACTCCCGTGGATGTCACAGTCAATCTAAGCTGATTTTACCACTCACAGTCTAATGGTAAACTTCATACTTACAACACACTCATTCTCACACCAGATATTTCACAACACTTTGATTTTCTCCCAAATACCTAGGTACACAAACACACCTCAACTAAACATGAGTCAATAGAAAATTGCCTTGGGGTAGCTACTTGTGTGTACTGGCATTCCATAACGTAACTACATGGCCACTCTACAACTAACATTAACCAATGACCACTAACCAGAACATTAACAATGTAAGCCTCTAAATCTTTTAGTATCATTGAACATTATACTTCAGGCTTTCTAAGAATAAAAAGAAGATTATGATTAAATTGTTATAGTTTGAGTTTAAAAGTCTGTAAAGAAATTGAAATCCACAAACACATATAGAGTTGGGTTTTAAAAAACTTCACTATGTTTTGTGCAAGTCAAAAGCTAAGCTGAGCAACTTATTTATTTTGAACAAAAAATGAACATACAGGTACCCTGTAAAATTCTGGTAACCAGTGGATGTAGTTAAAGATTAATACTCTAAATTGTAGATATGAAAACAGCAACTGTTTGCAACATAACTTGATAACTTGTACTTTGTAGAGAGAAAAAAATTTCACAACTATCTTTCAAAAAGAATGAAACTGTTTTGTTTTTTTCATCTGCTAGTGAAAGTCTATATAGGAAAGTGGTGATAGAAAAGTAAAAAGTGAGTATGACCTACGACCTATGTACACTTAACAACAGTAATGTCAAGGACATCCTTACTGGTCCACGTTTTACACAGGGGGAAAGAGATTACAGTTAGTACTTTTTTACTGCTATGGAGAGACAATTTCATGGTGAGGACATCAAACTGTCAATCTGGTTTGTTATTTGTACATAGCAGTATTGACTGCATTCCAAATTACAAGCAAACTGTAAGCTGTGTCCTATATCATGTATGTATACTTATGTTTGTCTGTCTGCCTGTCAGTTTGTTTGTATCATGGTGTCACATTACAGGACCAGAATCCCACTGCAAACATTATGAAGAGGTGATCAGAATACAATCAGATGAATGCCGACAACTTGTCCAAGTTTCCGGTGTTTTTCTATCACAACATTTACCACTTCCATTCAAAAACATTTAAAGTTTCAGGTTTGTGGGAATTGCTATTACACAAAAACTAGTTTATTAGGAAAGTTGTGTGACCATAAACTCACAATAAAAGGGAAGCCATACAACACTAGATTTCAGTCAAATTCACATTGGCAATTAAGACTGCCTTTAATTTGGAATTGTTTAGAGTAGTTTCCAGTCTCTGCATTTGTATGACTTTCACTCATATGACAGTTACACTTCTCAAAGCCACTGGGATAGTTAGGGAATGATAAACTATCAATCTTGACCTTGCAAAGATGAAAGCTTAAGAGAATAAGAGAATCAACGTCAGCTGTGTACAGCCTTGAAATACAAGTCAGAAAGTGAAGGTGATAGACCATGTTGTATGTACATGGTACATGGCAAACAAATGAATTGACATTCAGCCAAAACACATGCCCAGCTAGGGGGGAGAAGATCACTGCAACCTGATAGCCAAGAGAAGTCAAACATACAACATGTGTACCCTCTCTGGTTACATTTTTTGAATATTGAAAAAATCAAATCTAAAAAGTTGATAGTGATTGGATCATTGTAATGTAACCATTGGTTGTCAACTGTCACTAGTACTGCAGTATGTGCTACCCTGTCAGATCATGGGTTCAGCAGTTAGCACACCACTGCCACAGGAAAGGAATGCCAACCTAATGTAGAATTCTAACAAAAAAAAGTATGGCCATTGGAATGCTATAAAACCCAAAACAAGCACATATGTGGTTCTGTGTACCAAAAAATACAGAATATAGCAACGTGGTATTATAGCAATCTTTACTATCAAATCTACTAAAAAACAAACATACAACATGAACTTGATGAAGACAAAACATTAACACCAAGTTTTAGTCATTTATGTGTAACACCTACACAATACAGAACAAGGCCTTCCTAGGTAAAGGATGACCCTCATAAACATACAGGATATACAGATAGACTTCAAGCTCTGCTGCTCTATCAAACTTTCTACAATTAAGTTCACTTTTTTGAAAGCAAAGGTAAGGGGTGTGTCAGCTTGGTGCCATGTATTTGTAATATGTAACTTACATTATAAAATAGGGATCTTGTGATCTTATGCATACACATACATGTTAAGATGCTCACTAACAAAAATATAATAAAGAAAGTTCTTAGTCTTAGAATCTTAAGATCTCTTTTTTTCTTAGTCCAGTGAATCTTAAGATCTCTCTTTTTCTTAGTCCAGTGAATCTCTCTTTACGGGGTTAGAGATGATTCAATACCTTGTTGGCATCCAGACTACAAAGTTCTTTGCTTTAACCACTTGTGCATATGTGTTGTACACACAATACATGTGTGCACATAACTGAAGTGTTTTGGTCCAGGTTGCATGCAGTACATCATTGTACCTATACTTAGAAGGACTGAAAGTTTCTAACTTGTATGTATGACGATGAGAGACTGGGAAAAAAGTTAAAAGAATTATGTTGAGAGCCAGAAAGACAGATTGGTAGATTAGATGTTTTTAGTACTACACTACATGTACTTATAAATACTTCCCTAAAGGTATACCCAAACTGGTGAACTCATACTGCAGACAAAGCAACGTCTACGTGATCAGATGTATCCATTAGTCATTTGAAGGATCTAACACACAAATGGAGTAATCGGTAAATGAAGTTCTGCAGTGCATGGCAGAACACTTGGGATAGGAGATTTAACTGACTTTCAAGATGCTCCTCAAAATGGGGCTTATGGCACGATTTCCAAATTGACAACTACTCACTGCAAGGGACATAAAGGGACATCAATAAAAGTGATTGCACTGTCAACATAGTAACGATGGATTGGCATTCCTATGGATTTTAAGATACCCCTCCTTTCTAAATTTTAAAATACCCTCATATCTTAAGAATCACTTGAGTAAGAACTTTCTAATGTTGGTGAACTGAGAAGGTGCAAATTTGTCTCTTATGACTGACACAACTTTACACTGATGGCATCTTTCCAAACTTCAGTTTTGAAACTCATTTACACTCTTTGTTAAGATGAGTCAGTAATTGGATCTATTGTCAATTGTATCTTGCCTTCCAACAATTAAAATTGGAAGTGAACTACCTCTATTGAAACCAAACAATACTGTTCTACAAACTCATTACCATGTTGTCAAGAAAAACATGTCCATCTTTGCTTTACAGCAACAACTTTTAATGGTTCCTTTCAGCCTACCAAACCTCAATTTACTGAGTACCAAATGATGGCATATGCTGTCTGGCACACACCACAACAACAAATGTATACAGCAGTGCCATTTCAGTTTTACTTCTGGATGACATTCTTTAGTTTCTTTTCACCTATAAAACTTGTGAACATGGTCTTCTTCCTGGCTTCATTTCTATTCACTATCTGAGACTAACTTGATTGTTGTCTATTTATTGTAACCTACTCTATAGTACACACCTAAGACCACGCACAACATGTATTTTTTTCTTCTATTTCAATTGGCATACAAGTGTTTACACGTACTATCAGAGTGCTTGCTCAATCTTGGAGGTAGGCATTCTATTGTTTTGTTGGCCTAGCCAGATATTATCAAATGTTGTGTATTTGTTTAAGTAAGTGTACCATACATGACAACATACAGACGACTACAAACAGGTATTTTCAAACAGAAGCCCTTCTAGCAGGGATGCCATAACTTGTGCTCTTTGTTTTCAATTATCATAATCGGCTATCTGAATTTAGTATTTTATTTCAGACTTTCCTGTGTATGACATGTATCTAGTTTAATGATGGCACTGTACTTCAACCTTGCTATGCCTATACATAGTGTGTGTGTGTGTGTGTGTGTGTGTGTGTGTGTGTGTGTTTGTGTGTGTGTGTGTGTGTGTGTGTGTGTCTGTCTGTCTGTCTGTCTGTGTCTGTGCGTATCTCTAACCCTGTTCACATTACAAAATCTAATTTGGATCACCTGTCCCCACTTGTGGTTAATTCGCATCAAATTTGAATTAACTGATCTGGATTGAAGCCTACTGTGGATGGTGGTTTTGATTCGAATCAAAGTAATTTGAATCAGATCACGATTAGTGAGGTGGGAAGTGGGGACAAGAGTATACTTGAGTGAATTAGATTGATCCTAATCAATGTAGGGGTCACGTCATACATTTACATAAGTTTACATTGTATCATGAAACCGAGGTCAATTTTTGATAAGACCAAGTTGCTTTTGAAATCTCTGTATTTTTTAATCAATTCTCATTCATCCCACAGTTCAATCATGCCTATGTAGGTCAGTATTGCAATTGAGTTTGAAATTGAGGATTTCCCAGTAAATAATGGCATCAATGAAATTATTTGTCAAGCAGAGGCAGAAAGAATTTGTTAATGAATTATTGTGCGGCTGTGTATAGAGTCTGAACGGAGTCAAAATGATCGCAATCATTTTTAAACGGAGGGACCACTCGCACATTTTATGTTCCAACCGTGTTTGTCTACCTACATGTGCAATGCATTCTCAGTTCAGATTCTCAGAGTCACTTAACAACAAAACTCTTTTGTCCTCTTCTTTCATCAACGTCATCGTTTACTGCGAAATCCTCAATTTCAACTTTTCCTCTCCTTTCATCGACACGGTTTACTGCGAAATCCTCAATTTTCCACAGCATCGAAGTAAATTCAAATCAAAGCTGGTGCATTTGAGGACAGGTATGCTAATGTAACTCAAACCAAATAAATATTTCGGTTTTGGGTGGCAGAAAGTGGCTTTGATGTGGATTCATTTGAATTCAAATTGAATCAGATGAAGATAGGACTTATGAAGTGATGTGTGTGGAGTGTGTGTACGTGTACGTGTACGTGTACGTGTACGTGTACGTGTACGTGTACGAGTGTTAAATGTTTGTCATTTATGTATGTGTTAATAAATGGAGGAAGACACATTATTATAAGTTCAATATTTACAAAACAAAATTGAGATGACCAAATCACAGAGGGATATAAGAATCCTAGGTCAATGTACTTGCATATAATATATGAAACTACCATTTACAGGGGTCCAACTTAATTAGCTACTCAACTATTGCTTTTCAACTCCCCTTTTCTCCATAACCATATCACATTCTCTTCTCATATTACACTTTCTTTTTTCGATATAATTTTGGGAAATGAGGTTGGTTGATACTGAGTGGACTGCTGTTTGTGCATCATAACTGCCAAATTACTGCACAACACTTTTCTTTTGTGTGTTGTAACACTTGACAATGTTGTCAGCCTTCAATTCATTCAATTTGTCCTAGTCAATATATAAGTATTTTATTCTCTATTTCTGACATATCAGAATAACTTGGCTAATATAATTACTTCACAAAGGGAGGCACAAAACAGGGCAATGCAGTCTTAAGTTTGACATGTTAATCTGTCAGGAAATTGGGACACATGACGTGCAGGATATCAATAATATCACCTAATTTCAGATATACATCAAACTTAACAAGTACAGTTTTCTCCCTAGGCAACTATTTCCAAATGACAATTTTTTTTTCAATCTTTTTTCCGGCAATTACTAAAAAGCAGATTTAATTTAAGACTAAACTCATATAAGGCTATAATAGTTTATGACATTTGGACAACAATGCTGCCTGTAAAAATACCTATAAAATTATATTAGACAACCAATTATTTCTGTGTATGTTCCTCTGAATGGGTCATTTGTTGGTCTTGTTTCTTAATGTTCATTTGATATGCATCAAACTGTCAAAGTTCATTCTCATGTCCATCAACATTTTCAGAGTTGGACCTGTCATTTTACCCTGAAACCATTCCCACCAGCTATGTGTTCTTTCACCCTAAAACATGTACTAACCCCCTGCCAACACCCACCATTCCCACCAGCTATGTGTTCTTTCACCCTAAAACATGTACTCCCCCCCCCCTGCCAACACCCACCATTCCCACCAGCTATGGTGTTCTTTCACCCTAAAACATGTACTAACCCCCTGCCAACACCCACCATTCCCACCAGCTATGGTGTTCTTTCACCCTAAAACATGTACTCCCCCCTGCCAACACCCACCATTCCCACCAGCTATGGTGTTCTTTGTGAGAGCCCAGTGTGTCTGTCACATTCTATACAAACACCTACCCTTTGCACAATCAGAATACAATCTAACAACATTGAATTACTTAGATTTGTTGTAAACAAGATCATTTTAAGATCTATGACATGTTGATGCACCAGTCATAACCCTGGAAACATGTGACATTTTTTTTGTAAATGTTAAAAAAATCTAAACTATAATGCAAAGAATGCACAACAAGTCAAAGCTAATGTTCCAAAATAGTCAGACTGTTGTCCGAGGGTACCACAGAATCTTTCCACAATCACAGGTTAATTTCATAGAATACAGTATAACTTAATTACAAATGTATAAGACTGTCTTATCAATATCAGGTCAATACACGGTGTTTCACCCACATAAACCACTGTAAGGCATATGGATATGCAAGAAAAGGTATTTAACATATGACCTTCAAGATCAAGGTCAAAACTATGTGCTCACAACAGAGAGGTCATATCAGATATAGTTGTCCTTCAAATCAAATTTCATTAAGGTCTTGAAAATATATTACATGTTTGCCTGATGTGGTTTGTCACATTTACGCCAAGTTTGAATAAAATAACATGTGCATGCCAGCAATATGGCTGCACACCCATATGTATGTACATACATACATATGTACATAAATACAAACATAGACAGTGAGACACAGACAGACAGACAGACAGACAGACAGACAGACAGATAGACAGACAGACAGACAGACTGACTGACTGACTGACTGACTGACTGACTGACTGACAAATAAAACAAATTCCTATAAAACACCCTTTTTTAAAAATAATTTTTCCCTTTTTTAAAAATATTTCCTCTTTCTTCTTAACAGAAAAAGTGAGACTCAACATGTGCTAAGTAAGTGTATGTTGTGCTATACTACATATGTAATTTTATGTTGGGGCTTACAGTGCCTCATATTCTGTTTACAATACAATCACATAACATAATAAACCCAGTTCATTGGAACACTTTCTCCAAAATTCTACAAATAGGTCATTGTCAACACAGAAAGCCATCATAATTAGACATACCCATATGGCATAAATTAAAACAATCCATGCTGGTTTGTGCCACCTGCTGACTGACTAACCAATTTGTACGCTTACTATTATGTACTGTATATCCATTTTTACATTTTCATCCCACTGTGCTAGGGAACAGTTTGCCAAAAATCTATTAAACTGGTTGACATAATGGAAGGATGACAGTTATTGATTTTTTTCCCTTGTAAACCAAAACACTTGAACATCAACTAGACACCATCTGGTATGTGTTCTTTAAATTTCTAAGGCTAAGAATGACAGTGTCAGAGTATGTTGACAATGTTACAACCAGCTGGTTTGTACATCAGATTAATATCACTTGACATAAATGATCTCATTTCCTTGTGTTCCTGTAAATATAAAACCTTGTCTTTCTTCCTCATATCTTACATTAGATTAGTCTCAGCAACTATTCCATTATTGCACATACCAATAAAACACTCATTCCATTTTATTTAAGATACCTGTCTAAAATTGCATCAGTCACTGTTCTTTTCAGAATGGGATAGTTTTTTCTTTAGTCCAGATCTTAGCGAAGAGACACACAAAGAGAATGGTGATACCTTGCAGGTATAAAGCTATACATTGATAAGCTTTCTGCCAATGGGTAAATGTCATTCGAATTAACAAAAGCCATGCATGTTTAAACAAAACCCAATTTTCTAACACTGCATATTAGATAAATTCTAAATCAAGTCAGGTAATTGCATTCTTTCTAAATCAACAAAAAACTGACTTTATACACATATTGTTACTGCACTTTAGGAAATATTTCACAACTTAATTCAGTGTAGATACTATTGCATTATTCAATGGCTAACAAACTTATACCATTACCTCTCTGTTTTCATTTTCAAAGAAACACTGTTTATATAATTCAATGACCTGAAGTACAGTATTGCTAAATTATATCCAACAAAATGAATCCAATATTTGGAATAATTGAATTTGGGTTGAGGTAAGCCATGGTTACTCTACAAATCCATAAGTCAACATCTTTTTTTTTTACATTCAGGTTTAGGACAATTATCTGGGCTGATATTATTAGCTAAGGTTCATGTTATTCTTATTTCTTCTACAAAATGATAGAGAACACAGCAATCAAACAATTCAGTATTAGATACAATAAATTTGAACCTTACATATGTCAGTATACACAGACACCTAATTTTCAGTGTCAAAAACACAGAATCTGCTAAACTGGTTATTTTTCCCTCCTAATTCTATGTGTCTATGATATATTTGTCCTACCCTCATCACATGTTAGTTTAATTGACTGGGTAAACCTGACACTCCAGATTAAGTGTAAAGTACTACACATATTACTCAGATAAGAACAATTCTAATTCCATACCACACACAGATAACTGACCTAAACAAACACAAGTGCAATGCCAGTCTACACAACAACCTACTCAATATTGGTTTACTTCTGAGACCAATCAAATTATCAGGTCTACTAGATTACAGGTATTCTGCTATGCTGGTGATAATTAAAATCTAGTCAGTGTCCTCTTTGTGTAATCTTAACTGATAAATTGTGTGTTTACCTAACACTAGACCCAACCCTTAAAGATGAGACTGATAACAGATTTCAATATTATATGTACACCAGGGGGGGATTCCTTTGTAGACTATAGATCACAACATATTGTTCCATCTATGCATACAATATCAAAACTATCTAGCTGTCACACAGCAATATCAAAACTCCCAAGCTGTCATACATCAAACATTTCACTCAGTTAATTAATTAATTAATTAATTATGAAAATTGCATATCCAATTAATTTCCCTATGAGTACAGGAACAGAAGTGCACAGCATTCCCATGACTCTCCTGTTAGCATGATTCAACATAAACACACATTTCTTCACATAAACATACTGACATTCATCATATGTTAGACCAAACTATAGACTAATAGTCTTGACTTATTTCAAGTTTGCAAAATCTCAGTCATAAGTAGGTGAGTAACAGCAGTAATGTTGAATTTGCTTTCAAAAAATCAATTACATCAGATCTGTACAAACTATGAATGACTATAGACAAATGTTCACATCAAACAGACATTTCTTCCAATCTCAAACATAGCCCACTCTCTCTGCCATATGAGTTCCTACAACTTTATTTTTTCCACCTTTCACTTGCTTGTTCTTTTTGAAGTTGCACGCCCTAAGCAGAGTTTTTACAAATTTGCCAATGTTTGATCAAGTCTCAGGAGTATTTATTTTGTCTTGACCTGAGTGTTGGTGCCCAATTTTCTCACATTCCACAAAACAGGCCTATTGCTCTCTCAATTTGCATATGAATAAGATTACAAGATGAAAGACTGCAAGCTGATTGGTCAGAAGTCTCTTGAGGAAAAGACTTGGTAGCACAATGACATGGAAAGTATGAACAGCAGGAGGAAAATCAATATAAGTATTGATTGGAAATGGACAGGTCAAATCAATAGCACTGTGTAAGATGCCACACAGACTTGTTTTGAACATCATTGAAGTAATTAAATAGGCTGTATTAATGATAGGAGATGGTGTCATCATACCATTCCAGGTTCTGTATTGGTAGACTATTAGGGTTTCCCCTTCATGTACATGATAGATTTCAATTGGGTTAATAAATACATCACATTCAGGAGAAGCTAAGAACACCACGATTAGCATACAATAATGAAATAGTACTTGTAGAGTAACAGTTCTAAATGTTATTAAGATAAGAAACAGTACATGTAACTGGTAGTGGTACTTGACATTCCTCTAAAGGTTTCTTTATCATTCAGAAAATATTCAGATGTAGTTTTTAAAGTAATAATCTTTGTCCATCTATCCTGGCATCTATTAACTCACTACAGATAGCCTCTATGGAGTTATTTTTGACTCCACACATCTATCTATTAACTCACTACAGATAGCCTCTATGGAGTTATTTTTGACTCTACACATCTATCTATTAACTCACTACAGATAGCCTCTATGGGGTTATTTTTGACTCTACACATCTATCTATTAACTCACTACAGATAGCCTCTATGGGGTTATTTCTGACTCTACACATCTATCTATTAACTCACTACAGATAGCCTCTATGGGGTTATTTTTGACTCTACACATCTATCTATTAACTCACTACAGATAGCCTCTATGGGGTTATTTCTGACTCTACACATCTATCCATTAACTCACTACAGATAGCCTCTATGGGGTTATTTCTGACTCTACACATCATATCTATTAACTCACTACAGATAGCCTCTATGGGGTTATTTCTGACTCTACACATCTATCTATTAACTCACTACAGATAGCCTCTATGGGGTTATTTTTGACTCTACACATCTATCTATTAACTCACTACAGATAGCCTCTATGGGGTTATTTTTGACTCTACACATCTATCTATTAACTCACTACAGATAGCCTCTATGGGGTTATTTTTGACTCTACACATCTATCTATTAACTCACTACAGATAGCCTCTATGGGGTTATTTTTGACTCTACACATCTATCTATTCACTCACTACAGATAGCCTCTATGGGGTTATTTCTGACTCTACACATCATATCTATTAACTCACTACAGATAGCCTCTATGGGGTTATTTCTGACTCTACACATCTATCCATTAACTCACTACAGATAGCCTCTATGGGGTTATTTCTGACTCTACACATCTATCCATTAACTCACTACAGATAGCCTCTATGGGGTTATTTCTGACTCTACACATCTATCTATTAACTCACTATAGATAGCCTCTATGGGGTTATTTTTGACTCTACACATCTATCTATTAACTCACTATAAATAGCCTCTATGGGCTTATTTTTGACTCTACACATCTATCTATTAATTCACTACAGATAGCCTCTATGGAGTTATTTTTGACTCTACACATCTATCCATTAACTCACTACAGATAGCCTCTATGGGGTTATTTTTGACTCTACACATCTATCTATTAACTCACTACAGCTAGCCTCTATGGGGTTATTTCAGACTCCACACATCATATCTGATATCCATGGGAAACTCAATAATATTACATCTCATTTAACTAGATACAATTTCACCATAAGTATTTCAACATGTCCTATAAAAAAGTAAATTGTATGATCAATTGATCAATAAACAAAGGGTAGCATGAACAAACTTTACCTTAAAACTTTCGGACATGGTTCTTATACTTATAGTGAAAATTTCAAGGTAGGAGTACAGCAGATTTGCCAAAGGATATTGACATTAAATTAATAATGTTCAATATTTTCTTTAAAGATCATCCACTATTAATTTTGCTTGAATATATTTTAATGAGTCATTTTGATATATTTTGGTCAAAATAACTAAAAATGCATTCAAGGTTTATTAATAACATAAAAGACTATAGACTGTTTTTGTTCATCTGAAATTAAAACTTGACAATATTGCTGTTCTGCTACTAGTACTAGCTTTCCTTTCTAGTGAAATTACGAGCTGTTTTACTAATGCAAGTAAAGATGCCACAGTATGTAACTTTCAAGTTGTCTTTTTCTGTGAAACATGTTAAAAGAACACACTACTACTTCTGATCAAAGAGGCTATTTCAATTTTCTGCTCAGTTTGAGGCAAAATATGACCAACATGGCACCCTTCCCTATCCCACAATGCTTTGCAGATACAAGAAGACAAAGACGGAACCATGATGAGAAAGCAACAACTCATACTTCCTTTGTGTCATATCCAGGCAACATGATATCTTTGGCATAAAGGTTTGGGGGTTGAGAAAACATCACAAACGCCTGTCACATTTATACAAATGACTCATAACAGTCATAGAATATCAAAATAAAGAAGTGTACGTCTCAGAATGTACCAGTAATGTGTAGATTAAAACAAATCAGCTTCAAAAGTGACATCAAATACAAACTCACACACACTGTCACCAGATATAACTGACAAGTTGAACTGTGATCTCTACCATACACATGTACATGTTTGTATGTCTACACAGTCAATCCAAGCTTTGCACAATGAACCAAGTACACCAAAATGAAAACTATCCAGCCTCCTTCAAGACAAGAAATTTTGAGAGAAAAAACCAACAAGTTCACAAAACACTGAACTATGATGATACAATGCTTGAATTTGAAAGTGATATTGACTGTTGGACACTAACATTGTGAATATTTAGCTAGACACAATAAGTAGTCTGTCAGTAAACTCACATTAAGTCACAAGAAATACTTTGTTACATTATATATATATGTTGAATCAAACCAGCTGGCATTCTTATCTGGTTTCTTATCATATAAAATGGGTTCAACATGAAGGAGAGATTGATACTTCCCTGGAATTTATAAGGCCGTCCGTGGGGCCAAGACTGGGTAAAAAATGATCCACAGGCATACTGTTGTGAATCTTTCACACTTAATTCATTATCATACATCACAAATGCACTGATGAATTCAATTATTAATAACCTTTCTTTTCTCTGTGTCCTTATTTACAGTATTATTTATACTTTTCTATTTATTCAATTTGTAGGCTTCCTAATAGCTATACTTCACTAACATAATTATTGTAAACCATGCATAGCAATTTGCATTGTTTATTTATAGTATACTGTATTTACTAAATGGATCTATTTCTCAAATACTTCATGCTTCCTTGAAACAGATGTCTTCATTTAAATTGATATGTCAGACAATTGCCATGGTAACATTATTTCACCACCCACAACCATTCCACCAGTTTCAATTCTAATAAAATTGTTGTGTACTGGTGTACCAATCATTTGATTTCATCCACATGGACTTTATCTTCTGATATGGTTGACTTGAATAATGTGGAAGATTACCAGAACTGTGTCCTTGTAGCCAACATAACATTACTGTATTGCAATCAAAGTATAATTTTATAAGCTGCGTAGGTAGTAACTACAATTGGTTTATTCTCTGAAATCTAATTGTAGTTACCAATTATCTAGCAACCTGTCTCCATCACCATAGCAACACAACTAGCCACATAGCTTCATATATCTGCACAATTTTCTCTGTTTAAGGGCACAAGTGACTTGTAACAGAAAACAGAAAAGAGCAATGGAAATGTATATATATGTTATGAAATTGATAGTGTAGGTTGTGTGTTCATGACGTTTGACATATCATTCACACACATACATACACTACATACACACATTAACAGATTCATTGTGTTGTCAACTATCTCATCCATAGACAAATATATCTACCTAAAGCTGTTGGACATGTGATTGTAATCAGTGTCTGTTTTCAATTTGATTTCAAAGTAATATAGTTAGTAAAAGTACCAGGATGAAGTTGGTGATAATATATTCATAAATTGAAAGCCCCCTTAACATTGGCCTCAGTTTGGTGGTTGTGATCTTTACATTGAATGTTGTCTACCAAATACTGTACCTGTAAAAATGTGATATGTCTGTACTGTTATTAACAAATCCTACTACATATGACCTACACATCACAAAATAATGATTACTATAGTATTGGAAAACAGAATCAAAGGGGTGTTGGAATTTCCTTTCTTCATATGCTATTGTACACTATACATCCTGGTTACATTGAATGGACAAAGCCCTGTCAAATCTTTTTATAACTAACACCCTTGTTTTGTGGAACTACAAGTGAAATGTTCACTATCATTTACATATGACCCAACTACAGCATTTCAACAATCTACACACTGACATCCATTTCCAGGATTCTCATAAAAATAATATCTTTCACTTTTCAATAATTCATTCACAATGTTTGACATGGCATCCAATTGAAATAAATAGTGACATGATGTCTCATCAAAATTGAAAAGTAAATAGAAGGAAAGAAGCCATCAATTATTAGATGAAATCACCATAGATGGTGTAAACATGAATTGTTTTATTACTTGTTTATATTCACTATCTATCAGTTCAAATCAAAATCATCCTATCACCCAAGGGCAGGCTTATCAAACTCAACTGAATGCAAGTCAAAAGGTTTGACATTGTGACATCACTGGGAATGCCCTGTCAATCAAATCTATCCATCCAATCAGTGTTGACATTATCACTGGGGAAACACCTGGAGTTGATTTTACAACTTCTCCAGTTCAACACCTTCACATACAGTAAAATTTGAAGTAGAACTAGAAAAATTGACAATGAAATAAATAATGCAACTCCTGTACATCAACATTGACATTACCAAAATACTTGTGAATAAAATATCAACTTGCAGTACATGTACAAATCATCAAAAATATGTAATTAACAAAAGTTGCTGATTATCCTTATACAATGTAGTAATTTTGCTATTTTAATAGTTTTAATAGAAAGAAGAAAAGTGTTAAATTCAGAGTAAGCAACTGTATTGCATTGATAACAGTACCTGTCTGTCTCTCTGTATGTATGTATATAAGTATGTATGTATGTATGTATGTATGTATGTATGTATGTATGTATGTATGTATGTATGTATGTATGTATGTATGTATATATGTATGTATGTGTGTATGTATGTATGTATGTATGTATGTATGTATGTGTGTATGTATGTATGTATGTATGTATGTATGTATGTATGTATGTGTGTATGTGTGTATGTATGTATGTATGTATGTATGTATGTATATAAGTATGTATGTATGTATGTATGTATGTATGTATGTATGTATGTAACATTAATTTGAAAGCTTTATTTGTATACGGACTGGTTTATTAGTTCCTTATGCATTTCTATGTATGTATTTGTGTATGTATGTATGTATTTGTGTGTGTGTGTGTGTGTGTGTGTGTGTGTGTGTGTTAGCAGGTTGCTACATGCTTTTTCTTCTATGCATTGAGTCAAACCAAAAACTTGATACTGTGTTCTATAACATAATGGAGTGATGATCAATAAGCTGACAAAGCCATACACAATGCATCTCTTACTAGCCAATGAATTTTTATATGTCACTGCATTAATTCAACACTAACTTACTGCGCCTTTTGTGCCATGATGATGCATCTTAAAATTGACTTCTGACCTGTAGGTAGAGCCATCAACTGTCTATCAGGCGATAGACTAATTATCTCAGTTTCTAGAATTGGCGAAATGATTACCAGCCAGAGATGAAATGAATCATTTAAAGTGACACTATGCTGTAATCATTGCTTCAATTCTAATCACCACCACAAATACATTACTATTATATGACCTTAATGATAATAACACTAGTCTACATTGCAATGTTCATATTTACTCAAACCTCTCTTTTTCTGTGTGATTAAATTAGCTTCTCCAACATTACAATTTATCCACACATTGTCTCTAGCTTTCAAATTAATGTTCACACTTCCCCTCATTTCATTTTCAGTCAAATTTCAGTTGTACAGTAATATATCAAGAAATATTTCGCAAACAATGACCATGGTAATTAGAATCTTGAATTTTAAGTCTTGTAATTTGCCACACTTTATGTCTGTAATTATGAGGGAGATTAATTATTTTGTTGAACTGTCATCATCTGTGTAACAGTGTTTCAATATGTAATGTGTCTCAAGAGGAAATCACTGGGACTTGAGGTTCTGAAAACAATTTCACAAAAAAAACTTACTTGTATCTATGTGAATGTGAGATTTAGTGGACAATGTATGACATTTTTAGCCACACATATCATTTTTATTTGATAATCATCAGTCAGTCTTTTTTCAACATGTTAATTTGTTGGCAACTCATACAGGGAGGATGTAAAGAATTGGCATGAAAACTTGCACCCAGTGTGAACAACAGCAAACCATACCATACAATACAGATAGTCAAACAAACCAGATACAATGAAATCACCTCTTGTAATAGAAACATGTTAGAAAAATACAAGATGAGCAACTCTCTGAAAAGGGTGCTTTTTAAAGATTTGGATGAGTCCTGACAAGAGTCTGCACACCCTTTTTCTCTAGCCACAGCAACACACCATTAATCAAGGAATTTACAGACACAAATTGCCGTGGAAACTGTCACAGGAAACAGAAAACGATGACACTCGCCCCAGGGTAGAAATGTATTCAGTGTGTCCACGCATGCAAAATTGTCATCGGAAAACAAAAACCCCTGAAGACGCAACCATGCATAGCAGAACTGAGTGAATGCGCGTTTCTGTCTATACAATAGACTACCAGGTAACCAGTTGATGAGGTGGGCCACAGAAACTGCCAGTGCAGTTACAAAATCTTTGACAAGAAAACCCACCCCTGCAACCAAGCCATCGTAAATCTCAAATTAATTCCAGATTACAAGTTAA
The DNA here is from genome assembly GCF_964340395.1 of Glandiceps talaboti. NCBI lineage: Eukaryota > Metazoa > Hemichordata > Enteropneusta > Spengelidae > Glandiceps > Glandiceps talaboti. The sequence continues at coordinate 2,374,112 of NC_135551.1, forward strand.
ACGCAGTAAGGAGATATTGTCATCAACAAATCAAAGTACTTATGAAGCCTTCAAGCGAGCTTTACTCCAGCTACAACATTAAATCTTTACGGCATTCCGTTTACACATAAGGCCGAGACGCGACGCTTTCTTTGATAAATTACATTACGGAATACTCCACTCCATGATTTGCCTGTGTCTAAACGACCCGGTCCTTGAGGGAATACGTACATTTGCAAAACTATTTCAATGTGGTGCCTGTGGTATAAAAACACAAAATTGCCGGGATGGCTGCACGAACGTTTCATGGATTAGATACACTTATTTCACAGCCTTTAAATTTCACACAAGTACTTGAAAATGACTGTATAATAACTACTTTCCAGTTTCGACGAATCTGTTGGAGTCTCGGTCCAAATTTGGCACTAAGAATGGGAGGCGAGTTCGAGGAAGAGAGAGGCCTGGTGGGGCGCTGTCGATACAGGAAGTTTCCAGACTGCAAACAACGATGTGCTGTCATTTTGTCAAACTTGCACGGCAATCTGAACTCACAATGTTCCCCACGGTTACTTACAACGTCTGACCATCCATCGACATAAATTGCATTGGCATTCAATAAATAAGGCGATTGAAATGGTGTCGTGTCATTAAATCCATACAGTTAACGATAAAGATCGAACTTCACACAGCAATTTTACGACCACAACGCCGCCATGAAAGACCGAAGCCTCAAGAGTTGGTCAAATAAAAACAAACCCCGTTTCCCTTTTGACCCCGAAAGTTTGCTTCGGGAGCCATTAAATCTGTGATAATCGCACAGTTACTATATGCAGAACGCCGTTGTTTGTGAGCTATTCTGAATGTAATCTGGTCTCAAGTCACTGAAATAAGTTCCGAGGAGCACTGTACTCATCACGTAGTGGGCATGTAGTAGTATTGTACAGTGCTGTGGCGAACGTCCGTCCTTGAATTTGCGGCAAATGAAATTCACTATCGGATGTATTGGAATGTTCGTCATCTGTTTCGTTTCCTTCGACAAAATATCAAATGTCATCCGAAAAATCGTACATAATCAACAATAACTTAGTCAAATGACATTGTAATGTTCCAGTATTTATGTTTATAATGTTTCGTGACCAAGTAGCCGATCGATGCCTGATGTCGACACCGTGTGAAAACTTTCGAATACAGAGACGTCACTAGACTGTCGAACCCTCTGTTCTAAAACCCATACTCGATAACATGTTCCATCGACCTTTTTAGAATATAATTTACAGTGCAGGTTGAACTGTGAGACGTGTTGTTATAATTTAGTTCAAAAATTAACCAACATAAAATTGATTTTACTCACCTTCCTCCAGTAGTCTTTCGACATGTGCAAACAGATTTAATGGTAAACCTGATAGAGCTTTTTTGTCTTTCAAAAGTTGTGCTAAGTATTCTGGAGTGTTGACGTTTACTGTAACCTCCTTCTCTTTCTCTAGTATTCCGGTAGTACTCATTTTCGCGGTTAAGGCTTTAAGTAAAACACCCTGAGTTAAAACTGTAACGTCTATGTGAGCATTAGAGCAGGTGAAGTTAGTAACGAACTACCGATGACTCCTGTAGCCTCTCTACTGAGCACTTCACTCCGAAGACAGTGAAATTTGTTTATTGACACGTGCATTAAGAACGCATGCGCAAACAGAAGAATTTCAGGAATTAGGGGAGTCCGCTTTTACTGACTTGCGAACAATTTTTCTCGTGCCCTTTATAGAACGTGACGTTTCGAGAACCGCTTGATTGTTTACCTTAAATGTTATAGCTGTCAAAAAACCCTTCAAATTTATTACTCAAATATTATACTGCGTCTGTTTACAATGGAGTATAAATACCATTTACGCGAAGAAGTAAATCTACCCCAACCTAACATGATAATGGTATCACCCAAATAGAGATTCCTTCAGAGAAGATTGTCATGAATAGGATGGGGGGTTGGAATTTGACTTGACAATAGGGGTAAATGAGATTTCTTTTAAAGAGCTAGTGAATGGGAAAGTTTCTGTTTGAACGCTGATCTTAAAACAGAAGATGAGAATACGCATAAGAATAGCCACTGCTCGCGATGAAAACATCCATTGAATTGAGTTTGTACGCTTTCACGGCTAACTATTTATTCAGACGTTCTGTGCATTCAGTGTGTATATAGTGTGTTGATAACTACCATTAAACTGATAAACTGTTTTCACTCACAAAGCTAAAGTTCGCATTGCTGGTGTAAAATTAACCGAGTACGTCCAAGGATCTTGGCTTTGAGATGTAACTTTCGCCAACATAGCCGTTTGTTAATTTGTGATTGTTTTGGTCACGCCATCTTGTACGACGTTTAAGTTTGACTTTTGCTTCTTTTTTATCAATTGAGATATTATGCAATCGATTCACAATTCAACAACATATTCGAAACTGGTCACTGAACCGTCTGTCATTGAAACAATGTTAAAAGTAGCCGGCGTCATGGGCGGACACGGGCGTGGCACTTAATTTGCATACGAAATATGATCAGTAACCAAAGCGACACCTAAGTACTCTCTCATGAATCAATATGTTTGTGAGCTCCTGATTGTACCCATTCAGTAGCACACCAACAATTCCTTGTCTGGGACTTGCCCCTTCTTGAAAACATCATGCTACAACGTGAAAGTCAAGGTTAAAACACCTCTACAAGCGAATTTCAAGTTCACGTTTTTGACATTGAAATTGGTCATTTATAGTCATAGAGAGAGAAAGGGCGTACTTCAAAGTTTGAGTGGTATCCCCTAATAATACGTCCATGTAAAATATACTGTTGGGGTATACATGCCCCCTCCCTGACAGTAGAACGCCGTCTATGTGCATAGATCAGTAAAACCCGGGCTATCATGTGTATCATCATTAATATCACATCTCTCGTGTACACCAAATTTGTTTTCGACGTGATACATAGACATTTCATGATCGACTCGAGCCGAATGTGGGGGACATTGCACAAAGTACAGTTGTGGACTTTGGGTATGAAGGGGTTAATATGTATTGTATACTTTCTATTTCGGACACTACATATTATCGATACTACAAATCACCACATCTCATCAGATTTCTATTGTACATAGTATGTATGACCACCTAAAGTTCTCTAACATACCGGTGACTTTGCTATATCTGCAATAAAATGCCACTATACCAATGTTACAGACACTATCTGGCCCATTTTATATGTCACGCGAAACTACTTTAAAACTTAGCTTTTCGAAGCTGCGAAATATTACCTTAAAGGCTATGAATAACCTTTAAAAACTCCAGATCTGCTAGGGAAGACACCGTAGGACCTCCCTCCCCCAGGTCACCCCCCCCCCCCAGGTCACACATGCAGCCAGCTAACAATTAGATACACCAACATTTTACTGTCGACGCGTTATCGATTTTTTCTTAAACATTTTAATTCTCTATATAAAGATTAATTGCTAATTTTAGATGATACTGTCTTTTAGAGATTTGAAATGATTGCATAGATACATATATAGTCTAAAATATTAATAAAAATTAGTTTCTGATACTTGATGGTGATGTCTTGTAAAGCTTGGAAATTGTTGCCTCAAAGGGTCTGAATAGTCTAAAAATTGGTATTAAGAGTAAAAACCTCCAGAGCTTGTGTGACCCCTAGGACACCCCAAGAGGTTTACACATATCACAATCTCAAGCTCTTTCCTACCTCTAACTGTCAAGATGCTATTTAATTTCAACCCTATGTAGTTGATGTTGGTGCTGTCTTATAAAGCCTGGAAATTATGGTTTTAAACAATCTGCTTAAAATCTTATGAAAACGGCTAGATGTCTTTATTTACCCCTATTTCCATCGTTTTGTGTCATTTGTTTTGTTCTGGGTGATCGCCGCCTCCCCACATCTCACATCAGATTTTACTTTAAATGTCAAAAAAAAAACCTAGGACCCCATGAGAGGTGTACGTACATATTCCCATCTCAAGAACCTCATAGGACCCCATGAGAGGTGTACGTACATATTCCCATCTCAAGAACCTCATATGACCCCATGAGAGGTGTACGTACATATTCCCATCTCAAGAACCTCATAGCACTCCATGAGAGGTGTACGTACATATTCCCATCTCAAGAACCTCCTAGGGCCCCATGAGAGGTGTACGTACATATTACCATCTTAAGATTTCCACCCTATGTTTTATTGTCAAGATGCTATTGAACTCCTTTTTGACTATATTTACCCTGTGTGGTCAATAATTTAGTATCGTGTTATTCATATAAAGTATTTGTGAGACATGGTAAAGCAGTCCACTCTGAGTCCCGAGCAAATAGATATTATATGGGGGAGGGGAGGGGGTTTCATGTTTTAGAATTAAGTGATGGAGGTTAGCCTGTTTTGGTTTTACAAAGAGAGGTGTTCAGTGACTTTTTGTCGCCCCGTTGGAAAAATCCACCTACCCCCCACCCCCCCGGCCAGCTAAACTGTCAGATCCCTTATATTCGTATTCGAGGATGGTCCGCGTACAGAACATTCGGCGTCATGAGACATTTATGAATATTAAACCTAGAGTATCGTTTTTTATCGGCCACTGACGGTGCTTTTTGAATATTCGTATTGCCTAATGACGCAATTGTTTTGTAGTAGGACCTTCGTGCCACAGACTTCTGGTACAAAGTCACAAAGTACTCATATCACAGTTGGCCAATCAGTCCATGTACATGTTAGAGCCCAGACCAGCAGACTCAGTGACTGACTGTTTGGTGGTCTGAGGTCAGAGTTAGTGTGTCGTTGATAGTTGCTATTGTATGTGACCCACATGTACATGTAACATGGCGTCTTTTATTTTGAAAGTGACAATATGGACTATGAGAAATTGGTGTATATTTTGTTTTTTGATTTATTAATTAAACAACTTAACTATTCATTTCTACTTGTAAAGGTACTGTTAAGATAAGTCATGTTTGTAACTCAATGATTGCATAAAAACATTTTAGATTTTTTTAAGGATAAAATGTATGTTATTTTGTGTACATGCCATGTGTCATGCAGTTTAGTTTGTTGGAGAAGTGACAGATACAGACACCCTGGACATGGAAATGACTGTCTGTCCGTCTGTCTGTCTGTCTGTCTGTCTCTGTCTCTGTCTCTGTCTCTGTCTCTCTCTCTCTCTCTCTCTCTATCTCTCCCTCCCTCTCTCTCTCCCTCCCTCCCTCCCTCTCTCCCTCTCTCTCTCTCTCTCTCTCTCTCTCTCTCTCTCTCTCTCTCTCTCTCTCTCTCTCTCTCTCTCTCTCTCTCTCTCTCTCTCTCTCTCTCCAATATTTCTTTCTAATATCACCTGAAGCGACCGTCTATGTCAAGTGTATTACACTATATCTACAGCGTACACATTGTGCGTTTTGTTAAACAGGACCATTTGTCATTTTAAAGTTGCTATCATTTTAATTACCTTTCCCGTTTGATGAAACACATGTGTCATTTCGTGATATATGGGGAGACGATGTTCATACCGACCGTGAGTGTTGTAACCCTCGAGTCTAGCCAAACGTGAAGAAATATTTCGCTTTGGCATGATTTATTTCAGAAAACCACATTCTCAAAATTTTTGAAATATGCGGCTTAAAGCACCTGTCATTGCGAGTGGTAGGCGAGGAGTCAATTAAGTTAACTCATGATGACATTTATCGACTAAACAGACATCGTAGACACAGTTGTACAAAGGACTCATAACTAAACGATATCATATCATGCATTTCCAATTATTTCATCTAACATGTGTTTTATAAAGTAAGATTCTAACTTTGGTGTGGCTGTTTTATTAAATATTTCATAAATTGTACAATGTCATTGATTTCACTATCTGCTTTGATTGGCATCCAATGGTAAAGTTTACCTTGTAGATAGTCTTTGCTATGTTAAATGCTTACATTTGTTTGTACTGGTTCGTGGCATTCATTTGTTTTTACTGGTTCGTGGCATTCATTTGACGACAATGATGTTTAAAAGATAACTTATCCAGCTTCAGCTAAACTTGAACGAATTGGGAAATTGTTTGAAGAAATAAATAAAGGCACAAATGAGAAAAACGACTAAAACCAATGTTTCTCCTTCTTCGTTTTCTTCTTCCTTTTGTTAGTTAGTTAGTTAGTTAGTTAGTTAGTTAGTTTGTTTGTTTGTTTGTTTGTTTGTTTGTTTGTTTAATTGTTTAATTGGTTGGATGACTGGATGGCTGTTAGATAGGTATAGGTAGGTAGGTTAGTTGGTTTGGTATAGTTGGGTGGATGGATGGATGACAACACTACCCAGTTTTAGTTTTAGTATAATAATAATAATAAAGGAGACTTTATATAGAGCGCCTAATCCCTGCAAGCAGAGCTCCAGGCGCAGGCGAAATGGGAACTTGTTTGAATAGCGAAAACGCGGAGTCAGCAATTGCCCTCTCCCTCTTTGTAAATTGTAGGGCTTTTATACGACATTATCACGTGACCTCAACTCATTACAAATATTATCTCTATTCTTTATTTTCTCCATAGACCCTTGGTGGAGGATCTATAGTTTCTCATTGACGTTAAGGGGCACAGTCCGGTTTTCTGTAGAGCTACTACATGTTACTGTTCGTTAATCACCACTAGTCACAGAGACATATGTAGCAGTTGTAGTAACTTGTACATTAGGATTAGGCAAACTAAGAGAACGCTTATGAATATAATTTGACGTTACATCCAGAGTATCAAATGAGAAATGAAGAAGTATAACACTATAGGGAGTTCTACTCACTTCGAGGTAAAAATCTACGAGAATAGTTGACTATTTATTAAAGGCCAAGGGTTCTATCCCAAGTTCTTGCATATAAATAGTGATCTATCTTATCAGCCGAGTCTTAAGCCTGGATATAATGATTACATTCAACCAATGCTTTGTTATGGACAAACCGTTTGGTATAAATCTAATCGATGACTGTTTTTCTAACCTAAACTGTAATCCCTATTAGAATTGAGCCTTTAAATCAGTGAAGAATCGATGTTTTAAGATGGACGATGCTATGTATGTCTTTGCAGAGTTGAACAGTTCTGTTTAGAAATCATTAAAGACTCGCCTTATCATTGTTTAGAATCCAACCAAGCAGAAAGACAACGTACCATCTAAGTTATTCCGGGGCGTAGTTGGTTGACATGATATATTATAGTTGGGAATAAATGGTTAGATTAGCAGGCACTATGATTTACTAGACAATTACAAACTCACCAGAGAAGCCCAGATTTTGTTTGAAAGGGGCTTTTACGAGGATGGTTGCTCAGGTCAAAGAAAGTGAGCTTCATCGACAAATACCATTGAGTTTGTCGATGCCAAAGTCAGCCTCAGTTATATGTCATTATATGTATTTGATGTGAGTAGTAACTAGACCATGGACACGTAACAGCACTACATGGATGATGTATACTGACAACACACTTATTCTGGCATGTGGGAATTTCAATAAAATTTAATTGTCGTTGAGACTATAATTTGCAAAAAAATTGACGCAACTCTCACACTGACTATTATATACAGTCAAGCTAATGTATATTACATCGCTTGTTATCAACATTACCACCGGCACTATTGCTGGCAGCAAATACAAAATAAAAGAAAGCTGCATTGTCTCAAGTAAGAGAAACTAAGACGACGTGATTCCCTTACAGCAAACACAAATGAAATATGCAGAAAAATAAAACATTATGCACAGAAGACAACACCATGTAAGACAATACTACTTTATCAGTTTGGACTGCTATAACCGTCAACCATAAAGTATTTTGCTGTGAAATTAAAATATCAATTGCGTGACAAGTAATATGCCGCAGTATCAGTTGCTATTTGACTGCGTACCGTAAGGGGATGTTATGTTATACGTCTGTCTGTCTGTCTGTCTGTCTGTCTGTCTGTCTGTCTGTCTGTCTACTGCATCGATTTTAAAGAAACCTGCTATACATTTGGTAATGACAAGAACCGATTGGATTTTGGTAAACATCCAGTGAACATTAATTTTTTATTTGCATAATTAATGTTTTTTTAGTAATTAGGCTATATCTTAAGAATGCATTATTCAAATCAATATCATTTGGTCCATGTATTAACTATAGCAAAGTGCATATGTTATATAAAGTTTGTTGGTGTATACATAGCTTTTCGTTTTAATGAATAATTTACATAATTAATTATTGTAGTAATTCGGCTTCGGCTCGGACATCATCAAAATTTTGGTAAAGAGTGCCAACGCTTGTGCAGGCACTAAATTGTGATATTGCCCTCGCTGGCACTAAATTGTAATATTGCCCTCGCTGGCATGTGTTGTTATTTAAAACAAATATATCAGATAATGTTTTTGTCAAAATTGAATTAATGTTGAATAGTGGC